>NC_136412.1:195916754-196516754 GCF_051521515.1 Lactuca serriola | reverse complement strand
GTTCAAGATTCATGGTGGCCAGCATAATGCAGTGAACTTTCATTGCATCATGCTCGTGGGCCTCAAAGAAAGTCATTTCTTCGGGGGTAGCGACTTCTGGATTGATCTTTTCAAGCTTCTCGTCGAGGACATATTCTTTCTCCTTGTAACGAGAAATCATGGGAATGTATCTCGTCCATTCATTAAAATTCGATCCATCAAACGTCACCTTTTGACATAGGATCATCAACGAGAATGAACCGGGAGCATTGTTGTTTGCGTTTGTGTTAGACATTTGAAAATAGAAAGGAATAAACTTTCATTAGAAATGAATCCTCAATTAAACACCCAAATGAGAAATTAGGGCTAGGATCCAACGACATTATTTACAACTAAGAAAGGGATGTCGTAATCTAAAAGTAAATAAATTGAAGGTAAGTGAATGATGATTCACTAATTCTCACCATGAAAAACGAAAAAGAGATTAAGTTTTAAATGTATTTGAAAACTCCTAGATCTTTGAGATGCATTGAACTTTTTCAATGGCATGTTTAAATATCGATATGCACTTCATATTTGCGACTGGGATGCCGAGGATCGCAAACAAGTTGTGAATAACCATGCGAATCAACATGGTACACTCAATGTCTCTATCACCTAATCAATGTGCCGGTTAGCCACACACGCTCCATTGATCTATGACAAACATCGAGTCACCATTTGCCACCAATGTCAATCTCAAATTAGTGTGCCGGTTAACCACACACGCTCCACTAACGTTTGACAAGGGTACAAAGTGTAATTCCATGGAATAGCATCATTTTCCCATTTTACCCTAAAGTAACTAAGATTGGGAATTTGTAAAACATGTTAGTTACTTTGTAATATTCATTATACTTATAATGACGTATTAAGTGCCCTATCCTATACATTCGGCTAACGACCCTCCACCAGTCAAGCAAGCGGTGGGTGTGAGTGTCCACCCATTAAGCGCCATTTTATAGGCAGCAACCTTATACCCATCTTATAGACCGGCTTCGTGAATGAGGCCTACTAGCAATAAGACTAGCTTTATTCTTGTACATATATATTAATCTTATAATAGATAAAGTATAAGGTTGATTTTTAAACTTGTACAAATCTAAGGGTTGAAATTTCAAACTTTCAATAATTGAACTTTTAATCAAAGAATTTAAATTTCAAAACTTGAGGGTAAGTTTTGAACTTTTCAAAACACAAAGGATCAAATAACAAATAATATAAATCAAACAATTAATTTAGTGATTATCTATATTTGACCTAATTCACTTTCTTGCAAGATAACTGACCCTATTAATTCAATTAATCAATTTTAATCATATAAGGAAATTACTATCTAATCAACTGGTAATTATCTTGTGTTTTGGCAAGGATAATTTTTCAATAACAATAAAATTCGTATTTTATCAGTTTAAAACATACATGGCAATTATCCTTTAGAAAAATAGCAAGAAAATCCGAAAATCTTTGTCTGACAGCTAAACTCATCGAGTTCAACCTACTCATCGAGTTCCTCATGGAACTTGTCGAGGTCATCAGGCAGTAAGCAAAAAAACGATTTTAAAGCTTGAACAAATAAACAAGGCATCAATACAATAGAAACCAAACATAGCTCTGATATCACTGATGGGTTTTATGCATAAGAACAATATGATGTGCTCATACAAACCCTAATGCTTGGATCTAGGTTTCTCTATTGTACATGCAATGAATCCAAGACTTGCAACCCTAGATCTAACATGTATAATTCGAAATTAACATCATAAGAACATATCTAAGTGTTTACCTCTTTCATTTTGCTTGGAATCCTTAGAATCTTCTTGATCTTGAGCATAGAGTCACAATTGTAACTCCTCTAATGGTTGACAAACACCACAAGCAAGAAGGCTATCAAGAGAGAGGAGGAGGAACACTAGAAATCGGCCCTAGGGTTTTCTTATAAGCAAGTATCCAAAAATTGCATCCAAGGGCCTCTATTTGTAGTGTAGGCTGCTTGGGTTTCAGTCTAAACCCTAATGGACAGCTTAGTAACCAAGCAGCCCATGGAACCTTCTAGATTAGGGCCTTTGGACGAAAATATGATGGATCCCCATCATAATTTCGTCCCCCCCACACCCCTTAGTCCATTAGGTTTCCCAGTCCAAAGCTCAACAATCACACTTGTGACAGTTTATGCCCCTTTATTCAATTAATCTCTTTTAGTCACCAAATTAATTCCTAATTAATTTATGACTAATATTAATCAAATAATATGATTTCTCATTTAATATATTATTCTTATAATATATTAATAAACCATAATATCCTCCTACTTTCTTAAATAACCTTGTCAAGTTGCTTTGGTGAAGGCAACCCAAAAGGACGATGCACAACCGGGTCAAGTACATACCAAATATAGTTACGGACATAGACACTAATGCAACAGATACATCCGCCCGAAGATCTCTCAAAGATTCCTTGACATGCCAAATGGCATCTGACAACCCTTTCTAACCCAAACAATAGCAGAAAACCAACCTGAGATCCAACTCATCACAATTCCCCAAGCGTTACAAATACCCGGTATCTACCAGAAATGGCCGAAAGTAGCATATCCACAAACATCTGAAGGGTTCCTGACCACCTCCTCCTGTGGTACCCCGACCACCCTGAGAACATAATGTAGCACCTCCTTCCGATCACAATGACAGTCCAAAACCTTGGAACGAAACTTCATTGCGCAGTTTCTACAAGCGTTACACTGGATCCGACCCTGCTGGCCTCTCAGATGCTGATCCAAACTCTTGGATCTCTGCTCGAGACCCTCCAATAAATTCGCCTAACCTGGACCTCTCTCATGAGGTACTCCTAATCAAGCTTCCGTCCACGACTCTAAGATCCGTATCATTCAGGGTCTCACACCCTGACACACTCACCAGCTCAATCGCCACGAGTATGCTGCAATAGCTGGAGCACTTTCTGATCTAAACCGGGCTACAACTATCCCTGTGACTTGGTCTCCAAACCCAAGTGTGAAATAGATCGCATAGTCAACCCTTGCCGCCTGATACAAATGATCCGAGGCGAATTTGAAATCTTGACAGTCCTTTCACTAACTGGCTCACCACCGGAGCTGGGAGCAAACTGTGTCCCATCCCTGCACACTCATCCTCATTCTGCAAAGTAGCTAATCCTACGATCAAGGCATAACCAAGAATTCTCCTTCCCACAAGCTTCTCAGATTCTCCAAGACTCTCACCGATTCGAATATGGATCCTGTGCTTTCAGTAGTACGAGCCCAATACTACCTTCCACACCTATCCATACTTTCCTCAGCAATCCTCCTGAATCCTATAAGTTGCTTACTCCACCGGTACACTAAATGTCTGCTAAACAGCAAGACAATCTCTACCGGAGCACCTCCTAGGCTCCCCCTAGGTTCCTAACTTCACCGAACTGCCCCACTAAGCTCACTAGAGCATATCCTAGGCTTTCCTAGGTTTCCAACCTCACTCTGCCATTAGCTGCTGAGGACTCCTCATGATGCCAACCATCCACCTCTTAGATATCGTCATATCCACTTAGTAGCTGATTCCCATCACCCAAGAGTTCCACAAAGCACAAAGCAAACAACATTCAATTAATCGGTAAATCTAACCAACATACACTAGACAAGTCAGTCTATCCTCACATATAATCCACAAGTAGGTAACACCTGTCACTAATCTCATCCTAGGCTCTCCCTAGGGTAGTCTCCAACCTGCGAAGCTATCATCAGACATTCAGTCGACGTACCACAACCTATTCTATCCACATCCATCCATTCTCGTTGTCGGCTGCCTTTATGCATGCAAATTGTACATAGAACAGGAAACGAGTCCTAACCATATACAATTTTTAAATAATACACATAACAGTTACCAATACCAATTATCATTCTAATTCCAGCATGACATCCAATATCCTCATGGCTACAAGCACCACATATCAGGCCAACCTATTGCTGACTACTCAGTACTAGCATGCAAGTCTACCAGCTCATACAACTTATAAATGCATCTCTCCAAGCCCTAAATAGCATGCGATTCTCAGATTCATAAATGAAATTATAACAAATAACAGTTGTGGGTATTTTAGGAAACTTACTTGAGCTCGGCCGATTGCATGCACCACACCCTTTCTTTTCTTAGAAATTCTTTACTCGAGAACATTTTTTTCTTTGAAAACCTTGTACATCCCCAGTTTGAGTCCAGACTCACCCGAAAGTATGTCAAAATCCCTCAAACCAAGGCTTTGATACCAACTTGTAACGACCCAAAAATCAAGGGTAAAAATTTCATTTTTAATATAGCTAAAACATTAATACCATTTATTCCAAACATTTCAAATCATCATTAAGTAAAACATTTATCAGAGTTCATCTCAAAAATAATTCATTGCGGAAATCATAGTTGTGTGCACTACGATCAATCCGAGCCCTTCCTTTCCAAAACGATGATACCTGAAACCAAAAACAAAACCCATAAGCACGGATATTAGTGAGTCCCCCAGAGCATACCCCACACACAATCCACATAACACATACCGTATTAGCTATAAAAGCTACATATATCACATAAGCCATGCATACATAAATCTGTAAGAATGCCATGGGCTAACCCACATGGTCTTTACCTAGGACTGTCATGGGCTATCCCACATGGTCTTACATCTAATGTCATGGGCTACCCCACGTGGTCTTCACCTAGGACTGCCATGGGTTACCCCACATGGTCTTACATCCAATGCCACGGACACCCCCCCGGGGTATTCCATGCAGGTATCACAAAGATAACTAGCATAACACATATCATATAATTAGTAGCATGCCACTTAGCATAAAGCTAACTATCATAACACATATATCTACTACAGCTAGTGTACCACATAACATAAAATGGGCCGACCTTGGTGCCTTAGACCCATTGGCATGGTGAGAAGACTCACCTTGAATGTAGAAGCTTCCTGAAGAAATCCTTAGTTGCTGCCCTACCAACTACCCGAGCTGTCACTACCAATCAATATACCCAATTAGCAATTGGGTCCCATACCATAATCCTTAATCCATGCATGGGGTAAAATGACTATTTTACCCTCGGCCCAATATGATCCAAAACTAAGGGTCCAAACCCAAAACAAAAGCCCAGTATTATAATGTCCACAAAACCATCAATGGCCCAATTTTCCAAATTGGTCCCAGACCTTTCTAATGGACCTTATACTAAAACCGAATACTTTCCTTAGTCAATAATCCTGACCCAAATGGCCCACGAAGGCCCACAACAACCTAGTCCAAGAATTGGCCCAAACCGAGGCCCATAATGCGAAGTTCATTTCTATATTGGGCCACAAGGCCTAATAGGCCCAACTATTCCATTATTGGCCCAAAAATGCATTCAGGCCCAACTATCAACAAATCCAGGCCCAAAACCATTAGGGCCCAAAGGTCCGAAGTCCATAAAGGCCCAAGTCCTCCTGAGAGCGTACGCCCAACGTACCTTTTCTCTACGTTTAGCGTACTAAGCAAATGGACTGTACGCGCAACATACTACATAGTACGCCTAACGTATAAACAGCTCATACACAACATCCATTAAGTGCTTAACACATGATCTAACAAGTCCAAATCACAGATCTGAGCTATACTTAACATCTAAACCCATAAAGTCACTAACTTGGTAACTTTACATGCCCCAAACAAACTAAAATTCCAAAAATGGCATTCTACTTCCATAAAAGTGACCCTAACTCAACCATGAATCCATTAAGACCATCAAGATGGCAACTTTCTGCCTTAGGGACTGAAATAGCATCAAGGGTGGCAACCCCAAGCGTAAAAACGGATTTGGAACAATAAAGCTCCATTCTTGGGACTAAAGAGATCCAAAAACTCAACATAATAGATATAAGAATTCAATGTTCAAGTTCAAATCTTTATACCTTCATCAAGCTATGAATGAGTCCTAAAAGCCAGATCCATAAGCTCCTCCTTGATTCTTATCTTTGCATCAAACTTCATCTTCTTGAAAATGGGTCAAACACCCCCAAAAATGGACTCCATAAGCGCAAAATGCCACCATGGATGATATATGACGATTTCTAGGGTTTAGAGGGGTGGAGGCTGAAGATATTAGGGTTAGGTTATGAGATAAGGAGTATAAATAGGGTCCAAGACCCTAAAATAGGGTTTTGATCTGACTAGAGTACGCCCATCGTACATATGGTACGCCTAACGTACTCCAGGGAACATTCACGATCCTCCTGGTCAGTAGATCCAGCATACTCCAAAAATACGCCCAACGTACTGCCTTCTTCACTAGTACGCCTAGCGTACTCCTTGTGTACGCCCAGCGTACTCAGCTAAACTTGAAACTACTAAACTTCTAAAGGCCATAACTCCTTCGTTATAAATCTGTTTTCTACGATCCTTATATCCACGGAAAGGTAATGAGAAGCCCTACACTTCTATGAACTCATATCTTCCTAAATAACTTCTGAACAAAAGTCCATTTTCCACAAAAACCCAAACTGCCATTTTAGCGAAATACCCCTAGGCTTCAAATCACGAACCGAACACCCGGATCACTTCTAATACATCAACCGCACCCAAAAGGGCTAGATCTTACCTTCCCAAGAGCCATAATGTAACGCCTGCATTTCTAGGCTAGGCATTTTCGTTGATGTAATAGTCTAGGTTAACCTTTGTAACCCGTTTTGAAATAATAGGAGTGTATTATTTGAGTATTATGTGTTTTGTGCTTAATTGTGTGTCTTAATTTAATTAAGAATAAAAATAAGCGTCAAAATGAAATGTTAGATAAAGCCGATGTCTATGGATAATGTTGTAGTAGTTGAAACGAGGTTTCCGTGCATATAAAGAACGCCAAAATCCGAGTTATAACGAAGAAGTTCTTGAACTGCACCAAAATCTGTTGGAGTTGGAGAACAAGTTTCTGACATTGACGAAAGGCAGCATGTCAGTTGATGAATACACCAATAACTTCACCGATAAGATGGAGTTTGCCTTGCGTATCGTTCCAGATGAGCTGACAAAGGTGGATCGGTATGCGAAGGGACTCCCATAGGAGTACGAGGTGCCAGTACGTCAGGCACTTACCCTAGAGGCAGTTATCTGGGCTGCCAAGTCTGTGAAGAACATGATCAAGGGGAGAACCACCGACAAGGATGATGTTGGTGAGAAAAGAAAGTTTGAGGGAACATCTGGTTCCGGTAAGAAAGACAAATTTTCGAAATCTGATTCGAAAAAGTTTGGAGGAAAAGGAGGCGAAGCAAAGTGGTGTGATAAGTGTAAGAAAAAGCACTTTGGGAAATGTAGCGAGGATGTGACCTGCTACAAGTGTGGAAAGGTTGGACATTTTGCCAATGAATGTCCGAACAACAAAAGGATGTGTTTTGGTTGTAATGAAGAGGGGCACATTTTGAAAGATTGTCCGAACAAGAAGGAGGCAGCAAAGCCCAACATTCCACCAAAGCCGAAGGCGAGAGCCTTCCAGATGACACTTGAGGCTGCGAAAGATGAAGCTGATGTCGCTTCAGGTACCTTTCTCGTAAACGAATTACCTGCTCATATATTGTTTGATTCTGGAGCCAACTACTCCTTTATTTCGCATGGGTTTGGTGGAAAGCTAGCTTTGCCTATTGATAGACTAGATAATGCTTTATTAGTCAAAGTAGCTAGTGGCAAGTTTGTACCTGTTAGCCATCGTATGAAAAACGTCTTGATCGAACTTAATGGGAATAAGTTTCACGAGGCGTTATTGCTTATCGAACTTAATGGTTTCGACATCGTCTTGGGAATGGATTGGCTTAGCGCCAATGATGCCGAAATTTTATGCAAGAAAAAGATAGTTAAAGTAAACCCGCCTGGAAAAGATTTGTTTATGGTGTATGGGGACAAACGGCGAGTGAATTCTGGGATCATTTCTCTAATGAAAGCCAGAAAGTGTTTGACCAAGGGATGTACATCATATTTAGCATTTGTGATTGATGCTAAGAAGGAAAAGAAGGTGATGCAGAGCATTCCAGTGGTGTGTGATTTTCCGGAAGTGTTCCCCGAGGATCTTCCTGGATTACCACCTGATAGACAAGTGGAGTTTAGAATAGACTTGTTACCAGGAACCACGCCAATAGCAAAAGCACCTTATCGATTAGCACCGACGGAGATGAAGGAGCTGATGATGCAACTTCAGGAGTTATTGGACAAAGGTTTCATTAGACCTAGTTCATCGCCCTGGGGAGCTCCGGTGTTATTTGTAAAGAAGAAAGATGGAAGTATGAGAATGTGCATCGATTACAGAGAGCTGAACAAGGCAACAATAAAGAATAGATATCCGTTGCCGAGGATTGATGACCTGTTTGATCAATTGCAAGGTTCGAGCTATTTCTCGAAGATCGATCTTAGGTCAGGATATCATCAGCTGAAAGTAAGAGAGCAAGATATTGAGAAGACTGCATTCAGAACTAGATATGGACACTACGAGTTCTTGGTTATGTCGTTTGGACTAACCAATGCTCCAGCAGCGTTCATGGATTTGATGTATAGGGTTTGTAACCCGTTCCTTGATAAATCTGTGATAGTGTTCATAGACGACATTCTGATTTACTCGAAAAGCCAGGAGGAGCATGGCAGGCACTTGCGAGAAGTGTTAGAAGTTTTGAAGAAGGAGAAGCTTTATGCGAAGTTCTCCAAATGTGATTTTTGGATTCGTGAGCTCCAATTCTTGGGTCACGTGGTCAACCAAGAAGGGATAATGGTTGATCCAGCGAAGATCGAAGCTGTGACGAAGTGGGAACAACCGAAAAGTCCCACGGAGATTTGAAGCTTTTGGGGATTAGCCGGATATTACCGCAGGTTTATCCAAGGATTTTCTTCGATTGCTACTCCATTGACAGCTTTGACCTACAAAGGAGCTACTTATGCTTGGAGTGAGAAGCATAAAGAAGCATTCGAGAAGTTAAAGAAGAAGCTATGCGAGGCACCGATACTTTCTCTACCCGATGGAGTTGAAGACTTCACTGTTTATAGCGATGCGTCTGGTGTTGGATTGGGTTGTGTTTTGACCCAAAGAGAAAAGGTGATAGCATATGAGTCTCGACAGCTGAAAGAGCATGAAAAGAATTACCCGACTCATGATTTGGAGTTGGCAGCGGTAGTTTTCGCTCTGAAAATATGGAGGCATTACCTCTATGGCACGAAGTGCAAACTTTTCACTGATCATAAGAGTCTCCAATACCTCTTTAATCAGAAAGAATTGAATATGAGGCAACGATGCTGGCTAGAATTACTTAAAGACTACGACTGCGAGATACTTTACCACCCCGATAAAGCTAATGTTGTTGCTGATGCTCTCAGTCGGAAGGTCAATCTTGAAAGGAAGAGGCCAAGAGCGTTGAGAATTGAAGTTGTCTCGACCATTGTGGAAAGTATAAAGAAAGCTCAAGAGGAAGCTTCTGAGAAAAATGACCGAAAGGAGGAACGTTTGGGTAAAACGTTGGTGTTTGGTACAAACGGTCATGGACTGAAGGTATTCCAAGATCGTATTTGGGTAACTAAGTCAGGAGGAATTAGGGATCTTCTGATGGAAGAAGCTCACAAAACCATGTACTCAATTCATCCGGGTAGCACTAAAATGTATAGGGACCTGAAACCCTACTATTGGTGGCCGACGATGAAGCTTGATGTTGCAAAGTATGTGGCCGAGTGTGTGACTTGTGCGAGAGTCAAGACACAACATCAGAAACCTTACGGGAGTTTAGAACCATTGCCTGTGCCTATGGGTAAGTGGGAAGACATTGCTATGGATTTTGTCACTAAATTGCCCAGAACAAAGAATGGTCACGACATGATTTGGGTGGTCGTTGATCGATTCACTAAGAGTGCGCATTTCATAGCGGCGAGGGAGAAATGGTCTATGGAAAAGCTTGCGAATTCTTATGTAAAGGAAATTGTGAGGCTTCACGGTGTTCCGTTAACAATTGTATCAGATCGTGATAGCCGTTTCACCTCAAGGTTTTGGAAATGTCTACAAGAGGAAATGGGTACCAAGTTATGTCTAAGCACAGCTTACCATCCGCAGACTGGTGGTCAGAGTGAAAGAACAATACAAACACTTGAAGATATGCTGAGAGCATGTACCTTGGAATTCCTAGGTAATTGGGATGAACATTTACCGTTGGTAGAATTTTCCTATAATAATAGTTTTCACTCGAGCATTAAGATGGCACCTTATCAAGCTTTGTATGGACAGAAGTGTCGTACGCCGTCTTGTTGGCTTGAGGCTGGGGAAAAGCAGTTTATGGGACCGGAGATGGTTCATCAAACTGCTGAAAAGTTGAAAATAATTAGGGAAAGAATGTTAGCAGCTCAAGATCGTCAAAAGAGCTATGCTGACAAGAATCGAAGACCGATGACTTTTGAGGTTAGAGATTCGGTTTTGCTTAAAGTCTCGCCGTGGAAGGGACTTATAAGATTTGGTAAAAGGGGAAAGTTGAGTCCAAGGTTTATTGGACCGTTTAAAGTCCTTCAGAGGATTGGGAACCAAGCTTACAAGCTCGAATTACCCGAAGAACTGAATGGAATTCACAACACCTTTCATGTGTGTTATTTGAGGAAGTTCACGGGAGAAGTTCCCGATATAATTCCAATTTCTGAATTGAGAATTGATGAGAACAAAAGGTTGATTGAAGAACTAGAGGCAATTGTTGACCGAAAGACTAAGAAGTTGCGACGCAAAATGGTTGGGTTAGTGCTTGTCCGATGGAAACACACGAATGGGCCGAATCTCACCTGGGAGACGGAGAGTGGCATGTTGAGTCGCTATCCGTATTTGTTTGTTGATGTGTGATTCCGGGGACGAAATCATTCTAAGGTGGAGAGAATTGTAACGCCCGCGTTTCCAGGCTAGGCATTTTCGTTGATGTAATAGTCTAGGTTAACCTTTGTAACCCGTTTTGAAATAATAGGAGTGTATTATTTGAGTATTATGTGTTTTGTGCTTAATTGTGTGTCTTAATTTAATTAAGAATAAAAATAAGCGTCAAAATGAAATGTTAGATAAAGCCGATATCTATGGATAATGTTGTAGTAGTTGAAACGAGGTTTCCGTGCATATAAAGAACGCCAAAATCCGAGTTATAACGAAGAAGTTATGACCTGTCGAAGTTTCACGATAGAACCGGCACAACCCAGCACGACGTAAATAGTGAATTTAAGGTAGATAGATATCTATCCTTAGTGATCTAAATGAGAATTGAAGATCTCATCGATAGTAGTGCAATGACGGAAAGACGGACGGAATCGGAGTTCAAATGAAGGAGTTATGAATTTCGAACGGAGTTTTCCTGTCCCGGCCTACTAAAGATAATATATAAGTAATATACTTATAATAGATTAAAAATAAAGTCACAATTAGCCAATGGAGTCTAAACGAGAGTTGTAGAGCATAATCTCACCTTCGCGGCGATATAAAGAACATCGAAAACGGAGTTCGTATGCGAAAGTTATGAATTTCTGAAGTTCGGGGCGCGAAACCCCAAAACTGTCAGAGCCCACGACGTGGAACAAGGTTGCCACGACGTGGCAAGTGTCCTGTCACCTCCGGAAGGCCCCCAGATGCAACTTGGGATGACGCATGCAGTGACGACCAAGCCCACGACGTGGAACAAGGTTGCCACGACGTGGCAAGGGCAAAATTTGCCCTATAAATAGATGTGAAGGGCCAGCCGTTTAGGGTTGCTATTTTCTCTCTTCTCTCTCCCGTTTTACCTCGATTTGCGTGCCAGAAGTACCCAGAAGCCCCGGTAATATCCCCGAGACCCGAAGCAAGTCCCGAGATCCCGAAGATCCCGAGAAGTGCGGTTCCCGAGCCGAAGCTCTGCCCGCGAGAAGTTCGATTTTTGTGAAGATCTTCCAGATCTGCTGTGGATTACTACTTCTGCAAATCGTAGTGCTGTCCGATCATCTTCTGATCATGTGAGTGTATAGTCCCTTTCATAAACATGATAATAATACAAGTATTGTTTGAATGTATTAAGTATATTGTTGTTTATATGTGTGAGTGTGTAGTTACTTTCTTCCAAATACAATAATACGAAGTATTTTATATAAAATATGTGCTATGTGTATATATTTGATTGTGTTATGTGTGAATGTGTATTCACTCTCTTCTATCTTATAGATCTGATTATTTCTCTATGAGATATGTGTTATGTGTGTGTGCCTCATCTGTTATGTGATATATTTGTTGATTAAAGTATGCTATACAGGTTTTTAAACTATGTATGCAAATGTATATATTTATCTACTAATATGTTGGGTAGAACATGGTTAGATAGTTGGTGTGTAATAAACAGATGAGAGGCCTCGTTGTTGTTTGATTTAGTCATCTAGTAGAGTTTAGATGGCAACCACATACTTTTCTAGATAGTCTTGTGGAAACATTAGCAGGTTCGCCACCTGTAGGTGTTAATGAACTTGGGTGTTCATTCGCTGTACTCCATCCCCCTCATGGTTGCCTTATTTGACTTATATTGCTGAGGTACCCCCGAAGCATGTGTTGTCGCCCCGATGAAATATTCTTAGACTAGGTCCCTTATGTTAGTTGTTTTAGGGACATTAAAGTGAGAATAACGGGAATGGGTAATTGGGTTATTGTTGGTTGGTGAAAATTAAATATGATATTTAGTGTGGGTTGAAAACCCTATATGCTCATCAGGCTCCCAAGCCTGACCCACTCAGTTTTAAATTGTATTACAAGAAGTGGCGGAAGGGCATGAGATGGATGAACCATCAAGTTGTTTTGTTTACAAGTCTGCATATGTTTATATTTGTTATATGACTTGTAATGTATTCGTTTATGCTTATTGGTCTGTATCGGAACATGACACCCCGAGTTTTGATTATAATGAAAATACATTTCTTTTATGAAATGTTTCGGTAAACATTGTTTTATCATGTTTTGTTTTTGGGAACAAATTCCGCAACTCTTTCAAATCAAAAGGATTTACTCTGAAAATATTTAAAAGCATAAATGAAAATCGGTCTTTTCTGGCCGGGATTTTGGGGATGTCACACATAATCCTTGTAATGACCGACCTTCGAGCCACCACCTCAGACTAGGAGTAAATTCGGAACAGAGTGTTACACTCGGAAGGGATGTATGGCGATCTGTAGAAGAAGGACCTCATATCCCTGTTCTCACACCAGTTCAAACCGACGGTGCCACAACCAGACTAGGAGGAGGTCAACCAGCTCTGAATCATCCCACCAAAGATGATCTCGAAAAAAATGGAAAATGATGTTTCCTTTTATGAAATTTCTTGTGGAGTTGCTCCTGACAACTTCAACATTATCATAAACTGCAAATCAACAAAAGATATTTGTGATGTTCTCAAAAACTTATATGAGGGCACAGAACAAGCTCAAGATAAGAAGCTCAACAATTTCAAAGCTCATACTGGCAAAAGTTTCGAAGACTCCTTCAGATAGTTCAACCTAATTGTCACTAAGTTATCTAATGCTGGCTCGGTCTGAAGCAACCATGAGACAAATATTCAGTTTCTCAATGGTTTAGGAAGGCACTGGACAACTGCTAAGATGATAGTCCAAGGAGATAGAAAGATCCATTCTTTATCTCTCTACAAGCTCTATGGTGAACTGCAAGCACAAGAATCCACTGTACTCGAAGAATGTGCTGACTTCGGAGGACCACTTGCTCTCATAGCATAAGCTCTAAATACCCAATCTTACTCTCCCTCGTATGACAATCCTCAGCAGTCATACGAAGCTGAATCATAATATGATGATGAAGAAGAATTTCAGAATGCTATTGCTCTAGTTAGCCAACAGTTCAACCGGCTACCACCTCCCTCTTTTCCTAAAAATTACCAGTTCAAGAAACCTCCATTCAACCGCAACTTCAATAATCACTCTCGATATCCCAAGAATTCTCACCCACCACTGCAACCTCAGATCACTCAACCCTAAGAGGCACCCAAGCCCATTAATCCAGCTGACTCTGGTACCTCGTCAGAAGATAAAAATGATGTTGTAATCTGTCATAAATGCAACAAGTAGAATCACTTTGCAAAAGACTACAAAGCTAACATAGTGAAAGATAGAGCATTCTACCTTAGAATGGCTCATTAATTAGAAGAAAAAGAAAGAGCAAGGGCTTATGTAGCTCATATAAGAAGGGACCATCAAGTCTAGTCATCTAGTGATTAAGATGAAGTCACCAGCAACGACAAGGGAAAAGACAAAATTTGTATGCTGGCAACTACGGATGTCGATGGGTCTACAAATCTAGAAAAGAACTACTATTACATGGCAAAGGATAGGACTCTAAGCATCATCTAAAATGTAAAACTCATGATTGAAACTCTAAATTATAACATGCATGAATGTCAACCCTTCATAGACAATCTTAATGACACATGTGCTGCCGTCCTTACAGACTATAACAAAGCTCTAGATGAGAAGAGCATAGCGTCCCAAGAGATGTTTCACTTAAGAGGACAACTGGATAACAAAAGACTCAAAGTAGCTATGTTAGAAAAGGACTTAGAGTTAGAAAAAGATGCAAGAATGTTGAGTTAAACTCAATTAGAAATAGCTTTGAACCAAAGAGATTTAGCTCAGTGTGAGATTGTACGTTTAAATCTTTTAATAGAAAAACTATTCAATGAAAGTGAAGCTATTGAAAATCTTGTGAACAATGGAACTATAGATAACACCTATAATTGGGGTTGGTCCAATGGGTACAATAATGCAAAGGACTCATCACCTCGGTTTAACAAGGACCATCCCTATGTCCCTTCGGATCGAGAGTTCCATTACCCTGTAAATGATAAAACCTTCCATAAGGATATCAGAGCGAACTTCGGTCGCCTGCATGATCTAAGAAATAATTGTGTCATTGAGGAAATTCTTCCTAAATTCTCGGATCACACATGTGATAAAAAACCAGTCATTGGCACAATTAATCCAAACTCTCAGGTGTCATCTGTTTGTTATGAAGAAATTCTTATGGAAAACCCTATAGACTTCACAAAATTTCCTTTACTTCCTTCGGATCGCAGTCTTGCTGACTGTAGTCCTACACCGATGTCTGACCAACTGTCCTTCATAAAGTGTCCCAAAACTCGATCTTACTCTGTCGTAGTCCAATCATCCTCACTACAGTCTCCAGTCAAAAGTTCAGTAACCTTTTAGCCAATTCACCACGAACTGCTCATAGAAAATTTTGAATACGGTCAATGTTCCCAAAATCTTGAACCATCCAGCTCGGATGAGTCAAGTCCACATTTTCATAAACAATCTAAGGATTCAAAGAAACTGCAATTAAATCTCACCGACTGCGGTACACCAAAAACTTTAGCAAAAATGGATTTAAAAAGGGAACACCATTTTAATAACAAAAGGAAGAAAAGTTTTTCAAAAAGACAAGTCCATGTTTATAATTCCAAGAGTCTAGAAAAACCAGTTTTTTCAAACTATTTTTCTAAAATCTCGACTGTTAGAAAATCAAGCAAAAAGGAATGTACAGTTTCTCAAACTTTCCCAAAGAAATCTAACAAAACCAAAAAAGAAAAAAAAGTCTATTCCTAGCAATGGTTTTATTTTCTATTCCTTAGACAACCCAAAATGGAAAGGAATCTTACCTACACCAAGCAATATCAAATCTCGCCAGTCTCTTGCCATGATACATCATAGGTAACAATCATGTACACACACTATGACAAGGGACTCTGATTCAAAAAATAAAGGCACGGATGTCAGATTTCATCATCAGACCGGTTCTAAAAATAATCCCACATCCTTCAGACCACTGACTAGAAACAATGTCAGGGCAAGTGCTAAAAGATGTTCATCTGATTTTCATCAAAAGGGGATTTCTCAAGCCCAACTTCGTATTTTTTAAAGAATCTGTCCTTGTCAAATCTCACGTACTTTTCAAAAACCTCGTATCAATCATAAACCTCGTACCTTTTCAAAATCTCCAAAAACTCACAAGTTCCCAGGTCTAGGACTAAAAGTTGACACTAAACCTCTCCCTTCAACCTCGGCTCATGCATACATAAAAAAATCATTTGTAGCCCCGGGCTCCAAACTTGTTTGGATACCCAAACTAACCATGTAATTCTCAAGCTTTGTGCAAGGAGGAATAAGAAGAGGAATGGTTAATTGATAGTGCCTACCCCTTGCACATGACAGGAAGGTTAGAATACCTTCGGGACTTCAGGTCAATCAGCAATGGTGGAAATGTCACCTTCGGTAACAACACAAATGGGATAATTCGAGGTTATTGTGTTCTTACTACGAGAAACTTCTCTTTTCAAAAGGTTGCTTATGTAGAAAGACTTAAACACAATCTCATCAGTGTAGGTCAACTATGTAAAACAGGCCACATAGTTGAATTTGACAATGAGTACTGCTACATAATGACAAGTGATAGAAGCACCTATTTAATTAAATCCAAGTCTGAAGGAACCATGTATCCTCTGGACGTATCTATGATCTTTGGAAAACCGCAACTATGTTTTCTATCCAAAGTATTATCTGAAGTCAGCTGGCTATGACACCGCAAGCTAGCTCATCTTAATTTCAGATATATCAACAATCTGGTCACCAGAGAACTCGTTCGAGGTCTCCCAATTATCAAATTCAGCAATGTTACACTTTGTCCTGCCTGTGAATGTGACAAACAATCGAAAGCAAGTCACCCAATGGTGATTGATTCCTTAATTTATGAACCACTAGAACTACTGCATATTATTCTCTACGGTCCATCTACCGTAGCCAATCTTCATCACAAAAAATACATACTTGTTATAGTTAATGATTTCACTCGTTTCACTTGGGTCTATTTCCTAAGACTCAAATCTGAAACTCCGCAGATAATGATCAATTTTATCAGAGAAATTGAACTTCATATCAAATTGCCAGTGCGCCGCATCCGAAGTGATAATGGAACTAAGTTTACCAATCATCTCTTAAATAGTTTCTTGGTTTCAAAGGGTATTAGTCACAACTTCTCAGCTTCCTTCACACCGTAGCAGAATGGAGTAGTAGAGCGAAGAAACCAAACACTAGTAGAAGCAGCCAGATCTATGCTTAATTTCGCACACCTTCCTCTCTACTTCAGGTCCAAAGCAGTGGTAACAACATGCTTTGTCCAAAACCAAAGCATTATTTGCAAGTGTCTCAATAAAACTCCTTATGAGGGCCTTAACAACCACAAACCAAATGTCCGTATCTTCCACATCTTTGGGTGTAGATGCTTTGTGATCAACAATAGAGATCATCTAAACAAGTTCACACCAAAGTCTAATGAAGGCATTTTTCTTGGCTACTCAACAAAGAAGGTAGATTATAGGGTTCTCATTAGATGCAAAAGGCTAATAGTTGAAAGCTTCGATGTGAAATTCGATGACTATTATGTTCGCCACATCGCTCCATCAACCGAAACCAAAGCAATCCTAGAAAGTGATATTCCTGCCTCTTTGGGTCCATTAAACTTAGTTGAAGTGAATGTTGATGATCTCTTTGACCCTATAGAGACCGCTAAGTTATCCAAAATTCTTGTGTCCCTGGAAGCTCAACAGCAGCATGAAGATGTATCTAGTCCATCTCTATCCAATGAAGTATGACTCAATACTTCCACCTCGTCGGTTGATGGGGAAAGCTCCGCTCCGGATCAAGTAACAAGCATCGAGGTTCCAGTACATGACGTAGCTCCAGTTCCTATCCGTAGAGGATCTCTAACCTCAGATGTTTCTTCTGACTCAGATGACGAAAATATAGAGGACATTGACACAAGATCTGACCCAAGGATTGTCACACTTCCAACAATACAGGGGGAACCTTCTCAGGTTCAGAGGGAACTCCCGTCCGCAATCCAGGGGGAGCCTCAATCATTTGATCAATAAAACTCTAATCCCACCATCCCAAATAAAGAAAATTCAGCGGGCTGCTCACAAGTCTAGGGGGAACTGCGATCCCCAACCGCATAATCTTCAGATATTGAAGACATCCCATCCACCGCAGCCGCTGAGCATCTTCAACCTCGTCTACACGTATGGACGAAGGATCACCTACCAGGTCAAATCATCGGAAACCCATCAGCAGGCATCCAAACTCGATCCTCACAAGACTTATCTAATCACTGTCACTTTGCAGCATTTATGTCTTCTGTCGAGCGTTGAACCATCAAAGAAGTATTAATGGAGCCCGATTGGATTACAGCAATGCAAGAAGAACTAAAAGAGTTTAAAAGAAACAACGTGTGGCAACTCGTTCCGAAGCCAAAAGGTCACACTATTATTGGTACCAGATGGGTGTACATGTACAAATTGGATGAATCCGGTGCGGTAATCCGAAACAAAGCAGGATTAGTCGCCAAGCGGTATAGTCAACTTGAAGGTATTGACTATGATGAAACATATGCCCCTGTAGCATGAATGGAAGATATCCGCATTTTCTTAGCATATGTAGCTCATAAGAACATTAAAGTACATCAAATGGATGTGAAAAGTGCTTTTCTCAATGGTGAATTGAAAGAGGAGGTTTATCTTCAGCAACGTCCTGGCTTCGAAAGTATTGAATTTCCACATCACTGTTATAAGCTTAAGAAAGCGGTCTACGGTCTAAGGAAAGCTCCAAGAGCATGGTACGGGAATCTCTATGAATTTCTTGTCTTGTCTGGATACAAAAGAGGAGTGATTGATCCCACCTTATTTAGGAACACAAATGGTAATCACCTTATGCTCGTACAAATATATGTGGATGATATCATCTTCATATCAACTGATCAAAGGATGATGGATAAATTTGCGAAGCTCATGAACAACAAGTTCCAAATGAGCATGAATTGAGAGATTAATTTCTTTCTAGGACTTCAAGTGAAACAAGTCCCTCAAGGGATATTTATCCATCAGGAAAAATACACCTATGAACTGCTGAAGAAATACTCAATGGATAATTGTTCCCCGACCAAGCTTCCCATGGCCTTTGAATTTAAGATTTCTGCTGATCCTTCCGGAGAATCAGTGGATCACAAAACTTATAGAGGAATAATTGGCTCACTGATGTACCTCACCGCAAGTTGACCAGACATTGTCTTTGCAATAGGAGTATGCATAAGATACCAAGCCAATCCGAAAGTATCTCATATGACCGCATCCAAGCAGATTCTCAGATACTTAGAGGGTAGCAAGTCTCTAGGTCTCTGGTATCCAGCATGCAATGACTTCAGCTTACAAGCATTCACTGATGTGGATCATGTTGGATGTAGACTGGACAGAAAAAGCACTTCCGGTGGATATCAATTTATTGGTGGAAGACTCGTCAGCTGGACTTCAAGGAAACAGAGTTGTGTCTCACTGTCCACTGCAGAAGCTGAATATGTGGCAGCATCCAACTGTTGCTCACAAGTCTTGTGGATGAAAACACAACTTATAGACTACGGATACAAAATGATGCGGATATCGATCTACTGTGACTCAGAGAGTCCCATTGTGATTTCTCATAATCCTATTCATCACTCTAAGACGAAGCATAATTAACTACGGTACCACTTCATTAAAGATCATATCCTAAAAGGTAACATTGAGCTAATTTCACTATTAGAAAGATAGCCTTTTACGACGTGCAATCCACGACGCACCGTGATTTATGTTAGACAAATGGAAGTGACTTTAAAATGGTGTCCTCTTCTCAAAAATTTTAAGCATATATGTCACGCATTGTTGCGTGCCTTTAGATTAGTTTTCAAAAGAAAAAAAATCAAAAACACGGAGGGCGCTTTCCATTAAACGTTCGTCCTCTATAACCGCCTCCTTTTAATTTTAATGAGACGCACTCTTGTTTCGAAAATCGAGGTATCCGCTAAAAATATCTAGGGCTTTTCAACAAAGATCAAAATACTCTGATCATCAATCAATACACTCTCTCTTTACAACAATCGTCGACTTGCCTTGCAGACAACGTCCCCTCCAACAACGTTAGGTTCCTTCTCTTCCGGCGACTTCCCCTCCGATGATGTTAGGTTCCTTCTCTTTCGGCTGACTTCGTGTCACACCCCAAAACCACGAACGGCGGAAACGTTCAGGGGTGGAGGACGTCATGTACAGTATCACAACAGTGTAAAATAATAAACAAGCAACAACATCATCCATTGCATTATAAGTAAAGTTTAATACATGTGTGTTCTTTCATTGTCATAAGACACCAAAAATATACAATCAAAATAAAAGACGAGACTTGTCTGCTCCGTCTTCTCAAAACCTGGCCTCCGTACCTGTCTACTGATGACCTGAGAATACAAGTTATTTTGAAAGCGAGTATCAACTTTAAAGCTGGTGAATTCATAAGTATATAAGTGTCATTGTCTTGTTTGTTAAAAATCTGTTATGAAAGCCATGTAAACCTTTAAATGAAAATGTTGAGGTAAGTATGAAATCCCTAGAAAAACCGTTATTTTCTATAAGTATGAAATGTAGTCTTCTACCAAGACCCGAATGTTCTGTACGTATGCAGTGTAGTCTTCTACCAAGACTCGAATGTTTTGTAAGTATGAAGTGTAGTCTTCTACCAAGACCCGAATGTTCTATTTGTAAAATGATAGTTTTTCCTTTGTATTGACTAGTACTAAAAGTGCTTAGTCTAACTCATCGTTTATGTGAATGTATCACAACATAAAGTAAATAGGAAAATATAACCATGAAAGTATTACTCTTGGGTTACCCGGGGATAACACAACATCGCTGACACGAAAGATATAACCTCATGAACATCCGAAGATTGTTCAATTTAACCTCTGTGGCGAACAGTAGATTCCAGGAATGGTTAGTCCCGTAACTGACTTTACATCGATGTAGTCGAAGTAAATAACCTAATGAACATCCGAAGATTGTCCAATTAACCTCTGTGGCGAACATTAGGTTCCAGGAATGGTTAGTCCCGTAACTGTCTCCTAATATATGTAATAACAACCCAATGAACATCCTAAGATTGTCCAATTAACCTCTGTGGCGAACAGTAGGTTCCAGGAATGGTTAGTCCCGTAACTGACTCTACCTTGCTATAAGCGAAATAGATAACCTAATGAACATCCGAAGATTGTCCAATTAACCTCTGTAGCGAACAATAGGTTCCAGGAATGGTTAGTCCCGTAACTGACTCCCGTTGAACTGGGATGGGCAGGACGATTTACTGAAGGTACTAATAATTCATCCTAATGAACCGAGGTTCAGATATTCATGTAAGTATACACAGGTCGATGTATCTACGTAAAGGTATTCATGTAATGTGTTCATGTAAGCGTGTTCATGTATCATGTAAGCATATGTAAAGGTACTCATGTATCAGGTAATGTACTAGTAAAGACTCATGAATGAACTGACTCTTGTGTGATTCCTTGTAATGGAAGTAATGTTTGACATCTTCAAATTATCCCTATGATAATCTACTGTAATATAACTGGATGATCATGTAGGTTTATACACTCTTACTACTCAAGGGTGTGGGAAACTAAATGAAAGATGTAAACTATAAACTCAATACATATATAAGAATATAAGTGTATATGCATAGTTTAGTTCAAGAATGTAAAAATGGTTTTGTAAGACCTCTTATGGGTTTTGAACAACAATTAACAATGACTTGATGTCATTTTAATAAACATTTCAAAGGTAAAACATTTGGTAACAATGTGTTTTTAAGATGTAAAACCATTTCATGCATCACATTTTGTAGCATGTGAAATCCGTTAAATGACAAACATAGTTATAAAATACATATCAATGATTCAATAACATGTTCGTTTCTACTTGTATTCCCCCCCCCCCCCCCCCATTAAAGCATTTAAAATCATTTAGAATATCTTAAAAAGGTTAATTAAGGGGTATGAACTCACTTGATTGATTGAAGAAAGCAAGACGAAAACCGAGCAGAACTTCAACAGGAAGAGTTGAAAACGCGGGAAATCTTGGGATTCTCGGGAATCTCGGGAATCTCGGGAACACAAAACCTTCCTTCGGGACTTGAAGGTGAAAACCGGGGCTTCAGGAGGGCTTCGGGAGCTTAACCGCAGAGTTTCAGCACGAGAGATGGAAGAATGGAGCACCTAAACCTGGCACCCCAAGAGTTCTATTTATAGGGGCATTTCTGGTGTGCCACGTCGTGGCTAAGGTTCGCCACGTCATGGGGAGCAAGCCTTATCCCCTTCCGTTGATTGGACGCCCTCAGTCACTTGCCGGGTCGCGGCCAAGCTGTGCCACGTCGTGGGGGCCTGACAGCCTCGGATTTTGGACCCCGAACTTGTAAAATCCATAACTTTCGCATACGAGCTCCGTTTTCGACGTTCTTTATATGCACGCTTATCTGAAAATGTTATCTACAACTCTCGTTTAGACTTTATCGGCAAAATTTGACTTTATTTTTAATTATTTATTTTTAACGGGCCGGGACACGAAAAGTCCGTTAAAAATCCATAACTTCTTCATCCGGTGTCCGTTTTCGTCAGACTTTTCGCCGTTGCGCTACTAATGTTGAGACCTTAGATTCTCATTTAGGTTGTTTCGGTCAAAAGCCTCTCGAGCTCTATTTTGAGTTTTTAGCTGCCTACTGCTATACCCGAATCTTGGAAAAATCATAACTTCCTCATCCGAAGTCAGATTTGGACGTTCTTTTTATGTATGCTCACGGTTTGAGGTTATCTATAACTTTCATTTAGATGCTTAAGGCTAAAAACTATTGTATTGAAACTTCATGTTTTTCGTTTAATCGGTGTTGCCGGTTTTGCCGAGAATCTTCGGTTGGTCATAACTTCTTCGTTATAACTCGGATTTTAGGGTTCTTTATATGTACGAAAACCTTGATACGATTCCTACTACTTTATTTAACCCAAATAAGATTTTAGGAAAGTTATATTTTGACCTAAATTTGATTGGTTTTTCATTACATTGTCTCGAAATATCGGGTTGTCACATCATCCCCCCGTTAGAGGGAATTTCGTCCCGAAATTAGAGTTTAGGCAAGGAAATATGCACGAATGATCGAGTCGTGAGGAGGAAACTTCCTAATCGATTGGTTCTAGCGCACTTAGGTGAAATCGGGTCTCGGTTGGCATTCCAACGAACCTTCACTAACTGGCGACGGCATTGCTTCGTCCGCTTGACCTCTCGGTCGAGGGTCACTACGGTTCTAATACGAAGGCGAGGATCTCGACGAGTGGACTTGCAAGAGTCCTAACGGAAAGGTATGGTTTCACGATCGAGATGTGAAGAGTAGAATGTACGTTACTGAGTTCGCGGAGTAGGTCTAGTTTGTGTGAGGCACAGGACCGATTCTGATAAGAATCTCGGAGGTCCTGTCTAACTTGGATTTAGCTTTCCACGCTTTACGAAGCGTATTAAGCCATTCCCAGAGTGAGTTATCCTAAAGAACTTGGCCATTCACTTGGAATCTCAAAGGTTCCTTTTCTTGCGTAACTTCCCAGTCAAAGGCCACCCCTTGTTGGGTCAAAGTCGTAAGAGTTTTTGTAGCTTGCGAGGAGTTCTGAATGAACTAAGGCGGTAGGTCGGTAAGACCTAGAATCTGGCGAAAAACTGTCGGCGTCTCTGGTGTCGATAAATGCTCAACGGTTTTGACAAATTTGAAAGAGTACTCAAAATTTCCCACATTACTAACAGTGTGTCCTAGAAATTTGACTCTTCAATTTCAAAACTCGTGCCTAGAGAACTTTGCTAAAAGTTCCTCTGTAGGAATGTTACCATGGGTTTTCTTCTTACTACGAGGGTAGATAAGTAAGTCATTACATGGAGAAATGACGAACTGATCCAAGTAAGAAAGACGTACTCTACTCGATTAGCTCATGAAAGCTATGGGCGTATTGGTCCTATCTGAAGGGTATCACTACGAACTCGAAGTGTCCGCATCGAGTTCAGGAGATAGTCTTCCGGACATCCTTCTCTAACACTCGAACTGGTGATATTCGGATTTCAGATCCATTCCTGGAAGTAGTTTCTTTCCTTGCGTTTGCTTAACCATTTTGTCTATGCGAGGCAGAGATAACGATTTCTATGAAAATCTTGACTGAGTCCTCGATATCCAAGGCACATACGTTGCAATCCGTGGATCTCTGGGAGAATATGACCGGGGTTCCCTAGGGTGAGAAACCTAGTCTTCAAATTCTATTTCTGTGTAGCTCGCTAAGTTGTTTGCACTGTTCTGGTATCTCTGTAGGTGTTTAGACTATAGGGTGATCTGTTTACAAGAGTCGTATTGGGTTCTAAGTTTGTTCACATGACGATGTGATTACTCGTAGACTTAAGCAGTTCTCCGTCCTGAAGTTCATATTAGAATTCATACATGGTTTCACAATCACAACTTCGGGTATACGAGTCGTATATAATTAAGGTTGAAAAGGTAGTCGAATAACTGATTCTTCTTTAAGCTCACATCCCGTCGGGGAAAAAGAAGTTAAAGTGGAATCATAAATTCTAAACCTGTAGAAGCTTGATTATATATCACCCTTATGTATACCTTCCTCAGTGATAGATCAATCGCATGAATCCTTGGATTAAACTTGACGTACTGCTCGAGTGGTACTTCGGGGATTTCTTCGGAAAGAAAATAACTAAGTGGTACTCCGGACATGAGTACTTCGGTGTTCTGATATGACGGCTTCGCTGGAAAAGTGATCTAGAAGAAAGAGATGTACGTATGAAGCTGTTTTCGTGAGGATCAAATTTAATCGAGTCGTATGATAATGTCGGAATCATACTGAAACTTAAAGACATTAGATTCGAATATAAGACGATTACAAACAAAACACAACCGTGCAACCATGAACAGAGTTACAGTACTTTAGATTTACTACAAGACTATGGCTACGAATAAGATATACTACAAAAGACAAGTATACGCAGCACGAGAATTCCTATACAGACAGGATCTCACAAAAGGTAAGACTCTAGTTGCACTAGTTCTAGATAGTTTATAAGTCTGTTACAACGAAACGCCTAAATTACATTTAACATGGTTCCGGAGCAGGCTCTCCTGCAGCTGTGATCCTGAGAATCTTCCCGTCTATGCCAGAGTTCTTTGCTATTGGGCAATCTTTCTTGAAGTGCCCTATCTCACCGCATTGGTGGCATGACTGGCTAGCACTAGCCTTGGAGACGGGATTGCGGTGTTTAGCCAATGTTATGTGGACACGAGTGCCTTCCTCGTTACTCCACTTTGAAAATTTCTTCTTAAATCATTCGGCATTGTAACTAATCTTGTGTGCAGGGTTAGTCCTGATGAAAGGGACTTGAGTGATGGGTCGCGCCGGTGCTCCACAGTTACGAGCATGGTGCCCTATGTTTAGGCAATTGCAATATTGCATCTCATGGCAAGCCCCATGATGATGGAAACTACACCTATCACACTTCGGGAGTTTTCTCTCGTATGGCCTGCTCAGTACGGGAACGGCAGGGGTTTCCACTTGCTGCTGTTGTATAGTCAGCTTTTGGGATCTCTTGCGTTCCTTCCGGGATTGACGCTTTCGTTTCTTGTTCTCTGCTTTCTGGCTTTGCGGGCCTGTGACTGTTACTGTTAGGTGATTTCCTGGATGGATATCGCGATTGGAAACCTCATTCCATCAGTAGTATTGACTGTGCTGATAGCGCTACGGTGCGCAAGGACCGCGGTTACGGCAGCCACCACGGCAGTTGTAACTGCTGTTTGAAAGGTAGCGGCGTCTATAGGAAAAGCGGAGGTTTCCTTGTTCGATTGGTTGCTTCCGGATGACGACATGATTCTGTAACATGAAAGATAAGGGTTTTGTGAGCGGTTCTGGTTGACCCTGATGTACTTAGATTGTCCTTGAACAGAGTAAGAGTATGATCTCGAAAGTTTGACCTACATCCCTATGATGTAGTCCTAGTAAAGAATGAAAGTATGTTCGCGAAGGTTTGACCTACATCCCTATGATGCAGTCCTAGTAAAGAATGAAAGTATGTTCGTAGAATGGTATAAAAACGTTTGTCGTTCGAGTTGAGGTATCGTGGGTTGGTGAATAACAAGATCCAACTGCTGAAAGAGACTTGGAAATGTCCCCGGAGCTAAGTTACTATAGTCCAAATGACTTGACTAAAGCATGTTTCAGATAGACTCCAAATGAAAGTATGACAAGAGTACTTGAATGAAGAATGACACAGAAGTTAGCTGGCTGTCAATATCTTGGATATTCACGACGTAAAGGTTCAGGAAAATGACCTTATAAAGGTCTTACATCATATCCACAGAAGATAGTTCCTGACAGCATAAAGACCTAATCAAAGTACTTACGGTACAAGATAATTTCATAGAAAATGCCACATCGGGCATAGACAGAAAAACACGATCACTATTAATAAGGAAATAAAGTAAAGCATCTACTACTGGCGACGGTCATCCCTCTGGTGAACTCTCAGTTCAGCCAATTGACGTTCCATGTCAAACGGGTGTCTTTCAAACACCATCTGGCGTACTCGGAGTTCTATGACTTTGGCTCGTGATTTAGTCAGTGCTTGCAGCAGGGTTTCATGGTTTCTCACTGATCTCTCGTGAGCATCTTCTAGATGAATGGTGTGGAGGGTATGCATTCTAGCACAGGCGACTACTTCTGTAATCTGACGTAGGGCTGTCCTGCCTTGAATCTCATTTCGGGTCACTCTACGGACCAAGATTGGCAAGACTATATCTGATAATCCCTCATTGCTCAAGTCGTAAAAGCTTCGGTCGCCATCAAATAGCATAGACTGATCTTGTCCTTGGCTCCATATTTCCAAGCATTCCACTCACTCAGGGTCGGGCCATGAAAAGCCGGAAGAGGATTAGGAATTGGAAAGGAAGCTGCTCGAGGTAGGTTCTCAACTTCTGGTTCGGAGTTAGCATCATAAGAAAGGTCTTCATCATGGTGATCATCCAAGGGGATAGGATGATCATTCTCTAGTTCTTCTCCAAACCAACCAGCTATGACTTCATTCGGAAGATACTGGTTGTCAATGGGATGGAGTCCAGCTATGATTTCTATGCGAGAATTTAGGGTAAGAGGATAATTATTAGACGAACTATCTAGATAATTATTTAGAAACCTTCATTAGTTACATCGCTATTTGTGAAGTGCATACCAGCTATGTGTAATCTAAACAGGATAGACCTTCGAATAAGTGACCTTAATTCCAAATTAACACAGAATCGGGGTAAGGCAAAATTATCACAGATTCTAAGTCTATAAGATCCTAATTACATTTAGCCTTAGTGTATCCACTTAGCAACTATCAACTTAGTAATGAAGATCCCGTTTTAAATTCTCAAGTATAAAGTACTTATAGTAACACCAAATACTCCTATAGTATTTTAATTTTTAATGTTATGTTCTATTGTTCTCATTGTGGTAGGGTTGGTAAGATTTTAGCATTGTTGCAACCACACACTTAAACTTAGGCACATGCTAGTCAACCCTCGGATAATATAGGTGATCAGGCTATATCTTCCCAGCTTTGACCATATGTCTCTAAGCCCACTTGTGTTGTCCAACAATCGTAATTCTTTTGTACTGTCCTAGTGACCCTGATTTTAGTATGAATGCAGCACGTATACTTTATTAAATATTTTATTATTTAAAGTATAAACTCTTGGTCAGAGTATTTTTAATCCCTTATGTATTTATAGTTAGTATATCTTTTATGGGTTGATATACTTAATTCACTATAAACAATGCTCTGATACCAATCTGTCACACCCCAAAACCACGAACGGCGGAAACGTTCAGGGGTGGAGGACGTCATGTACAGTATCACAACAGTGTAAAATAATAAACAAGCAACAACATCATCCATTGCATTATAAGTAAAGTTTAATACATGTGTGTTCTTTCATTGTCATAAGACACCAAAAATATACAATCAAAATAAAAGACGAGACTTGTCTGCTCCGTCTTCTCAAAACCTGGCCTCCGTACCTGTCTACTGATGACCTGAGAATACAAGTTATTTTGAAAGCGAGTATCAACTTTAAAGCTGGTGAATTCATAAGTATATAAGTGTCATTGTCTTGTTTGTTAAAAATCTGTTATGAAAGCCATGTAAACCTTTAAATGAAAATGTTGAGGTAAGTATGAAATCCCTAGAAAAACCGTTATTTTCTATAAGTATGAAATGTAGTCTTCTACCAAGACCCGAATGTTCTGTACGTATGCAGTGTAGTCTTCTACCAAGACTCGAATGTTTTGTAAGTATGAAGTGTAGTCTTCTACCAAGACCCGAATGTTCTATTTGTAAAATGATAGTTTTTCCTTTGTATTGACTAGTACTAAAAGTGCTTAGTCTAACTCATCGTTTATGTGAATGTATCACAACATAAAGTAAATAGGAAAATATAACTATGAAAGTATTACTCTTGGGTTACCCGGGGATAACACAACATCGCTGACACGAAAGATATAACCTCATGAACATCCGAAGATTGTTCAATTTAACCTCTGTGGCGAACAGTAGATTCCAGGAATGGTTAGTCCCGTAACTGACTTTACATCGATGTAGTCGAAGTAAATAACCTAATGAACATCCGAAGATTGTCCAATTAACCTCTGTGGCGAACATTAGGTTCCAGGAATGGTTAGTCCCGTAACTGTCTCCTAATATATGTAATAACAACCCAATGAACATCCTAAGATTGTCCAATTAACCTCTGTGGCGAACAGTAGGTTCCAGGAATGGTTAGTCCCGTAACTGACTCTACCTTGCTATAAGCGAAATAGATAACCTAATGAACATCCGAAGATTGTCCAATTAACCTCTGTAGCGAACAATAGGTTCCAGGAATGGTTAGTCCCGTAACTGACTCCCGTTGAACTGGGATGGGCATGACGATTTACTGAAGGTACTAATAATTCATCCTAATGAACCGAGGTTTAGATATTCATGTAAGTATACACAGGTCGATGTATCTACGTAAAGGTATTCATGTAATGTGTTCATGTAAGCGTGTTCATGTATCATGTAAGCATATGTAAAGGTACTCATGTATCAGGTAATGTACTAGTAAAGACTCATGAATGAACTGACTCTTGTGTGATTCCTTGTAATGGAAGTAATGTTTGACATCTTCAAATTATCCCTATGATAATCTACTGTAATATAACTGGATGATCATGTAGGTTTATACACTCTTACTACTCAAGGGTGTGGGAAACTAAATGAAAGATGTAAACTATAAACTCAATACATATATAAGAATATAAGTGTATATGCATAGTTTAGTTCAAGAATGTAAAAATGGTTTTGTAAGACCTCTTATGGGTTTTGAACAACAATTAACAATGACTTGATGTCATTTTAATAAACATTTCAAAGGTAAAACATTTGGTAACAATGTGTTTTTAAGATGTAAAACCATTTCATGCATCACATTTTGTAGCATGTGAAATCCGTTAAATGACAAACATAGTTATAAAATACATATCAATGATTCAATAACATGTTCGTTTCTACTTGTATTCCCCCCCCCCCATTAAAGCATTTAAAATCATTTAGAATATCTTAAAAAGGTTAATTAAGGGGTATGAACTCACTTGATTGATTGAAGAAAGCGAGACGAAAACCGAGCAGAACTTCGACAGGAAGAGTTGAAAACGCGGGAAATCTTGGGATTCTCGGGAATCTCGGGAATCTCGGGAACACAAAACCTTCCTTCGGGACTTGAAGGTGAAAACTGGGGCTTCGGGAGGGCTTCGGGAGCTTAACCGCAGAGTTTCAGCACGAGAGATGGAAGAATGGAGCACCTAAACCTGGCACCCCAAGAGTTCTATTTATAGGGGCATTTCTGGTGTGCCACGTCGTGGCTAAGGTTCGCCACGTCGTGGGGAGCAAGCCTTATCCCCTTCCGTTGATTGGACGCCCTCAGTCACTTGCCGGGTCGCAGCCAAGCTGTGCCACGTCGTGGGGGCCTGACAGCCTCGGATTTTGGACCCCGAACTTGTAAAATCCATAACTTTCGCATACGAGCTCCGTTTTCGACGTTCTTTATGTGAACGCTTAGCTGAAAATGTTATCTACAACTCTCGTTTAGACTTCATCGGCAAATTTTGACTTTATTTTTAATTATTTATTTTTAACGGGCCGGGACACGAAAAGTCCGTTAAAAATCCATAACTTCTTCATCCGGTGTCCGTTTTCGTCAGACTTTTCGCCGTTGCGCTACTAATGTTGAGACCTTAGATTCTCATTTAGGTTGTTTCGGTCAAAAGTATCTCGAGCTCTATTTCGAGTTTTTAGCTGCCTACTGCTATACCTGAATCTTGGAAAAATCATAACTTCCTCATCCGAAGTCAGATTTGGACGTTCTTTTTATGTATGCTCACGGTTTGAGGTTATCTATAACTTTCATTTAGATGCTTAAGGCTAAAAACTATTGTATTGAAACTTTGCGTTTTTCGTTTAATCGGTGTTGTCGGTTTTGCCGAGAATCTTCGGTTGGTCATAACTTCTTCGTTATAACTCGAATTTTAGGGTTCTTTATATGTACGAAAACCTTGATACGATTCCTACTACTTTATTTAACCCAAATAAGATTTTAGGAAAGTTATATTTTGACCTAAATTTGATTGGTTTTACATTACATTGTCTCGAAATATCGGGTTGTCACATCATCCCCCCGTTAGAGGGAATTTCGTCCCGAAATTAGAGTTTAGGCAAGGAAATATGCACGAATGATCGAGTCGTGAGGAGGAAACTTCCTAATCGATTGGTTCTAGCGCACTTAGGTGAAATCGGGTCTCGGTTGGCATTCCAACGAACCTTCACTAACTGGCGACGGCATTGCTTCGTCCGCTTGACCTCTCGGTCGAGGGTCACTACGGTTCTAATACGAAGGCGAGGATCTCGACGAGTGGACTTGCAAGAGTCCTAACGGAAAGGTATGGTTTCACGATCGAGATGCGAAGAGTAGAAAGTACGTTACTGAGTTCGCGGAATAGGTCTAGTTTGTGTGAGGCACAGGACCGATTCTGATAAGAATCTCGGAGGTCCTGTCTAACTTGGATTTAGCTTTCCACGCTTTATGAAGCGTATTAAGCCATTCCCAGAGTGAGTTATCCTAAAGAACTTGGCCATTCACTTGGAATCTCAAAGGTTCCTTTTCTTGCGTAACTTCCCAGTCAAAGGCCACCCCTTGCTGGGTCAAAGTCGTAAGAGTTTTTGTAACTTGCGAGGAGTTCTGAATGAACTAAGGCGGTAGGTAGGTAAGACCTAGAATCTGGCGAAAAATTGTCGGCGTCTCTGGTGTCGATAAATGCTCAACGGTTTTGACAAATTTGAAAGAGTACTCAAAATTTCCCACATTACTAACAGTGTGTCCTAGAAATTTGACTCTTCAATTTCAAAACTCGTGCCTAGAGAACTTTGCTAAAAGTTCCTCTGTAGAAATGTTACCATGGGTTTTCTTCTTACTACGAGGGTAGATAAGTAAGTCATTACATGGAGAAATGACGAACTGATCCAAGTAAGAAAGACGTACTCTACTCGATTAGCTCATGAAAGCTATGGGCGTATTGGTCCTATCTGAAGGGTATCACTACGAACTCGAAGTGTCCGCATCGAGTTCAGGAGATAGTCTTCCGGACATCCTTCTCTAACACTCGAACTAGTGATATTCGGATTTCATATCCATTCCTGGAAGTAGTTTCTTTCCTTGCGTTTGCTTAACCATTTTGTCTATGCGAGGCAGAGATAACGATTTCTATGAAAATCTTGACTGAGTCCTCGATATCCAAGGCACATACGTTGCAATCCGTGGATCTCTGGGAGAATATGACCGGGGTTCCCTAGGGTGAGAAACCTAGTCTTCAAATTCTATTTCTGTGTAGCTCGCTAAGTTGTTTGCACTGTTCTGGTATCTCCGTAGGTGTTTAGACTATAGGGTGATCTGTTTACAAGAGTCGTATTGGGTTCTAAGTTTGTTCACATGACGATGTGATTACTCGTAGACTTAAGCAGTTCTCCGTCCTGAAGTTCATATTAGAATTCATACATGGTTTCACAATCACAACTTCGGGTATACGAGTCGTATATAATTAAGGTTGAAAAGGTAGTCGAATAACTGATTCTTCTTTAAGCTCACATCCCGTCGGGGAAAAAGAAGTTAAAGTGGAATCATAAATTCTAAACCTGTAGAAGCTTGATTATATATCACCCTTATGTATACCTTCCTCAGTGATAGATCAATCCCATGAATCCTTGGATTAAACTTGACGTACTGCTCGAGTGGTACTTCGGGGATTTCTTCGGAAAGAAAATAACTAAGTGGTACTCCTGACATGAGTACTTCGGTGTTCTGATATGACGGCTTCGCTGGAAAAGTGATCTAGAAGAAAGAGATGTACGTATGAAGCTGTTTTCGTGAGGATCAAATTTAATCGAGTCGTATGATAATGTCGGAATCATACTGAAACTTAAAGACATTAGATTCGAATATAAGACGATTACAAACAAAACACAACCGTGCAACCATGAACAGAGTTACAGTACTTTAGATTTACTACAAGACTATGGCTACGAATAAGATATACTACAAAAGACAAGTATACGCAGCACGAGAATTCCTATACAGACAGGATCTCACAAAAGGTAAGACTCTAGTTGCACTAGTTCTAGATAGTTTATAAGTCTGTTACAACGAAACGCCTAAATTACATTTAACATGGTTCCGGAGCAGGCTCTCCTGCAGCTGTGATCCTGAGAATCTTCCCGTCTACGCCAGAGTTCTTTGCTATTGGGCAATCTTTCTTGAAGTGCCCTATCTCACCGCATTGGTGGCATGACTGGCTAGCACTAGCCTTGGAGACGGGATTGCGGTGTTTAGCCAATGTTATGTGGACACGAGTGCCTTCCTCGTTACTCCACTTTGAAAATTTCTTCTTAAATCGTTTGGCATTGTAACTAATCTTGTGTGCAGGGTTAGTCCCGATGAAAGGGACTTGAGTGATGGGTCGCGCTGGTGCTCCACAGTTACGAGCATGGTGCCCTATGTTTAGGCAATTGCAACATTGCATCTCATGGCAAGCCCCATGATGATGGAAACTACACCTATCACACTTCGGGAGTTTTCTCTCGTATGGCCTGCTCGGTACGGGAACGGCAGGGGTTTCCACTTGCTGCTATTGTGTTGGGCTGAAAAGAGTTTTGATGTTGCGTCTTTTGGGCTCGTTGATTAGCCTTGTATTCTCCGGTTTGGGCCTGTCCAACCGAGAGCCTTTTATGTATTGTATATAAGTTAAATGCTTGCATGCATATTAGGTTGAGATTCTAGAGATTATCGAAATAGCGATTGATCAAGAGCACTAATAACTTTTCTGTAATCGTTCTTGTAATCTTCTAATCCTTTACAGTTGATGTTCTTAATCGAGCTCTTCTAAGGATTTTATCTAATCATTCGACACGTTTGATTCAAGCTGTTTGTTCTTATTATTGCGTTTTTACTGTTTTAAATTCATATACTTGTTCAAGATCTAATCGATCTTCTTAGATTAAAAGTTGTTTTAATCCCATCAATTGGTATCAGAGCAGGAGGCTGTGTAATCGATACACATCTTTTCTGTGAAAAAGATTTCTATTAGGGTTTTTCCGCAATTATTGATATTTATTGAGCCGTCATCTTAATTGACGTATCTTAGTATTTATTATTTTGCCCTAATCTGTTTTATTACAAGTCTGATCTTTGAACAGGTTTTTACGATCATTATGGACGCAACGCAATCAAATCCTATTAATATTTCCAACAGCATCGGTTCGACGACAAAGATTCCAATCTTGTACACCCATGACTATGAAGTATGGGCACATCATTTCGAAGATTATGTGATTGGATCGGAGGACAATGGTTATCTCATATGGGAAGCCATCATCAGTGGACCGTTTTCTCATTCTACGACGTCCAGAATCATTAAGACGCAAAAAGAGTACAATGATCTGCTCAAGGACGTGACGAATATCGCGCAAGATGAAAAAGACAAACTCCAGTGCAATATTAAGGCACTTAGGTTGATCAGATTCGCCCTTCAGTCCGACACATTCAGGCTGGTCAGCTCATGCACTACGGCGAAGGAAGTGTGGGATAGACTTCGCGAACTATATTCCACAGACGAAGATCTTGAACATTCCATCCAAACCTTGCTTCTATCTGAATTTGGTGAATTCAGGCAAGGGGCCGAAGAAACTGTGACCCAGACGTTTGATCGCTTCAATCATCTTCTCAGCAAGATGATCAAACACGACATTGAAAGGAAGCTCATCGAACAAAAGGTTACTTTCTTGAACGGACTACGATCTGAATGGAGAGCAGTTGTTTCCACAGTCAAAGCCCATGAACAGTTTAAATCATATTCTTTGGCGAAACTGGTGGGTATTCTAAAGTCCCAAGAGAAGATTGTGGTTCAAGAGAAGAATGTTGTCTCCAGTCTTGGTTCGTTGGCCCTCCTATCTAAAAGTAAAGCTGTGGTGGAGGATGAAGAGCTCAACTTGGAAGAATATGACCTCTCAACTGAGGATTATGCCATGATGGTATCCAATCCTAAGAGGTTCATAAATAAGAGATTCCCCAGCAACAAAAACCGAAACTGGCAGGGGAGTTACAGCTCGGAAAAAGCGAACAATGAACCGAAAGCTGAGGAGCCCAAAAAGGAACCGAAAGCAGATGGCGATTCCGGAGTAAGCTGTTTCTATTGTGGTGGCAAGAACCACTATGCTAAGGACTGTGTTCTTAAGAAGATGGCTGAAAAGGACAATGGAAATGATGAGGAAGCTGTGCTGCAGGAGAGATTGGATGAGTTGAGAAAGAAGAAGTCTGCCGCTAACCCTTCTATTAATGCTCTTATTGTGCAGGGTTCGGTCAATGACGATGAGTTCGGTAGCACTGAAGTTTGGTCTACTGACTCAGAAGACGAAGAAGTGAGGAAGCCTACTCATGGAAAGGCATATGTGGCTAAGGAGGAAAGCAGTGGTGGAAAATGCTTCATGGTGACTGAAGTGTCTCAAATGAGGGGATACAACACCGATGGAGGAAGCAATGGACCGAAGGTGCAGGAGGATATGTGCTTTACGGCCAAACCACTCAGCCAGCAGTTCAATGAACTCGATGAACTGATAAAGAAGGTACAATCTGCTTTTATTTCATCTAAAGTACCACCATCCTCTTACGAGAAAGAACTAAAAAATATTAATACAAGAATTTCTCATTTAGATAGTAGCCTAACTCAAACTCGAGTCACCAATTCTAACCTGACTGATCAATTAAGCAGGGCGGCGTCGAAGAGTGAGGAGCGGCGAATGTGGATTGAGTTAAAAGAGTCGGAATTAATTAAAGTTAAAGACGAAAACATTTATTTGCAGAGAGACAATTTGAAATTGTTAAAACAACGAAATGTTTTTTGTTTAATAGCTAAACGTTTATATTCCAATATTATTCAACTTCACTTGGATTGTGAGATAGGCCAAAAGATCCATCGCATGATTTTGCCCTTTCTAGAATTTAAGGAGGATGAAATCGATGTCGAAGCCTACAATTGTGAGAGTGTGATATCGTCTGATGATGTCAATCCGACCTATATGTATGGACTGGACAAAATTGAGTCCTTCATTAAGTCCAAAGACCACAAGGACATGCTCAAAAACCTTTTGGACGAAAATGACCGACTTAAACTGAGAACCGAAACCATGCAAAAATTTAACTCTCTAAACGCCAACGTAAGCTCAGAAAACAAAATCGATGTTGAAAATGCATCTGAGCTTAACGAAGACGAAAACATGAGTGAAATTTCTGTGGATGATACGGTTGATTGCTCAGAATTTGTTAAAAGCGAAACTGAAAAACACAAAAATCTTATTTCTGAAAACTCTGTGGAATTCGCTAGATTGTCCCAACAAAAGTCCCCGAAATTAGTAGAAAAGGCTGTTGTGTATCAAAAGGTCAGGACCACTCCAAATCAAGTATACAAGGTGACTGGAGTAACCGAACATCAAACAGCTGAACTCACAGCTATTGTTAACCAAGACAATGCTGATGGCTGTGATGAGTATTTCTGAGAAGCTCCTATTGATAATGGAAACGAAACCGTCGGCCTATCTGAAAGAACTTCTTGGATGAGAAAAGGGAGATATATACCTGAACCCTTGAACAAGCCCGATAATTTCGGTGAACCAAGCACCAGTGGTACGAAAGAAATTCCTCAAGAGGATGATCGTTTAGCAAAAGAAGACATTCCTTCAACACCTACAGCTCGAAGCGAAACTTCATCAGATACTCCTTCCACTTCCTCAGGGCAAACTGAATCTTCTTCAGATATTCCATCTGTTCCCTCTACTCAAAGAAAAACTCTTGAAGTTCAAAAGGAATCAGTCAAAGTGACAGCAAAAACAAGAGCGAACGTTCATCATCAACCTAAGCAGATGAGGGATAAGAAGATAGAGAGGAACCAAAGATACAGGAAAAATCTTTCTGAAAGGAAACAATTCTGGCACTCCCAGAACGCATACTATACACACAAGGACAAGAATCTGAAGTCTGAAAACAATCATGTACGAAAGCCTGAAAGTTCCTCCAACCGAAAGACAAGGTTCGGTTCGCAAGAAAATACCAACCGAAAGCCAAGGTTCGGTTCGCAAGAAAATACCAACCGAAAGCCAAGGTTCGGTTCGCAAGAAAATACCAACCGAAAGCCAAGGTTCGGTTCGCAAGAAAACACCAACCGAAAGCCAAAGTTCGGTTCTGAAAAGGACTTCGACCGAAACCAAAGGTTCGGTTCCAAGAACAACTCCAACCGAACACAGAGGTTCGGCTCCGAAATCAAAAAGGAACAAGACTCGAAGGTTAACCCCACCAACGATCAAAAGCAAAAGGGTCACCTAGAGTCATCAGCAAGGAAGACATCACCATCCAAATCCAAATCCTCTCTTCCTAATTCTTCTCGTTCTTCTACTTCCAACCATTCATCTCCATCTTGCTCTAACGCTAATTCCGCTGGTTCTCAAAAACCTCATCCATCTGCTGAACAGAAGGGAAAGCAGAAGGTCGATGAATCCAAACCTGAGTCCAAAATGAACATCCCTAATGTCAATAAAATAAAAGTCTTTACCATTAAAAAGAAAGATGAAACAACTCTAATAAAACGAACATATCTAGTTGACATCTCTCTTACTATTCCTGTTCCCATGAGAAGCTCACATGGACCCAAGAAACTTTGGGTTCCTAAATCTGCTTAACTTTTGCAGGTTATGAGTGACGAGCAGTTCGACGAAGAATGGTACATCGACAGTGGCTGCTCGCGTCACATGACAGGGAGGAAAGAGGAGCTCAGGGAATACAGATCTCTTGCTAATGGTGGCAACGTTAAGTTTGGAAATAACTCCTTCGGCACCATAAAGGGATACGGGATGATAACGAATGGTGACTTTACAATAAGGAAAGTGGCGTATGTGGAAGGACTTCAACACAACCTCATCAGTGTATCTCAGCTTGTTGGAGGTACAGGTCTCAAAGTTTCATTCGATGATGAAGGTTCTGAAATCATAGAGAAAAAGACAAAGAAAGTCATTCTGAAGTCAGAGCGAAAGGGTGAAATGTTTCCTCTGAACATGAAACCCATCAAAGGAAACCCAGCCATATGTCTGCTATCAAAAGCTCAATCCGACGAAAGCTGGTTGTGGCACCGAAGACTCTCTCATCTCAATTTCAAAGACATCAACCGACTTGTCACTGGAGGTCATGTTAGGGGCCTTCCATTGCTCAAGTTTGACAGAGAGCATCTATGTGCTGCTTGCGAAATGGGAAAGCAGAGTTGTCAAAGTCACCCATCCGTAATTAACACAAAAGTTGTTCAACCACTCGAATTACTTCATATCGATTTGTGTGGTCCTTCATCTATTGAAAGCATCGGTGGTAGCAAGTATATCCTTGTCATCGTTGATGATTTCTCTCGATTTACATGGGTGTTCTTTCTTAAACTCAAATCTGAAGCGACTCAAAAGCTGAAAGTGTTTATCAAGCAGATTGAAGTCCAACTTAAGTAGGTCGTTCGAAACATCAGGAGCGACAATGGTCTCGAATTCAAGAACAAGGAGTTTGAAGAGTATCTTGCAGAAAAGGGAATTAGTCATAATTTCTCAGCTCCTTACACACCACAACAGAACGGAATAGTCGAAAGACGAAACCGATCCTTGTGTGAAGCTACCCGAACTATGTTAAGTTTCGCTTCATTACCTCTTTATTTTTGGGCTGATGCTATTTCTGCTGCTTGTTATACACAGAACAGGTCTTATCTCAACAAACGATTCAAGCTCACACCATATGAGATAATAAATACCAGAAAACCCAACGTGAAATTTTTCCATGTGTTTGGCTCAAGGTGCTTCATCTTTAACTCTAATGAACACCGCAACAAGTTTGATGTCAAAGCTGACGAGGGAATCTTTCTGGGTTACTCACTCACATCCAAGGCGTACAGGGTCCTAAACAAACGATCAAGAAGGATTGAAGAGACATACTATGTAACCTTCGACGATAACTACGTCAAGAAGCTACAGGCCATAAATAACACTGCCGGGGAAATATTTCCTCAAACTGGCCATGTCACAGTCTCAATCGCCAATTTGTTCGAGAAATTTCTGGAACTCTTTGATGAAGCGGAAAAAGCTTCTCTCTCAGAAGCAGGTGCAGCTGACAACAAAATTGATCATATGAAACAAATTGTCGAAGATGCTGCGAAAATAATGCATGAAGGAGAATCGCTCACTGATGAATCTCCAACCAACACTGCTTCTGTCGAGGGGGAGCCAAGTTCTCATGTCGAGGGGGAGCCAAGTTCTCATGTCGAGGGGGAGCCAAACTCACAAGTCCAGGGGGAGCCAAGCTCTACTACTTCAACCGAAGGTCCTTCACCAACCGAAGGTGCCTCTCCAACCGAAGATGCCCCTCCATACGAAGGTGCTTCAACGTCTGAAAATCCAGCACCACAACAAAATCCTGAGCCTCATGTTTCTCAAGACTCATTATTTGAGGGGGAGCATGATGATATGACGCTTGATGACGATAGCCAATCTGAGACCGAAGAGATGATCAATGCTGAACTAGATCCAACCTTCGACCCGAATTACCCTCCTCTTACCAAATGGACCAGAGATCATCCTATCTCTCAAGTAGTTGGTGATGTATCTGATAAGGTCTTGACCCGATCTCAACTGAAGGCAAAACAGACATCTTTATTCTCAAAGGTAGAGTTTTGTATGTTTAACTCATTCGTATCAAAATTTGAACCGAAGACAGTGAACACTGCCCTCGATCACTCTGATTGGGTTCAAGCAATGCAAGACGAACTGAACGAGTTTGAAAGGAACAAAGTCTGGCGCCTCATTCCAACTCCTCCAGATGCTTCGGTTGTTGGTCTTAAATGGGTTTTTAGAAACAAAATGGACAAGGAAGGTAATGTCATTAGGAACAAGGCTCGTCTGGTAGTCAAGGGATACTGTCAAGAGGAAGGAATAGATTACGAAGAAACATTCGCTCCAGTAGCTTGACTAGAATCTGTTAGAATATTTCTGGCCTATGCTGCTCACAAAAACTTTGAGGTTTTCCAAATGGACGTCAAGTGTGAATTTCTCAATGGAGAACTCGAAGAAACTGTGTATGTGGAGCAACCTCCTGGGTTCGTGAACGAAAAGCATCCAAATCATTGCTATATTCTGGATAAAGCTGTGTACGGTCTCAAACAAGCTCCGAGAGCCTGGTATGAAACGCTTTCTAAATTCTTAAAGATGTCCAAATTTAAACAAGGTTCGGTTGACCCAACCTTCTTTCGCAAAAAGGAAGGTAACCACCTTATGATAGTTCAAATTTACGTTGATGACATCATCTTTGGCTCCACGAATCCCAGCTTAACGGCTGAATTCAGAAAGTTGATGGAAACTAAGTTTGAAATGAGCTCAATGGGTCCTATTAACTTTTTTCTTGGTTTAAACATAAGACAGGGACTCGAAGGCATCTTTATTAATTAGGAAGCTTACACAAAGACTCTCCTAGCGAAGTTTGGCATGATGGGAGACTCAAAAGTCAAAGTCCCAATGGCATTCGGCACCAAGCTTACCCCTTCTCTAGACAAACCGGCTGTCGACATCACGCTCTATCGTCAAATGATTGGCTCACTGATGTATCTAACTGCTAGCAGGCCTGATATCATGTTTTCTGTATGTTATTGTGCCCGATTTCAGGCTAACCCACGTGAACCTCACATGCTGGCAGTAAAGAACATCCTACGCTATCTCAAGCGAACCACCTCCTTAGGTCTATGGTATCCATCCAACTCAGGCTTCTTCATTCAAGCCTATTCTGATGCTGACCTTGGAGGATGTGGACTCGACCGTAAAAGCACAACCGGTGGCTGTCAATTTCTTGATGGGAAATTGGTCAGCTGGCAATCCAAGAAACAAACATGTGTGTCGCTTTCTACTGCCGAAGCGGAATACATTGCCGCGGCATCCTGCACATCACAAGTGATTTGGATCCAGAGTCAACTCCGCGACTATGGACTCAATATGAAGAAGATCCCACTATATTGTGACTCTGAAAGTGCAATTAGGATCTGTCATAACCCAGTGCAACACTCTAAAACCAAACACATAGCACTGAGGTATCACTTCATCAAAGATCATGTGGAAGATGGAAATGTCGAAGTTCACTTCGTAAGAACCACTGATCAACTGGCTGATGTCTTTACCAAAGCTCTTCCTGAAGCATCATTCAATAAAATATTGCAAGGGCTAGGTATGATGGAATCAGAGTCAGTACCTCACACTACCTCTCAAACTCAACCGTAAGAAGCGAAACCAACCGAACGTTCGGGTTCGGTTCAACCATCTGACTCGCTCATTCTTCAAAGGTAGTTTTTTTCTATGTTGTATATTTTCTGTACAATCTTGTTTTCCTTTGTGTTAAAAGTATTTATATCTTGTATATCTAATATCCTTTGTGTCTCAAAATTTTCCAAAACCGAAACCATCCGAAGGTTCGGGTTCGGTTTTTCAAAATTTTGTGGAACCGAAACCATCCGAAGGTTCGGGTTCGGTTTTTCAAAATTTTGTGGAACCGAAACCATCCGAAGGTTCGGGTTCGGTTTTTCAAAATTTTGTGCAACCGAAACCAACCGAACGTTCGGGTTCGGTTTTCCAAAATTTTCTAGGACCAACTCCAACCGAACGTTCGGGTTCGGTTATTCATTTTCACCAAAAGTTTTTTTTTATCGCATTTTTTTTCTTTTCATTATTTTATTTTTATTATATATCACAAATCTAAATTTTTTTTTTCTTCTTTCGTGTGCTTATTCGTTTATGGGAATATATTTGATCTCTTACTTAAATGTCCCTAGAAGCATGCTGCTGTATGTGTCCCAAGCCTCAAAAGATTTTGAATAATAGCCTTCATGACCTGGTATACACAAACCTTGTCTTCCCAATAAGGCTACCATATTTATTCTAATCGTGAGCTACCTCACTCTTTTCTCACATGAGTTAAGAGTCTCCTGCTTGGCCCTTATTTTCGCAGCAGAGGTACTATGTTTCCTTACACCATCCCTATAACACTTCTCCATTACATTCGTTTCCTCACTGTAACCCTTGAGACTCTCAGACACTACCACTGAGGTTTATGGTTACACAACATCTGCGTTTATGATCTTAGTTTCGTGCCACTACGAGCTAAGTGAAACCCAAAATTCAACACCAAAGAATTGACGGTGACAAATTAATTTGATCAAGTTCTCACCAATGAATTGACGAATGTACCTTCATGGAGTCTCAATTTTTTTCTTTGCATGATTCCAATGAAATTGTTACACACCATAACATTTCTTCCCAAGGGATCTAGTTTTAAATTTTTTTTATCTGAGATTTCATATTAATCCAAGCCACTTCAAAATCAACTCCAACCTACTTGTTCAACAGACTACACCGGTCTCACAAGTACTTTGTTCACATTCGTTCTTATATCAAGAATTGTAGTGTTGAATCAAAGCGAACCCACCATTACTTAGCCTAATTAAAAGAAGCCTTTCAACATTTCTTAATAAATGTTTGATCGTAATTCAACGGGATTCCACATTAACACTTTGAGGTTCTTCTTAACCTTGAAGGAAGAGATTCGTGCCCGGGATCATCAGTTTCGTGTCCTTATGGACATCACAGATTATCCTGAAAAGAGTTGCTTTATTTCTTTTTCTTTTACACTCTTTGCACGAAAATCCTAGATTTTCAAAAATTCCGTTACTAATTACTTTACAGGCTGGATTATTAACGAAGCGTTCCTAATAAAATTGAGGCCAAAAATCAGCCACGTGGGTCCTAAATTGAATACAGCTGATTAAAAAGGGGAAAAGACAAAAAGTTGCTGACTCGGCGGGAGTTAAAGGGATAGAAATTCAAATGACGGTAAAAAGGAGGGCGCGTGAATTTGAAACGGCCGCGCTTTTTCTGACACTTGAGGACGCGTGTGCCATATCGAAGCGTCATATCTCTGAAGTTACAGGCGCGTGTGGAAATGGAAACGATTTCTTTCTCTGAACCGGCGCTTATTGGGCGGCGTAATCCTAGGAATCTGACACTCTCTCTCCTACGTGATCATCGCACGTCCCAACTGTCACCAATCAGTCACTCAAAAACCCTTCCATATTTCCATAAGAGATTTGAAACGATTTTTCTCTCTCTTCACCAACTATAAAAAGCCATCAACACCACCTTTTACCTCTTTACTGCCCCCATATTTCCCAAAGCAAAAATACTTCCAAATACTCTCCCGTTCTCCAAACCTGCAACAATGGCTGAATCATCATCTGTTCATGCAACTTCTCAGATTCTTCCCATCCGACCCCAGCAAAGCTTAGTCATTGATCTAAACCCACTGGCGTATGATCCCTACATGTCGCCGATTATCGAATGCCTCAAATATTCCCAGCTGGCTCCTGCACTGTCCAGAATTGAAACGGTGCCGATGGTTACCCTCTCTCAGGTCTATGCAACGGCTTACTACGACAGGGCCGTCGACCGGGTATTCTTTGAAGTTGGTGACCACAAGACTTCAATTTCTCGTTCCCATTTCTGCACGCTGTTAGGGTTTGCTGCTGACTCTTCACGGGTTCACCCGGATACGATTCCGGTGGGGATGTTCTACAACATGTTTTATAACATGGGCTACACAGAGGTTCTCACCTCCGTCGCCAGGTTCAAGAAGTCCTGCCTACCGCCCCAGTGGAATGGGTTATTCACAGTTCTCTTCAAGGGATTGTCAGAGAGGAGCTCCGGATCTGACGGGGCAAGTCATCTGTTCCTTTCTGTAATGTACGGAGTGTACAATGGGATCAACCTGGACTATGGGTTTCTCCTCTGGCAACAGCTGCTTCAGAGCCTCTCTTCTTCTTCTCGACACTCTGAGGTGTCATTCGCCCGGTTCTGGATCTTGATCACAAGATGGGCCATGGACAAGTTCGACGTTCCAACAGAAGATGGTGCATCGATGTCTTCTATTGGTACATTTCATACCACGAAGATCATCCTATCCGCTGCATCAAAGTTCTCTTTCATTGGCTCTATCCCGGAGTCTATGTATGGGAATGTGCCATCTGACAGCCAACTGATCCGAACGATCAAGGAGTCTGGGCCATCTGGTCCGAGGGAACTGACATCGGACATGCTGCGTTCGATTAACGATGCCGATAAACCGGTGGCCAGGGGTAAAAAGGCAGACAAAGGGAAGAAACCATCCAAAGCCCCAAAAGGACCTGAGCCCAAAAAGCGCAAACAACCGAAGGTTGCTTCATCCCCTCAACCGAAAAGGAGGAAGACCCAACGGAAGCGAAAGCTCGTCCTTCCCTCCTCATCAAGCGAATCCAAAGGTGGGAGTTCGGACTCTGAGGGATCCCAAGGAGACGAATCTCCTCAACGAGGCAACACACCCCCTCGGTCCCCAACCCCGGACATGGAACTTCATCAATCCCCAGTTCCTTCTCCTCAACCCACAATACCTATTTCCATTCCCACCATAAACCCCACTATTCCCCCAAACTCCATTCCTATCCCTCCACCCATATTCACCACATCAACCGAAACACCACCTGTTACCGAAACCCCTCCAGTAACCCAACCTCCACAAACCGAAACTCACACACCACCACCACCCGAAACTAACCCCCCACCCACTCAACCCGAACCAACCAAACCCATAACACCCCCAACTTCACCACCACCTCAATCTCCGGAAGACGCCTCCGATGGCGGTGATCAATATCTTGGTGGTGATCACATGAACTTCGATTTGGTCTACTATAGTCCGTTTCAAGTTCAGAGTGATGAGGAGGATGGTGCTCCAGTGACAAAGAAGCATCTTCGCGAGCTTAACGAGAAGGTTGATCAGCTTCTCGCCTCCTCTTCCAACCAGCAGTCATCTATGTATGAAGCTGCCCTTCAGAAGATTGTTGACGCCTTCTCCAGGGCTCAACATGATTCCGTGGCCTCAGCAACTGCTGCGATAGACGCCTCCACCCGAGCATGTGAGGCGGCGACCGAAAAAGTCGATAAACTATTCTCCGACGCTTCTGACCTGCTGAAGTCTCTGCAAGAAAGCGCCAATGCCACAAAGACAACTATGGAACCGATTGTTCAGCAATTGGCCAAGTTCGTCTCGACGGAGTTGACTTCGTTCGCTACCCTCCGACAAAACATCAGCGATGACAACTCGGCACTCCGTGCCTCCATCGATGCCCGTCTGGCAAAACTACAAGAGGATCTTGCGGCAGAGAACTCTCTGATGGACGTTCTGGCGAGCAAGACTACCGCCCTAAAGGTCAAGAGCACGCAGCTTTCCAACTCCGAACAACAATTGGAAGCTCTTCGATCCGAAAGGGAGGTTATAAATACGTGTGTTTCGGATGTCCACGCAGTATTATCAAACATCCTGGAAGCACACGACCCCATCCTAAACTACTCAGTGAGGCGCACCCTCGCTAAAAAACTCTCTCCGGCCATGGACCTTCTAAGCAAGATTGAAGGCCTCCCGAGTTTCGTGTCCATTCCGAAACAAGGGGGAGATGAGAAGAACGGATCGAAACCACCTTCGTCCTCCAAAGCTACTCACACAACCGAACCACCCCCAACTGGTCATGCCTCGGGTTCGGGTGTGAAGAACAAGGGTAAACACATAGCAGAGGATGAAGATGAAGATGAAGATGAAGACAAGGAGACCATTGCGGACATGTTAAAAAGAAAGAACAGTCGCAATGCTGAAGACGATGCCAGTCGTGTGGCGCGTGAGGCTGAAGAAGCCGAACGAAAGCAAAAAGAAGCCCACGATCTTCTTGAGAGCCGAAAGTTGCTCTTCCCTGCCTGGACCATGGATCGTTTGATAAAAGAGGCCATAGAGACTCCAAGCATACTGTGGCTCGAGCCGGTGATATCTTTCGACTGCAACAACACTATTGATTCGCAGTTTGATATGCCGCTAACTCGAAAGGCGTTCATCTTCCACGTCTTCTCTAATATTTCTGAAGTCCCGCATCCGAACGATGAGCTTGACAGGGAGCTCATTGACTTCTACCTGGAGGCTGCCCGCCCTCAGTGCCTTACATGGAGCGCCCAGAAGATTGTCAATGTTCGGGTGATGAAGCCTTTTGCCGTGGGGAGATTCACAAACGTCAAGTTCAAGCTTATCCGAGGATCTGCAAGAACTGCTCACATGATCTCTCTGGCGGATCTGCCCAATCTGAACCCTCATGATTGGATAGTCTTGTACAATATCCTGCTGACAAACGAAGCCGAATATGGTCCCATCTTAGACCATGTCAAAAGGATGCTGGCATGCTATATCATGGAGGTGGCCCTAATGGATCAGGAGGTTGCCACAGTTTTTAAGAAGAAACCGAAAGTCAAACCTGTGGGATCGGCAAGTGATCTGAATCAAATGCAAATGGGCAAGATAGATTCGAGGCAAAACTCTGTGATGTTCACTAGAGCCGAAGGACAGAAATGTCTCTTCGCTTTAGCTGACAAACATCTTTACACTACAACTTGCTTGGAGCACATCTTATTCATCATCAAGCAGTGTAAAGACAATTCGGCTGATGATATCAGGTACTTCAATGATATGATCAATTGGTACATCCGGTTTAGACAGACCATCCTTTCCATAACCAAGTGTCTGTTTAGTACTGTGAAGAAGAAGGTACCAGCTTCAGCCGCCGGCCCAAGTAGGAAGTGAAGGTCTCGCTCCAAATTGACGCAAAGGGGGAGATTGTTGGGCTGAAAAGAGTTTTGATGTTGCGTCTTTTGGGCTCGTTGATTAGCCTTGTATTCTCCGGTTTGGGCCTGTCCAACCGAGAGCCTTTTATGTATTGTATATAAGTTAAATGCTTGCATGCATATTAGGTTGAGATTCTAGAGATTATCGAAATAGTGATTGATCAAGAGCACTAATAACTTTTCTGTAATCGTTCTTGTAATCTTCTAATCCTTTACAGTTGATGTTCTTAATCGAGCTCTTCTAAGGATTTTATTTAATCATTCGACACGTTTGATTCAAGCTGTTTGTTCTTATTATTGCGTTTTTACTGTTTTAAATTCATATACTTGTTCAAGATCTAATCGATCTTCTTAGATTAAAAGTTGTTTTAATCCCATCATGTTGTATAGTCAGCTTTTGGGATCTCTTGCGTTCCTTCTGGGCTTGACGCTTTCGTTTCTTGTTCTCTGCTTTCTGGCTTTGCGGGCATGTGACTGTTACTGTTTGGTGATTTCCTGGATGGATATCGCGATTGGAAACTTCATTCCATCAGTAGTATTGACTGTGCTGATAGCGCTACGGTGCGCAAGGACCGCGGTTATGGCAGCCACCACGGCAGCTGTAACTGTTGTTTGAAAGGTAGCGGCGTCCATAGGAAAAGCGGAGGTTTCCTTGTTCGACTGGTTGCATCCGGATGACGACATGATTCTGTAACATGAAAGATAAGGGTTTTGTGAGCGGTTCTGGTTGACCCTGATGTACTTAGATTGTCCTTGAACAGAGTAAGAGTATGATCTCGAAAGTTTGACCTACATCCCTATGATGTAGTCCTAGTAAAGAATGAAAGTATGTTCGCGAAGGTTTGACCTACATCCCTATGATGCAATCCTAGTAAAGAATGAAAGTATGTTCGTAGAATGGTATCAAAACGTTTGTCGTTCGAGTTGAGGTATCGTGGGTTGGTGAATAACAAGATCCAACTGCTGAAAGAGACTTGGAAATGTCCCCGGAGCTAAGTTACTATAGTCCAAATGACTTGACTAAAGCATGTTTCAGATAGACTCCAAATGAAAGTATGACAAGAGTACTTGAATGAAGAATGATACAGAAGTTAGCTGGCTGTCAATATCTTGGATATTCACGACGTAAAGGTTCAGGAAAATGACCTTATAAAGGTCTTACATCATATCCACCGAAGATAGTTCCTGACAGCATAAAGACCTAATCAAAGTACTTACGGTACAAGATAATTTCATAGAAAATGCCACATCGGGCATAGACAGAAAAACACGATCACTATTAATAAGGAAATAAAGTAAAGCATCTACTACTGGCGACGGTCATCCCTCTGGTGAACTCTCAGTTCAGCCAATTGACGTTCCATGTCAAACGGGTGTCTTTCAAACACCATCTGGCGTACTCGGAGTTCTATGACTTTGGCTCGTGATTTAGTCAGTGCTTGCAGTAGGGTTTCATGGTTTCTCACTGATCTCTCGTGAGCATCTTCTAGATGAATGGTGTGGAGGGTATGTATTCTAGCACAGGCGACTACTTCTGTAATCTGACGTAGGGCTGTCCTGCCTTGAATCTCATTTCGAGTCACTCTACGGACCAAGATTGGCAAGACTATATCTGATAAGTCCTCATTGCTCAAGTCGTAAAAGCTTCGGTCGCCATCAAATAGCATAGACTGATCTTGTCCTTGGCTCCATATTTCCAAGCATTCCACTCACTCAGGGTTGGGCCATGAAAAGCCGGAAGAGGATTAGGAATTGGAAAGGAAGCTGCTCGGGGTAGGTTCTCAACTTCTGGTTCGGAGTTAGCATCATAAGAAAGGTCTTCATCATGGTGATCATCCAAGGGGATAGGATGATCATTCTCTAGTTCTTCTCCAAACCAACCAGCTATGACTTCATTCGGAAGATACTGGTTGTCAATGGGATGGAGTCCAGCTATGATTTCTATGCGAGAATTTAGGGTAAGAGGATAATTATTAGACGAACTATCTAGATAATTATTTAGAAACCTTCATTAGTTACATCGCTATTTGTGAAGTGCATACCAGCTATGTGTAATCTAAACAGGATAGACCTTCGAATAAGTGACCTTAATTCCAAATTCACACAGAATAGGGGTAAGGCAAAATTATCACAGATTCTAAGTCTATAACATCCTAATTACATTTAGCCTTAGTGTATCCACTTAGCAACTATCAACTTAGTAATGAAGATCCCGTTTTAAATTCTCAAGTATAAAGTACTTATAGTAACACCAAATACTCCTATAGTATTTTAATTTTTAATGTTATGTTCTATTGTTCTCATTGTGTTAGGGTTGGTAAGATTTTAGCATTGTTGCAACCACACACTTAAACTTAGGCACATGCTAGTCAACCCTCGGATAATATAGGTGATCAGGCTATATCTTCCCAGCTTTGACCATATGTCTCTAAGCCCACTTGTGTTGTCCAACAATCGTAATTCTTTTGTACTGTCCTAGTGACCCTGATTTTAGTATGAATGCAGCACGTATACTTTATTAAATATTTTATTATTTAAAGTATAAACTCTTGGTCAGAGTATTTTTAATCCCTTATGTATTTATAGTTAGTATATCTTTTATGGGTTGATATACTTAATTCACTATAAACAATGCTCTGATACCAATCTGTCACACCCCAAAACCACGAACGGCGGAAACGTTCAGGGGTGGAGGACGTCATGTACAGTATCACAACAGTGTAAAATAATAAACAAGCAACAACATCATCCATTGCATTATAAGTAAAGTTTAATACATGTGTGTTCTTTCATTGTCATAAGACACCAAAAATATACAATCAAAATAAAAGACGAGACTTGTCTGCTCCGTCTTCTCAAAACCTGGCCTCCGTACCTGTCTACTGATGACCTGAGAATACAAGTTATTTTGAAAGCGAGTATCAACTTTAAAGCTGGTGAATTCATAAGTATATAAGTGTCATTGTCTTGTTTGTTAAAAATCTGTTATGAAAGCCATGTAAACCTTTAAATGAAAATGTTGAGGTAAGTATGAAATCCCTAGAAAAACCGTTATTTTCTATAAGTATGAAATGTAGTCTTCTACCAAGACCCGAATGTTCTGTACGTATGCAGTGTAGTCTTCTACCAAGACTCGAATGTTTTGTAAGTATGAAGTGTAGTCTTCTACCAAGACCCGAATGTTCTATTTGTAAAATGATAGTTTTTCCTTTGTATTGACTAGTACTAAAAGTGCTTAGTCTAACTCATCGTTTATGTGAATGTATCACAACATAAAGTAAATAGGAAAATATAACCATGAAAGTATTACTCTTGGGTTACCCGGGGATAACACAACATCGCTGACACGAAAGATATAACCTCATGAACATCCGAAGATTGTTCAATTTAACCTCTGTGGCGAACAGTAGATTCCAGGAATGGTTAGTCCCGTAACTGACTTTACATCGATGTAGTCGAAGTAAATAACCTAATGAACATCCGAAGATTGTCCAATTAACCTCTGTGGCGAACATTAGGTTCCAGGAATGGTTAGTCCCATAACTGTCTCCTAATATATGTAATAACAACCCAATGAACATCCTAAGATTGTCCAATTAACCTCTGTGGCGAACAGTAGGTTCCAGGAATGGTTAGTCCCGTAACTGACTCTACCTTGCTATAAGCGAAATAGATAACCTAATGAACATCCGAAGATTGTCCAATTAACCTCTGTAGCGAACAATAGGTTCCAGGAATGGTTAGTCCCGTAACTGACTCCCGTTGAACTGGGATGGGCAGGACGATTTACTGAAGGTACTAATAATTCATCCTAATGAACCGAGGTTCAGATATTCATGTAAGTATACACAGGTCGATGTATCTACGTAAAGGTATTCATGTAATGTGTTCATGTAAGCGTGTTCATGTATCATGTAAGCATATGTAAAGGTACTCATGTATCAGGTAATGTACTAGTAAAGACTCATGAATGAACTGACTCTTGTGTGATTCCTTGTAATGGAAGTAATGTTTGACATCTTCAAATTATCCCTATGATAATCTACTGTAATATAACTGGATGATCATGTAGGTTTATACACTCTTACTACTCAAGGGTGTGGGAAACTAAATGAAAGATGTAAACTATAAACTCAATACATATATAAGAATATAAGTGTATATGCATAGTTTAGTTCAAGAATGTAAAAATGGTTTTGTAAGACCTCTTATGGGTTTTGAACAACAATTAACAATGACTTGATGTCATTTTAATAAACATTTCAAAGGTAAAACATTTGGTAACAATGTGTTTTTAAGATGTAAAACCATTTCATGCATCACATTTTGTAGCATGTGAAATCCGTTAAATGACAAACATAGTTATAAAATACATATCAATGATTCAATAACATGTTCGTTTCTACTTGTATTCCCCCCCCCCCCCCCCATTAAAGCATTTAAAATCATTTAGAATATCTTAAAAAGGTTAATTAAGGGGTATGAACTCACTTGATTGATTGAAGAAAGCGAGACGAAAACCGAGCAGAACTTCGACAGGAAGAGTTGAAAACGCGGGAAATCTTGGGATTCTCGGGAATCTCGGGAATCTCGGGAACACAAAATCTTCCTTCGGGACTTGAAGGTGAAAACCGGGGCTTCGGGAGGGCTTCGGGAGCTTAACCGCAGAGTTTCAGCACGAGAGATGGAAGAATGGAGCACCTAAACCTGGCACCCCAAGAGTTCTATTTATAGGGGCATTTATGGTGTGCCACGTCGTGGCTAAGGTTCGCCACGTCGTGGGGAGCAAGCCTTATCCCCTTCCGTTTATTGGACGCCCTCAGTCACTTGCCGGGTCGCGGCCAAGCTGTGCCATGTCGTGGGGGCCTGACAGCCTCAGATTTTGGACCCCGAACTTGTAAAATCCATAACTTTCGCATACGAGCTCCGTTTTCGACGTTCTTTATATGCACGCTTAGCTGAAAATGTTATCTACAACTCTCGTTTAGACGTTATCGGCAAATTTTGACTTTATTTTTAATTATTTATTTTTAACAGGCCGGGACACGAAAAGTCCGTTAAAAATCCATAACTTCTTCATCCGGTGTCCGTTTTCGTCAGACTTTTCGCCGTTGCGCTACTAATGTTGAGACCTTAGATTCTCATTTAGGTTGTTTCGGTCAAAAGCATCTCGAGCTCTATTTCGAGTTTTTAGCTGCCTACTGCTATACCCGAATCTTGGAAAAATCATAACTTCCTCATCCGAAGTCAGATTTGGACGTTCTTTTTATGTATGCTCACGGTTTGAGGTTATCTATAACTTTCATTTAGATGCTTAAGGCTAAAAACTATTGTATTGAAACTTCTCATTTTTCGTTTAATCGGTGTTGCCGGTTTTGCCGAGAATCTTCGGTTGGTCATAACTTCTTCGTTATAACTCGGATTTTAGGGTTCTTTATATGTACGAAAACCTTGATACGATTCCTACTACTTTATTTAAACCAAATAAGATTTTAGGAAAGTTATATTTTGACCTAAATTTGATTGGTTTTACATTACATTGTCTCGAAATATCGGGTTGTCACATCATCCCCCCGTTAGAGGGAATTTCGTCCCGAAATTAGAGTTTAGGCAAGGAAATATGCACGAATGATCGAGTCGTGAGGAGGAAACTTCCTAATCGATTGGTTCTAGCGCACTTAGGTGAAATCGGGTCTCGGTTGGCATTCCAACGAACCTTCACTAACTGGCGACGGCATTGCTTCGTCCGCTTGACCTCTCGGTCGAGGGTCACTACGGTTCTAATACGAAGGCGAGGATCTCGACGAGTGGACTTGCAAGAGTCCTAATGGAAAGGTATGGTTTCACGATCGAGATGCGAAGAGTAGAAAGTACGTTACTGAGTTCGCGGAGTAGGTCTAGTTTGTGTGAGGCACAGGACCGATTCTGATAAGAATCTCGTAGGTCCTGTCTAACTTGGATTTAGCTTTCCACGCTTTACGAAGCGTATTAAGCCATTCCCAGAGTGAGTTATCCTAAAGAACTTGGCTATTCACTTGGAATCTCAAAGGTTCCTTTTCTTGCGTAACTTCCCAGTCAAAGGCCACCCCTTGCTGGGTCAAAGTCGTAAGAGTTTTTGTAGCTTGCGAGGAGTTCTGAATGAACTAAGGCGGTAGGTCGGTAAGACCTAGAATCTGGCTAAAAACTGTCGGCGTCTCTGGTGTCGATAAATGCTCAACGGTTTTGACAAATTTGAAAGAGTACTCAAAATTTCCCACATTACTAATAGTGTGTCCTAGAAATTTGACTCTTCAATTTCAAAACTCGTGCCTAGAGAACTTTGCTAAAAGTTCCTCTGTAGGAATGTTACCATGGGTTTTCTTCTTACTACGAGGGTAGATAAGTAAGTCATTACATGGAGAAATGACGAACTGATCCAAGTAAGAAAGACGTACTCTACTCGATTAGCTCATGAAAGCTATGGGCGTATTGGTCCTATCTGAAGGGTATCACTACGAACTCGAAGTGTCTGCATCGAGTTCAGGAGATAGTCTTCCGGACATCCTTCTCTAACACTCGAACTGGTGATATTCGGATTTCAGATCCATTCCTGGAAGTAGTTTCTTTCCTTGCGTTTGCTTAACCATTTTGTCTATGCGAGGCAGAGATAACGATTTCTATGAAAATCTTGACTGAGTCCTCGATATCCAAGGCACATACGTTGCAATCCGTGGATCTCTGGGAGAATATGACCGGGGTTCCCTAGGGTGAGAAACCTAGTCTTCAAATTCTATTTCTGTGTAGCTCGCTAAGTTGTTTGCACTGTTCTGGTATCTCTGTAGGTGTTTAGACTATAGGGTGATCTGTTTACAAGAGTCGTATTGGGTTCTAAGTTTGTTCACATGACGATGTGATTACTCGTAGACTTAAGCAGTTCTCCGTCCTGAAGTTCATATTAGAATTCATACATGGTTTCACAATCACAACTTCGGGTATACGAGTCGTATATAATTAAGGTTGAAAAGGTAGTCGAATAACTGATTCTTCTTTAAGCTCACATCCCGTCGGGGAAAAAGAAGTTAAAGTGGAATCATAAATTCTAAACCTGTAGAAGCTTGATTATATATCACCCTTATGTATACCTTCCTCAGTGATAGATCAATCGCATGAATCCTTGGATTAAACTTGACGTACTGCTCGAGTGGTACTTCGTGGATTTCTTCGGAAAGAAAATAACTAAGTGGTACTCCTGACATGAGTACTTCGGTGTTCTGATATGACGGCTTCGCTGGAAAAGTGATCTAGAAGAAAGAGATGTACGTATGAAGCTGTTTTCGCGAGGATCAAATTTAATCGAGTCCTATGATAATGTCGGAATCATACTGAAACTTAAAGACATTAGATTCGAATATAAGACGATTACAAACAAAACACAATCGTGCAACCATGAACAGAGTTACAGTACTTTAGATTTACTACAAGACTATGGCTGCGAATAAGATATACTACAAAAGACAAGTATACGCAGCACGAGAATTCCTATACAGACAGGATCTCACAAAAGGTAAGACTCTAGTTGCACTAGTTCTAGATAGTTTATAAGTCTGTTACAACGAAACGCCTAAATTACATTTAACATGGCTCCGGAGCAGGCTCTCCTGCAGCTGTGATCCTGAGAATCTTCCCGTCTGCGCCAGAGTGTTTCTCGAGTGGTACTTAGTTGGGTTTGATTATAGCTGCTCTTTTCATGGTTCCATCTTGTGTAAAATTGCATTTTGTAAGAAAAATAAAAAATATAACTAACTTTAGTGTTTCTCCACCAAAAATAGCTGCTAAAAACCAGCGATCAGGTTTCAATGCCAACCTACTCTGTCACACATATAAAGCAAGTAGCCAATTTTCAGTACATTAGTTCCTGTAGGCTGATATTGAGAAGGACATAATCGTCTTTTCACATAAGTATCATTACCTGTATCATTGCACCAGGAAGATCATTTGTCCAGTGGAGTCCCAAGCAACCTATCACTAAATCAACATAACTTTAACACCACAAATAAAAATCCAAGTAAGTAAAAGTTGTAAAACTAAAACTACCCTTCCCACCAGATTCTTCTTTTTCCAAATGTATGGTATTCACAAGTCTCAAAAAGAAAACATATCCTTCATAACTTACCATATGTAAGTATAGGATTGATGGATCCAAGCTTTTTAACTACTTCTAACACATTATCAAAGAAAGAAACTGAACCAATGTAACCTATAATTGTAATTTGTAAATGCATCAACAAAACCATCAAATCATGATTCTTCTCCTAAGTAGTCATGTTAAATAAAATGTTTTTTTGTTTTAGAAAAACATATAAAATAATCAAATACCTGTCAATAGATGTGTGTAGTATAGTAGATCGTTGGCATCTAGGCCTTCTATCAACTTCCAAAGTTGTTTTCCATTTAGAACTTGCCCTCACTGTAAAAGTTCGTATTCAAAATTTCTAACTTTCAGATTTCAGTAAAAGTTCATATTGAAAATTTTAACAGTATTTCTAACTTTCAAATTTTTGTGAAAGCTCATAAAATTTTATAACAAACATATAAAAATATTAAAACTACCTCATATTCAAAATTCTAATAGTATAACGAAATAGATACACATAATAACATGCTGAAAAGAAGACTAAACTACACCTAATAACATGCTGAAAAAGTATTATGAACAACATGCAATCTGAAACTACAATAAATACAAATATAAATTTTTTTGTCCCTGCTTCAGTTTTGTCCCTGTATAGTTTTCGTCACTGCATCAGTTTTGGCCACTGTACAGTTTTTTTGTCCCCTGCACAACAAATACAAATATAAAATTTTGTAAAGGATTGGCCCCTAAACATGTATTTGACATCTGATTGGTCCCTGAATAGTCAAGAAACAAGTAAAATCCACAATATACCAGACCAAACAGGTATCTTACAAATCACGAAAATGCCATTGAGTTCCACACACACATACACTAGAGGCTAGAGCTCTTAAAAACTTTACTTATTATGTTTAGATTTTCTATTACCCTTGCGCTTTTCAAGTTTTTCCCTTGCAGCTTCAAATTCTTCTTCACTCGGCTCTTCACTTGGTTGTCCTCCACCATATTTACTAACTAGATATGTAAACATCGAATCCAAACGCCTTTTTTTCACACTTTGTCTTTGTGAAATTATAGCATATAGATCATTTGACACTTTCTTCAATCTATTAATATTTGAATAATAATTAATAGAATGAGAAACACAGTACAACAAACTTTTAGAATGTAAAAGAATTGTATGAATCACTTCTCCTATGGTGATAACTTTATGTTTGTGATAATTTTACCCTTGGGTGGTTTTTCTATGTTTGTTTTGTACGTTTAAGTTTCTTTGTTTGTACTTTGTTTCCAGCTTCCTGCTGGTGGTCTTTTCTAATAAAGTCTTTGTTGTCCAAAAAAAATCTCTAGGTACTAGAAGCAGCTATTATAGTGTTTTTTCCATTTATGTCTTGATTTGTGTAGTATAGTAGATTGTTGTCTTCTAGGCCTTCTATCCACTTCTAAAGTTATTTTCCATTTAGAACATGCCCTCACTGTAAAAGTTCATATTCAAAAATTCTAACTTTCAGATTTCTACAAAAGTTCATATTCAAAATTTTAACAGTATTTCTAACTTTCAAATTTCTGTAAAAGCTCATAAAGTTTTATAACAAACATATAAAAATATTCAAACAAGCTTATATTCAAAATTTTAATAGTATAAGAAACCGATACACATAATAACATGCTGAAAAAAAAGACTAAACTACCCCTAATAACATGCTGAAAAAGTATTATGAACATATTGCAATCCGAAACTACAATAAATACAAATATAAATTTTTTTGTCCCTGCTTCCGTTTTGTCCCTGTACAGTTTTGGTCCCTGCATCAGTTTTGGCCACTGTATAGTTTTTTTGTCCCTGCACAAAAAATACAAATATAAAATTTTGTAAAGGATTGGCCCCTGAACATGTATTTGACATCTAATTGGCCCCTAAATAGTCAAGAAACAAGTAAAATCCAAAATATATCGGACCAAACAACTATCTTACAAATCACGAAAATGCCATTGAGTTCCACACACATACACTAGAGGCTAGAGCTCTTAAAAACTTTACTTATTATGTTTAGACTTTCTATTACCCTTGTGTTTTTCAATTTTTTCCCTTGCAGCTTCAAATTCTTCTTCACTCAGCTCTTCACTTGGTTGCCCTCCACCATATTTACTAACTACATATGAAAACATCGAATCCAAACGCCATTTTCTCTCACTTTGTCTTTGTGAAATTATAGCATATAGATCATTCGACACTTTTTTCAATCTGTTAATATGTTAATAATAATTTACAGAATGAGAAACACAGTACAACAAACTTTTAGAATGTAAAAGAATTGTATGACTCACTTCTCCTATGGTGATAACTTTATGTTTGTGACAATTTTACCCTTGGGTGGTCTTTCTATGTTTTGTTTTGTACGTTTAAGTTTCTTTGTTTGTACTTTGTTTCCAGCTTCCTGCTGGTGGTCTTTTCTAATAAAGTCTTTGTTGTCCAAAAAAAATCTCTAGCTACTAGAAGCAGCTATTAGAGTGTTTTTTCCATTTCTGTCTTGATTTGTGTTGGAGAAATACATTGGAGAAGAATGATAGGAGATAGGAGAAGTTCTTATGCAGTATTAATTAGAATCAACATCAAACATAAATATTTATACATGTTTAGAATGTAACTGTCAACTGACAGTTAATACCTAATTATGGCTGTTACTTTCTATCTAACCAACACAAAATTCACTAATACCCATTCTAAACTAACACATTGGTTCATACTAATGGATTAAAGCCAATACTATAATTCCTAATAAAGACTGCTAATTAACATGTACTTGACCAAATTACCATTGTCTAGCTTATACCTTTCAACAATTTGAATCATTGTCATCTGGTAGTTGTAACTCAAAAGTTTTCTAAAATAACTATCCTTATAGGAGTGTGCTTCTAGGTCATTTGAATCAAGGGGAAATCAATAATTAACCATATTGACACCTTGCTTGATTTTTATTTTTAATAATAGAGATACAATAAATAAGATGATCATTTAACATATTATGGATTTTAGTCCAGAAAAGGAAAAAAAAAGAATTGTGTTTTGTAGATGAATGTTAAATATGTTGATAAGAGACATTATTTGAATGTTTAATGTTGCATCACCCAAACTGTTTAAAAATACGTCAAACCAAATATCAAATTCATGTATTTATATTTGTAAAATTGGGCTTGGAGCAATCTATATTTATTAAAGAAAATATTACAATTATATAATTACATATTGAAAAATAAAGCTAATTTTAAACAGATTGACCACCCAAGGGTACAAAGGTCACACACATAAATTATGAAATAACGGGTTTGCAGGTGGTTTTGTGTTGGACACCTGTTTAGCCCATTTCTGATACGCTTTGGTTGACTTCAACTCTGTTAGGCTTTTTACAAGAAAGCTAAAACCAAGTAAAATGGTTAAAAGTATCTCTCACTTTAAATATTATGGACATGAATCCTCAAACATACATATATGTTCTTGAAAGATGACAAACAAGTAGCATAATTATGTTCTTGAAACATTTATAGTACTTATACAGCAAGAGCAGATAGTATAAAGATATTCAAACAAGATCATATTCGAAATTTCTAACTTTCAAATTTCTGTAAAAGTTCATATTCAAAATTTTAACAGTATTTCTAACTTTCAAATTTCTATAAAAGCTCATAAAATTTTATAACAAAAATATAAAAATATTCAAACAAGCTTATATTCAAAAATTTAATAATATAAAGAAACAGATACACATAATAACATGCTGAAAAAAAAGACTAAACTACCCCTAATAACATGCTGAAAATGTAATATGAACAACATGCAATCTGGAACTACAATAAATACAAATATAATTTTTTTTTCCCTGCTTCAGTTTTGTCCTTGTACAGTTTTGGTCCCTACATCAGTTTTGGCCACTGTACAGTTTTTTTGTCCCTACACAACAAATACAAATATAAAATTTTGTAAAGGATTGGCCCCTGAACATGTATTTGACATCTGATTGGCCCCTGAACAGTTTTTTTTTGTCAAGATTGGCTCCTGTATAGTTTTTTTGTCCCTGTACAGATTTTTGTCCCTATACAGTTTTGGCCCCTGTACAGTTTTGCTTTTGCGCAGTTTTTGTCCTTAAACATGCGTAATCATTATTGCTTTAAATGGTAAATAATTATGTAGGTTGGAAACAAATGTTAATGGATAAATCATAGATTTCCTCTAGTAGATTATGAAATGCATATGATGAAGGTGTAAATAGAGTTTGCACAAACTAATAATCCAAAGTTAGATGTTATTCAATGTCCTTGTGTAAATTGCATCAATTTGTGTCACCACTCGATTAACAATGTCCGTTATCATTTGTTTGCCCACGACTTTGATGAGAATTATAAGATTTGGTCTTTCCATGGAGAAAAAAAACCCAAGAGTGATTGTAGATGCCCTAACAATTCCATTCCTCCTGATGCTATTTATACAAAGGATATGCTACATGATGCCTTCAAATATGTAGACGAAGAACCTGATTCGTTGAAATCACTTCTTGAAGAATGTGACAAGCCACTTTATGTAGGGTCAAAGTATAATTCACTTAGTGGATTATTGAAATTCCAACATTTGAAGGGTCAATTTGGATGGTTTGATGCTAGTTTTGATGCTTTGTTGTCTGTCGTAAAAGATATCTTACCATCAAACAATATCTTCCCTATTTCGATATATGAGTCCAAGAAGTTGCTAAAAGGAGTAGGTCTACAATATGAGAAGATTCATGCATGTGAAAATGATTGTGTTCTATTCTGGAAAGAACAAAAAGATGCTTCTTAATGTCCAACTTGTGGCATTTCTCGTTGGAAGAAGAATACCAAAAACGTACCTTCAAAATTTTTGTGGTATTTTCCTATCATCCCTAGATTTAAGAATGTTTTCAATACCACAAATTGCACATGACTTAACTTGGCATGAACACAGTCGGGTCAATAATGGGAAGCTTACTCATCCTCGCGATACCCCTTCTTCGAAGCTTGTTGATAACACGTGGAAAGAATTCGGACAAGAAAAACGAAATCATAGATTAGCCTTGTCTGCTGATGGTATCAATCCTCACAAGTAATTAAGTTCCAAGCCTAGTTGTTGGCCGGTTATCCTAATAACATATAATCTACCCCCTTATTTGTGTATGTCAAGAAAATTCATGATGTTGAATCTGTTGATATCTGGGCCAAACCAACCTGGTAACAATATTGATGTCTACTTGGCACCATTGATAGAAGATCTAAAACTATTGTGGGAAACTGGCGTTAAGACTTTTGATTCTTATAAGAAAGAATACTTCAATCTAAGAGCAATATTACTTTGGACTATAAGTGACTTTCCCGCATATGGTAATCTTTCGGGATGTGTTACCAAAGGTTATTATGCTTGTCCAATATGTTTAAAGAATACTTGTTCACAATGGTTGCCAAAGTCCAAAAAAGTATGCTTCCTTAGGTATAGAAGATTCCTACCACCTGAACATCCTTTTCGTAAAAGAAAAAAACATTTCGACAATCAACATGAGCACGTTTTTATGCCACGACCATCATCAGGTGAAGATATTTATGACTATCTGGCGGGATTTGAGACTACATGGGGTAAGAAGATAAAGGCAAAGAAGGTTCCAAAGAAGATAAAGTTAAGGAGGATAAAGTCAAAGAAGGGAGCGTCAAATAAGGAAACGCCAAAGAAGGAAAATTCAAAGAAGAAAAAATAAAGTATCGACGAGAGATCTACATTTTGGCATAAAAAGTCGATTTTTTTTGAACTTGAATATTGGAAGAAGTTGCTTGTTTTCCATCAGTTAGATCTCATGCACATAGAAAAAAATGTGTCTGAGAGTGTTTATGGGACATCGTTGAATTTTCCTCACAAGACGAAGGATGGATTAAAAGCATGACAAGATCTTGAAGTGTCAAGCATTAAGACTGAATTATGACCTCAACCAAAATGGGATCGACATTGGCTTCCGCCTGCCAAGTACACATTGAATTCCGCAGAGAAACAAATATTTTAGGATTCCATGTCTAACATAAAAGTTCCTTATGGGTATTGCTCTAATTTCAAGAATATCATGTTGGATGATGTTTCAAAGATGAATGGTTTGAAGTCTAATGATTGTCATGTACTAATGTAACAACTTCTCCCTTTTGCAATCAAAGGGGTGTTTGATGTGAAGGTGCGCAGAACAATCCTAAGCCTGTGTCTGTAACGCTCGTGTTTCTAGGCTAGGCATTAATATTGACATAATGGTCTAGGTTAACCTATGTAACTCATTTAGAAGAATTGAAAAGGAATTATGTGAATTATGTGTTTTATGCTTTATTATTAGGATTTAATTAATTAAGAATAAAAATAAGCGTCAAAATTAAAGTGTGAGATAAGCCCTATATCTTTAAATAAAGTTGTAGTGGTCAAAACAAAGATTTCGGGGATATAAAGAATGCCGAAATCCGAGTTATAACAAAGAAGTTATGACCCGTCGAAATTTCGCGACAAAACCGGCATGGTACCGAATGTCGTAAAAAGTGAGTTTTTGATAAACTACTTTTTATCCTTAGTAATCTAAACGAGAGTCGTAGTATTCGTTAAACCAAGAAGTTCGATAAAAAGAACGCCCAAATCTGACTTCGTATGAGGAAGTTATGATTTTTCGAAGTTTCAGTTTAGCAGTAAACAGCTAAAAACTCAAATTTTAGATCGAGCGATTTTTAGCCGACACAACCAAAACGAGAATTGAAGGTCTCGTCATTAATAGCACAACGGTAAAAAGTCTGACGACAACGGACGTCGTATGAAGAAGTTATGAATTTTTAACAGATTTTCTATCCCGGTCTGTTAAAAATAATAATATAAAAATTAAATTCAAAATTAGTCGATGAAGTCTAAACGGAAGTTGTATGCGAAAGTTATGGATTTTAGAAGTTTTTCCACAAAAATCGAGAAAATTCGCATAGTCACGCTTTTGCCATGTGTCCTCGCCTCGCATATTCCACGTGGCGAAATCTGCTGAGTCACCCTCGCATGAACAGTAGCCACGTGATCCTCGCATGCAACCCACGTGATCCGACCCGCGTGTCGCTTGCTGATTGGACCGAGGGTGCGGTCCAATGATCTTCTGACGCCTTGCTTCTGACTCATCATCCAAGCCTCACTGGCCCAATCTGAAGGAGCCGCGTGCCCTTCGCGTGTTCGAAGCTCGCACCCGCCACCTGTCCTCGCTCTGCGGATGCCACCTGCCTTCGCTGACTCCTCCTTCTCGGCCGAACCCTCGCAGCTCCCCCATATAAATAGTAGCCTTGCGAGACTTCCCGGGTAATTTTGGGAAATTGCCCATTTTTACCCCTTTTACAATATTTTGGTTATTTTGACCACCCCCGATGCCCCGAGATCATTTCCAACGCCCGGAACACGTCCCGGAGTGTCCGAAGGCCCGGAAAATTTATCTTTTCAGTTTTGAAGCCCGACCTTTCGCAGAGCCCAGTTTCTTAATAAAACTCCCGATTTTATTAGAAACGATCGTTTTAGGAAACGAATTGTTACCCGATTATCATCAAATCAAGTGAGTGTATATTCACTTTCAATTTACACATAGATATGAAGTATTTACCTTAAAATACGTGTTACGTGTAAATATATTAACTGTTTATTTGAGGTGAGTGTTGTGTTGATATTTTATACAAGTTTTAAACTGTATATATATTTTTTATCAACAAATATGTTGGGTAGAACATGGGTTGATAGTTGGTGTGTGATAAAATAAAGTTATGAGAGGTATCGATGTTTAAGATGATCTAGTCATCTAACAGAGTATAGACAACGACCACAGACAATTTTAGATAGTCCAGTGGAACGTTAGTAGACTCGTAATCGGTACGTATGTTTGAACTATATATTCATAAAGTGCTCCTGAACTATATGTTCCTTAGATGTTTTTCAACTATGTGTTCATCCGTTAATTCTTCTTTTTGACACTATTACGTGTCGGAGTACGGAAGCATACGGGAGTACTTTATTAGTATTTTCCCTATGCTTTTATTTTGAAGAGATCGGACGAGCTTCATGAGTCAGTGTTTTCCTTTCCAATTTCGGATAGGGGTGCAGCCTAGGCATTAGTCATTGTTTTCCTTTCCGATGCCGGATAGGGTGAGTCTGGGGTTATATACCTCATGATATTCAGACCACAACCTAGGCATTAGTTAGTGTTTCCATTGCCGGATAGGGTGCGTCTGGGGGTTATATACCTTACTATATTCACACCACAGCCTAGGCAAAGTTCGATGATGGATAGGGTGCGTCTGGGGGTTATATACCTCACAATATTCAGACCACAGCCTAGGCATTGATAACTACCCCTGACTTAATTGTCTTGTGGTTCTTTCTTTTACGAACAAAGGTTCGTAGTTAAACTTAGTCCATTCATTCAATATCTTTATTGATGCTTGTTTGCTGCTAGAGGATTTCTGAAGGAGTTTCGTAGTTAGTTGTTCATATCGATCCTTTAGGCTAGATCTAGTAAGATCATTGTATAAGGTTAGTATGTGGGGATCAATGTTGTTGGCTCCTGTTAAGTAAACCTTGGTGATGATGTGACTTCGTGCCTATTAGGTAAACCCTGGCGACTATGAGACGTAGTGCCTATTAGATAAATCTTGGCGACGATGTGACTTCGTGCCAATTTGACCTAAATTGTTGTAGGAAAACAATGTTCTCACCCCTAATGAAAATCCTTAGGCTAGGTCCCTTGTGATAGTTGTTTTAGGGATGTAAGGTGAGGATAATGGGAATGGGTAATTGGGGTAATTTGGTTGACTGATTGATGTTTAAACATAATAAATTTATGTATTGTGGGTTGAAAACCCTATATGCTCACCAGGCTTCCAAGCGTGACCCACTCATCTTTTTATGATTACAGGTAGTGGACCCCGAGCATAGTCAGATGATGATGATGAGTGATTTTGGATTATAGGCCATTAGTCATAAATAACTGTTGTAAGGCTTATAATGTCTTGTTTATGCTTTTGATCTGTATCGGAACATGTCATCCTGAGGTTTTGTTACGAAATAAAAATATATATTTCTTAAAGCAAGGTTTTGATAAATTTTTATCATGTTTGGCTTTGGGAACAAATTCTGCAACACTTTTAATGAAATGATTACTCTGATTTTATTTTAATAATCATAAACGAAATCGGTCTTTTCTGGCCGTGAAATTGGGGATGTCATAGTTGGTATCAGCGCATTAGTTTAAGCGAACTACGAAATATCCTACGATTTCTAGACTTAAACTTAGAATGCTCAGTGATGATTGTGAGATGAGTGTCTACCATAATTTAGACATGAGCACTAGTTTATTTTAGGAAGGATGCCTAAAATGCTTCTATGTGCTAAATGTTTTGTGTTATAGCTATAATGATGCTATTATTTGTTCAGATCTATGGTCTGTTGCCGACCGGATCTGGAAACCTTATATGTGTAGGATTCTAAGCGTACAACTACAATATTAGAACTAGTATATAAATGTTTCGGAGTGATAAGGAGATTTATACGTCTATCATAAATAAGGCTTTCTTATCTTAAATTCTCGCCTGGTACACCGAATGTCTGCTTGGGTGTACAAAATGTTATGGTGGAGCGTCGTAGAGAATTGATTAAATGGAGGAAATGAAAGGCTTATGATAGTAAATGACACCTATCAGAAGATATCGTAAGAGTGGTATCTTGCCTTTAGAATATGTCTAATAAGATAACGAAACGTTTAGAGGGGTACGTTACGTCTGAAGTACACCTTCGATTGGCAGGATGATGGAACGATTGGTGTAATTCTTGTAGTTGTCCCATTGTCTGGAATTTCCATCACCAACCAAGTTGAAGTAGAACTGATGATTGAAGATACTCGTAGAAGAAGTCCTAGTAGAGTGTAGGAAAATTCTATGGTTAATTGGACACATTCGTATGTGTTAAATTGTTTTGTGATTTTAGAACTTGGGGACTACAAAACAGTAATTGGGACGAGTATGAGTAGGTGTGAATAGTAGTAGAGATCTATACTACTGGAAGCACAGGACTCACACTTGGATCAGGGAAAGTCACAAGGTTACCAAGAACCTAGTGATTGATTTCGTTTTATTCGGATATGTCATTACCATCATTTCAGTAATGACTAAGAAGATTATTGTTATTCTGACCCTATTTGTCATATTGAATTGAGTCCGACTACGATGAGTTGGTTATGTGGTTCAGAGAACAAAGTTCGATGTAGCAGTTGACTTAAGCCTAATTGAAGTAAAGGCTGATCAAAGCAATCAATATAAGTATCGCGTTCGTTGTTAAAGAAGTTGGGTTAGGTTGTATTCTGACCCAAAGGGATGAAGTGATAGCGTATGCACTGAGGCGACGGCGCTGGCTAGAGTTACTCAAGGACTACGACTGTGAGATACTTTACCACCCTGGTAACGCAAGTATTGTTGCTAATGCTCTCAGTCGCAAGGTGAATCTTGAAAAGAAAAGGCCAAGAGCGTTGAAAATTGAAGTTGTCTCTACAATTTTGGGAAGTATAAAAGAAAGCTCAAGAGGAAGCTTTAGAGAAAAATGACCGAAAGAAAGAACGTTTGGGATAAAACGTTGGTGTTTGATACAAACAGTCAAAGACTGAAGGTATTCAAATATGGGATTTGGGTACCTAAGATGGGAGGAGTAAGAGGATTTCTAACGGAAGAAGCTCACAAAACCATGTACTCGATTCATCCCGGCAATACGAAAATGTATAGGGATCTAAAACCCTATTACTGGTAGCCGACGATGAAGCTCGAAGTTGCTAAAGTATGTGGATGAGTGTGTAACTTATGCTAGGGTTAAGGCACAACATCAGAAAGTATATGGGTGTTTAGATCTTTTACCTGTACCCATGGGTAAATGGGAAGATATCACTATGGATTCTGTGACTAAACTGCCCAGAACAAGGAACGGTCATGACATGATTTTGGTGGTCGTTTATCGCTTCACTAAGAGTGCGCATTTCATAGCAGCCAACGAGAAATGGTCTATGGATAAACTTGCGAATTCTTATGTGAAGGAAAGTGTGAGGCTTCATGGTGTTTCATTAACGATTGTATCCGATCGTGACAACCATTTTACCTCAAGGTTTTGGAGGAGTCTATAAGAGGAAAAGCAGTTTATGGGACTTGAAATAGTCCATTAGATTGCTGAAAAGTTGTAAGTGATTAGGGAAAAAGATGTTAGCTGCTCAAAAGAGCTATGCTGACAAGAAAAGACAACCGATATCATTCGAATTTGGAGATTCGGTTTCACTTAAAGTCTCGTCGTGGAAGGGACTTATAAGATTTGGTAGAAGGGGAAAGTTGAGTCCAAGGTTTATTGGACCATTTAAAGTTCTTCAGAGAATCCGGAATCAATCTTACAAGCTAGAATTACCAGAAGAACTAGAGAGTATTCATAACACCATTCATGTGTGTTACTTGAATTAAGGTTGGACGAGAACATGAGGTTAATTGGAGAACCTAAGGCAATCATTAACCATAAGACTAATAAGTTGTAACGTAAGATAGTCGATTTAGTGCCTGTATGTTGGAAACATATAAATGGGCCAGATCCCACCTGGGAAACGAAGAGTGACATAGTGAGTCGCTACCCGTAGTTGTTTGTCGTTGTGTGATTCTGGGGACGGAATCATCCTAAGGGGGAGAGAGTTGTAACGCTCGTGTTTCTAGGCTAGGCATTAATATTGACATAATGGTCTAGGTTAACCTTTGTAACTCATTTAGAAGAAATGAAAAGGAATTATGTGTTTTATGCTTAATTATTAGGATTTAATTAATTAAGAATTAAAATAAGCGTCAAAATTGAAGTGTGAGATAAGCCCGATATCTTTTAATAAAGTTGCAGTGGTCGAAACAAGGATTTCGGGGATATAAAGAATGCCGAAATCCGACTTATAACAAAGAAATTATGACCTATCGAAGTTTCGCGACAAAACTGGCAGGGTACCGAATGTCGTAAAAAGTGAGTTTTTGATAAACTACTTTTTAGCCTTAGTAATCTAAACGAGAGTCGTAGTATTCGTTAAACCGAGAAGTTCGATAAAAAGAACGCCCAAATCTGACTTCGTATGAGGAAGTTATGATTTTTCGAAGTTTCAGCTTAGTAGTAGACAGCTAAAAACTCGAATTTTAGATCGAGCGATTTTTAGCCAACACAACCTAAACGAGACCTGAAAGTCTCATCATTAATAGCACAACGGTAAAAAGTCTGACGAAAACGGATGTCGGATGAAGAAGTTATGAATTTTTAACAGATTTTCTATCCCGGTCTGTTAAAAATAATAATATAAATATTAAAGTCAAAATTAGCCGACGAAGTCCAAACGGAAGTTGTAGAGCATAATTTTAGCTACGCGTTCATATAAAGAACGTCAAAAACGGAGCTCGTATGCGAAAGTTATGGATTTTAGAAGTTTTTGCACAAAAATCGAGAAAATTCGCATAGTCACGCTTTTGCCACGTGTCCTCGCCTCGCATATGCCACGTGGCGAAATCTGCTGAGTCACCCTCACATGAACAGTAGCCACGTGATCCTCGCATGCAACTCACGTGATCCAACCCGCGTGTCGCTTGCTGAGTGGACCGAGGGTGCGGTCCAATGATCTTCCGACGCCTCGCTTCCGACTCATCATCCGAGCCTCGCTGGCCCAATCCGAAGGCGCCGCGTGCCCTTCGCATGTCCGAAGCTCGCACCCACCACCTGTCCTCGCTATGCGGATGCCACCTGCCTTCGCTGACTCCTCCTTCTCGGCCGAACCCTCGCAACTCCCCCATATAAATAGTGGCCTTGCGAGACTTCCCGGGTAATTTTGGAAAATTGCCCATTTTTACCCCTTTTCAATATTTTGGTTATTTTGACCTCCCCCGATGCCTCGAAATCATTTCCAACGCCCGGAACACGTCCCAGAGTACCCGAAGGCCCGGAAAATTTACCTTTTCAGTTTTGAAGCCCGACCTTTCGCAGAGCCCGGTTTCTTAATAAAACTCCTGGTTTTATTAGAAACGATCGTTTTAGGAAACGAATTGCTGCCCGATTATCATCAAATCAAGTGAGTGTATATTCACTTTCAATTTACACATAGATATGAAGTCTTTACCTTAAAATACGTGTTACGTGTAAATATATTAATTGTTTATTTGAGGTGACTGTTGTGTTGATATTCTATACAAGTTTTAAACTGTATATATATTTTTTATCTACAAATATGTTGGGTAGAACATGGGTAGATTGTTGGTGTGTGATAAAATAAAGTGATGAGAGGTATCGATGTTTAAGATGATCTAGTCATTTAACAGAGTATAGACAACGACCACAGACAATTTTAGATAGTCCAGTGGAACGTTAGTAGACTCGTAATCGGTACGTATGTTTGAACTATATGTTCATAAAGTGCTCTTGAACTATATGTTCGTTAGGTGTTTTTGAACTATGTGTTCATCCGTTAATTCTTCTTTTTGACACTATTACGTGTCGGGGTAAGGGAGCGTACGGGAGTACTTTATTAGTATTTTCCCTATGCTTTTATTTTGAAGAGATTTGGAGTCTTCGTTTCTTTTATGAAGTGATCGGACGAGCTTCATGAGTCAGTGTTTTCCTTTCCGATGTCGGATAGGGGTGAGTCTGGGGGTTCAGACCATAGCCTAGGCATTAGTCAGTGTTTTCCTTTTCGATGCCGGATAGGGGTGAGTCTGGGGTTATATACCTCACGATATTCAGACCACAACCTAGGCATTAGTTAGTGTTTCCATTGCCGGATAGGGTGTGTCTGGGGGTTATATACCTCACTATATTCAGACCACAGCCTAGGAAAAGTTCAATGCTGGATAGGGTGCGTCTGGGGGTTATATACCTCAGGATATTCAGACCACAGCCTAGGCATTGATAACTACCCCTGACTTAATTGTCTTGTGGTTCTTTCTTTTACAAACAAAGGTTTATAGTTAAACTTAGTCCATTCATTCAATATCTTTATCGATGCTTGTTTGCTGCTAGAGGATTTCTGAAGCAGTTTCGTAGTTAGTTGTTCATATCGATCCTTTAGGCTAGATCTAGTAAGATCACTGTATAAGCTTAGTATGTGGGGATCAATGTTGTTAGCTCCTGTTAAGTAAACCTTGGTGATGATGTGACTTCGTGCCTATTAGGTAAACCTTGGCGACTATGTGACGTAGTGCCTATTAGATAAATCTTGGCGACGATGTGACTTCGTGCCTATTTGACCTAAATTGTTGTAGGAAAACAATGTTCTCACCCCTAATGAAAATCCTTAGGCTAGGTCCCTTGTGATAGTTGTTTTAGGGACGTAAGGTGAGGATAATGGGAATGGGTAATTGGGGTAATTTGGTTGACTGATTGATGTTTAAACATAATAAATTTATGTATTGTGGGTTGAAAACCCTATATGCTCACCAGGCTTCCAAGCCTGACCCACTCAGCTTTTTATGATTACAGGTAGTGGACCCCGAGCATAGTCGGATGATGATGATGAGTGATTTTGGATTATAGGCCATTAGTTATAAATAACTGTTGTAAGGCTTATAATGTCTTGTTTATGCTTTTGATCTGTATCGGAACATGACATCCCGAGGTTTTGTTATGAAATAAAAATATATATTTCTTAAAGCAAGGTTTTGATAAATTTTTATCATGTTTGGCTTTGGGAACAAATTCCGCAACACTTTTAATGAAATGATTACTCTGATTTTATTTTAAAAAGCATAAACGATATCGGTCTTTTCTGGTCGTGAAATTGGGGATGTCATAGTGTCATTTTTTCAATGAGTTGTGTAGTAAAGTTGTTGATGTTAGTAAGCTAGGCAAGTTGCAAAGTGACATCATATTAACATTATGCTTGTTAGGGAAGTACTTTCCTCCTTCATTTTTCGATGACATGACTCACTTGATGGTGCATTTAGTTAGAGAGGAGAGGTTGTGTGGCCCGGTTCATTTTAGGTGGATGTATCCATTTGAGAGATACATGAAATCACTTAAAGGGTATGTAAGAAAACATCATCGACCCGAGGGTTGCATTGCAGAGTGTTATGTAGCGGAGGAGGCCTTAGAATTTTGTTCAAACTACTTAAAAAAATAGGAAATCAATTGGCAAACCTCATGAACATGTTGATGAAAGAATCCGCAGCGGCAAGCCTTTATCAAAGGCTACAATCGATATTGTAGATGCTCAATTACTTGATTAAGCTCATCTTTATGTATTACGAAACACTGTTGTTGTGGAGCCGTATATAGAGTAAGAATTACATAAAACTGTATACTCTTATACCATTGTCTATCATATAAAACATTCTTCTAACTTGTAATACACTTCAGGCAACATATGTTGGAATTGAAGGATCTAAACCCCCTGTCACGTTCGCAAGAGTACATGGTTGCAGAGCCAACATAGTCGAACATTTATTAGTTGGTTTAAGAAAGAGGTTTGTTTTTAAAATAAGATTGTTAGAATTACAATATTTTTAATTATTTTGTTTTAATTACATTAATTAGATATTTTTCTATTAGGTTGGAAAACGTTTGGCTAACGGGGAAGATATTTGTGATGATGTTCGTTGGTTGGCCAGAGGGCCTAATTTTGTTGTTAGTAAATATAGCGGTTTTGCCATAAATGAGTATCATTTTCATACAACATCTCGAGATGAGTCTAGAACAACTCAATGTAGTGGAGTATCTTTAGTTGCACATACTATGTAGATTGCTAGTGCAAAAGACTCCAATCCTGTGTATGGTGATGTTACTTACTTCGGTCGTATAAAGGAGATATGGGATCTTGATTATCGCATGTTTACTATTCCTGTATTCATGTGTGATTGGGTTGATAGTCGTGGAGTAAAAAAAGGATGATTTAGGATTCACGGTAGTTAACTTTGATAGGCTTGGTCAGAAGTCTGAACCCTTCGTATTAGCTAGTCAAGTCAGACAATTTTTTTATGTTCAAGATCAACAAGATGAGAATTTGCATGTTGTTGGATTCACACCACATAGGATGTACAAGTATGGATCAAATGGTGAAACTGATGATATGTTGGAATTTGATGCTACTTTTGATTTAACACAAGACTCCGCTTTATTAGACCTTGATAATGATTTTCTGTGTACGTGCCCGGATGGCGAGAGAATATTAGTTAAAAGAAATTTTTTTTGCGAAATAATAAAGTTTTTGGTATGTTTATATTTCAAATTTTGAATGTGATTAATTTTTTTCCAACTGCAACAAATAACAATGTACTTAATTTTATTTGAATCTTTGTTGAAACAGGTTGTATTTTTGTGACATGGAATCGAATTCAACTTCTGATCACGATGAAGAATCCAAACAAAGAGGTCCGATATATAAGGCAAAAGCTAATAAAGTGAAACTCGTAATAACTTACAATAAAAAAGGTGTCTCGGTTGGAAAGGAAGCCACAAAACTTTCTACTTTTGAGGGTTTGGTTGCAAGAACAATGGTTCCCATAACCTACGCGTCTTGGCTGGAAGTTAGTGAAGAAGTAAGGGAAGGGTTTTGGCAATATGTTTTGGTAAGTGTCTATTTCTTCTTGTTATTGCCTATTTTTGTCCCTGTTTCTGTTTTTGTCCCTGTTTACCTATTTTTGTCCCTGTTTCTGTTTTTGTCCTTGTTTCTTTTTTTCTCCCTGTTTCTGTTTTTGTCCCTGTTTAGATCTGTTTTTTAACCAACCGTTTTTTTATGTTTCAGGAAAAGTTTGTAGTTGACCCAAGGAGCTGGAAGCAAACTCTCCAATCGATCGGGAAGAAGTGGAGAAACTTCAAGCATTATCTATATGCCAAGTTCATTAAGAACCAAAGTAAAGATCCCAAGTCAAATCTATTCAAACCTCCGAAAGATTATCCATTTATAAAGAATGAAGATTGGAAAGTTTTTGTATCCCATAGAGTTACGAAAAAGTGGGAGGTTAGTTAAACTTTTCTTATATGCATTTATATCCCATAGAATTACAAAAAAATGGAAAGTTAAAAGTTTGTAGTTACAATTTTAATGTTTCTAATGCAGAAGAAAAGTACAAAAGCTAAAAATACTCGTGCACATCATAAATACAATCATCGTTTGAGCAGAAACGGATATGCCGGACTCATTAATGTCATCGTATGATTCCCACTAAGTATTGATTATTTGATTTTTATATATTTATGTTAATTGACTTTGTTATTCTTGATAATTTAGATGCAAGAAACCGGCAAGACGGAAGAGGAGATTGATAGGACACTGTTGTGGAAAAAAGAAAGAGAGTTGAAGACAGGAGCATACGAATCAGAAGTCAAGATGATTGTTGATAAAATTGTAAGTTTCATTGAACGCCAAATGCATATAAAAAAAAGTAGCATTTGTCCTATTTTATTTTCTAACATTTGTCCCAATTTTTTTACAAGATGAGCTGTAGAAATCTGGAAGCTTTGGAGAGGTTAAATGTGGAACACATGAAGTGCTTACAGAGGCCTTGGGTACTCAGGAACAACGTGGGCGTCTATGTCACACCCCAAAACCGAGAACGGCAGAAACATTCTTGGGCGGATGACGTCATGTAATGTATCACAACAAGGTAAAGTAGTAAACAAGCAACAACATCATCCATTGCATTAATAGTATAATTTTGCATACAAGTGTGTTCTTTCATAGTATTGAACAACATAATGCATACCCAAAATAAAAGGCGAGTTTTGACCGCTCCGTCTTCTCTAAACCTTGCATCGGTACCTGTCTAATTGTGACCTGAGAATACAAGTTACTTTGGAAGCGAGTATCAGCAATAAAGCTGGTGAATTCATAAGTATTTTAGTGTCGTTACTTTGATAAGTTGTTATGAAAGACTGGTGAATGTTTAATGAAGCATTTAGTATAAGTGTGAAAACCCTAGAAAATCCCATATTTCCTACTAGTATAAAAGGTAGTCTTCTACCAAGACCTGAATGTTTTGAAAGTAGTCTTCTACCAAGACCTGACTGTTTTGAGAGTTTGAACCTCTACATAAGAGAAGGTTTTTCCTTGCACAACTATTATTATTCAAACCTAGTCTACCTCATCGATTATGTGAACGTGTCACAAAATAAAGGTAATGATCTAATATAACCTAAGTATTAGTCTACTTCGTCGTTTAGGTGACTGTGTCACAAAATAAAAGTAATGACCTAATAACTTAAGTATTATGCTTTTGTACTAGGATAAACACGACATAGAAATTACCGAACAGTATTAACCGTAGACATCCGTAGATGTGCATTTACCTCTGTTGCTAACAGCCAGGTTTTGGAATAGTTAGTCCCTTAAGTATACCTATAATGGTATCAACCTTAGACATCCATAGGTGTGCATTTACCTTTGTAGCTAACAGATGGGTATAGGAGTGGTTAACCCCTTATAGTATCCTTTGGTACTAGGATAGACACATCTAATCTACACATATAATATGTAATAGTATCTTATCATATATTATCTATGTAAAAGTATTCTCTTCATATTAGTATATATGTAATAGTATGCTCTTCATATAGCATTTAGTATAGACTCATGAATGAACCGAATCTGGTGTAATTCCTTGTAATAGGAATAGCAAGTAGTATTTCCTAACTATACCTATAATATTTACTAGTAAGGTACAAGTATAACGAAGGTATACCTTTGCTAGCCAAAGGTACTGAACTGGCTGAGGGTACTTTTATGTCTATATATGTATACATGATATATAACTAATAGTTAAACGACCTTCGGACGGATAACTGATACCCTAAAGCCACATCCCAACGAGGAAAAGGAAATAAGGCGAGCTAGCCTTCCTAAGTCCTTCAAACATTACTTATATAACTATACATATATAGGCATGCTTTTAACAGTTTAAAAGTATAAAAGAAGTTTTGTAAAACATTTAAGGGTTTTGAACGATAAATAAATAATAATGACTTGATGTCATTCTATAAAGCATTTCAAAAGTAATTCCTTTGATAACAAAGTATAACAGAGTTTAAAAGAAAACATACAGAACGTAGTACAGTTTAATAAGAAGTTGTTAAACAAGTAAAACGTTTTGGAAAGCCATTTGAAGTAATTAGTTTGATAAAACAGCTAAAAGTGTAGTAAATCCATTTGTATGCTGGTTATTAATCACATGTGATTGATATAATAACAAGCATGACTTAAATTGTATTCCCCCCATAAAAGCATTTAAAAATATTTAAAACATTGATTAAGGGGTATGAAATCACCTGTAGTTGGTGGTTTGGATGAACGGAAGATGTAGGATGCTAAGTGTCAAGTGAGGACTTGTACACACAATGATCCTAGTTAACATATAACCAAACATATATGTATCTAATTAGTCATTTAACAACTAATTAACCAAGTTAAAACACCCTAAGACATGAAGACACTTTGATTCAAGTGTTATAGGTACCAAAGGGTTGCATCTAAAGGTTGTATGGCATGGCATTGGAGTTAATGGCCCAAAGACCATTCCTTATGGAGTTTACGGCCTAAGGTCATTACCCCCATGAGTTTACGGCCGTAAACTCATGGTACTAAGTTCCATTTGGTGATTCAAGGTCTTACAAGTCAAGATTGAACATCAAATGATCAAGTCCAAGCCATAGGATAGCATTAAGGGTACAATAACACTACCTAGTAGAGTTTACGGCCTAAGGGCCCTTTCCTTAGGTGTTTACGGCTGTAAATCTTATGGGGAGTTGTTTTGATTGTTTTTTAAGGTCTTAAATACTTCTAGGAAGGATCAAGGTTGGCTTCCAAGGCATAGGAATGAACTAAGGTCCAATTTACCACCTTGAAAGGGGTTTACGGCCCAAGATCATCCTTGGTTGTAAACTCCTTTGTTCTATGGTTTCTTGATGATTTTCAAGTGTTATTTAGGTCATACTAAGCATACTAGAAGCTAGGGCAAGTGCACTTACAATATAGGAGCTCGATTGGGTGATTAAGGTCCAAGAACACTAGTGTGTGTTCTTGGTGTTTTGAAGATCTAATGAAAATCAACAATTGAATGGATGAAATGATGTATAATGACTAGGAGATAGGTTATAACAACAAATCAAGTCAAGTAATACTTACATTTTTGGAAGATTGGATGAAGAACGGTATGCTACTTGAGAGAGAATTGAGTTTGGATCTTGAAAAGTGAAAAAGTGATTTATATGGCTAAGTGCCATATATATACTCTTGGGGTTTACGGTCCAAAAGCCATTTGGGCCGTAAACTCCAAACTCTTGGAGTTTTTGGAACTTTATTGTTGCACAATAAACCCTAGGTCACCCTCTCTCCTGATATCTCCTAAAGTGCTAATTCTAAAATACTCAAACTTATTCCAAAAAGCTTGAAAGTTAGCAGAAACTGTTCAGACTTCTATTGAGTTGAATGGTTGTACATAATAGAAAATTTGGGTTGTCACAGTGTACGAGGGATGGGTAAATTTATAATGCCACAACAATACTTTTATTTACTCAAGAATGTTAAGTATTACTTGGACATTGAGAACGAGAGGGTGGGTAAACGAATCAACAAACTTGAAGATGACTTGGAGAAACTAAAAAAGGTGTACTTAACGTTTCTGAAGCCGCAAGTTTCCAAGTAGGGGGCATCATTGAAGATGTTGAAAATGAACCATAGGATGAATCACTTGTATGTCCTTGAAGACAATTATGAAAAATATATTTCAAAATTTTCTTTTTCTACAAACTAACATACTATATTTTGGTAGGATAATTCATGTCTTCTTGCGGTTGAATTTGCTGCAAATGTAGTCGCTAAAGGAACCATAATGAAGTATAGTGCATCGGGTATTTTGAAAAATATTTGCATTAATACTATTTATATATTTTCATTTTTTAGAAGATTGTATCTTAATTATTTTTTTCGTTTATGTAACAGATGAAAACATTGAAGTTATGATGGAAACAATTTTTCAAGGAGAAGCTTTAATACCCATTCCACTTGAAGAGGAGTTCATTGTGAAGGTCAAAGATGCATTGGGACACATACTAAGTTGGCCAATACACTTAGTTATTCGATGCTCTGACCTGGTAATTTTCACAGATTCAAAAATACAAAGTTTTCACAGATTTTCCCTTGGTTTTCTTATTTTTTCTAATATTTGAGTAAGTTCTTTTTCAACTGCAGTAAATGATTATTGTTTCATTCTACATTTTTGATAATTTTTATAGGGAAAAGTGGTGGGGAAACCTGTGACACCAGTGAAGAAACGCGCAACACCAGTGAAGAGACACGCAACACCACTAGAGGAAGGTGCAACACCTTTAAAAGAATAAATAGGAAGTAATAAGAAAGAAAAGGGGACAAGAAAAATGGTTGATCATGAACACAAAGAACCATGTGATATGGAAGAAGTGGATGGTATGGAAGAAGGGAATGGAATAGAAAAGAAGATTAAAAAGAAGGAGAAACAAAATGTGACCTTGCAAAGAAGGTGGACCAGAGCACAAATGAAGACAAGAATAAGGATTGAGAAGAGTAGTATTTTGAAAATGACTGCATTGATGGCTGATGGACAAGTTACGAAGGTTGATTCTATAAAAGTGCAGAGTGAGAACGATCTTTTTCGGTACGGTAGTTACACGTACTTAAATTGGGATGATTTTGAAGTAGTTCTTACAATGGATGAGCTGATTGCTGCTGTTATTGTGTCTTATATGATGTAAGTTCAAGAAATTTAATTTACATATCACTGTGTCTTAAAACAAAATTTGTTTAATGAATTTAGTGTTTGTATGATAACAGGGTATTGTTTAACAAAATGAAGTATGGCTCCCCAGAAAGAGATCATGGAATTTGCTTTGTGAACCCGACATTAATTTCGCCAAGTACGCGTTAAGGGAAATCTAAGAATATTGACGATGCAAGCAGAGACTTAGCAGACCGGTTGTCTAAAATACAGGGTAATGACATCATCTTTATGCCCTACAATCTCGGGTTTGATTTTGACATTTTATTTTGAAAATGACTGCAATTATGTTAATTATTTGACTTAATTTTTTTTGTGGTTTTTGTAGAATACATTGGGTATTGGGTGTACTAGACATGAAATCGGATACTTGCTATTATCTTGATTCCTTGAGTTCTGCCAATTTCAATATGCAGTTGAAGCAAATTGTTGATTCGTAAGTAATATAAATTATCAAATCATTTGATGTGAATACAATAAACACCTATTTGTTGATGTTTTTATAGGACAATGGTTCTGTATGCTACACAAAGTGGATCCAATAAAAGGGTTAAACTAAATCGGGTTAATGTTACGGTCAACACATAATTCCTTATTGAAATTATAGTTTTAACTTTATTTTTTGGATCAATTGCAATGATCATTTTATATGTAATTGTGTAGTGTCCAGTTCAGCCCGGAGGTACCGAATGTGGCTACTACATGCTAAGGTTCTTGAAGGAGATAGTGGAAGAAGGAATTGAAGTGTTGGTGAAAGACAATGTAAGGATATAACACTCTACTTTCATTACTATAATTTAATAGGAAAGGAATTGAAAAAAGGATCATTTTATGGCATCCTACTCTCACAATTATAATTGAAATATTAGGTTACATGCAAAAATAAAATGTGCTTTCATTCATTTGAAAGTACAATGCCCTATTAAGAAAGAATAATTTACATTTTATGCTTATTTGTTAAATATAGCAACTTACTGTTACAGAATATGTTAATATGCTAACTTTTATTAATAAAAACAATATGCAAACTTTTTCACAGACCGGGGATGGAAAAGTTGAGTACACAACTGATGATATCGATGAGATACGTGAAGAATGATCAAAGTTTGTTACAGGCTTCATTTATCGATGATTATGGTCTTTTGACAATGTGTTCGCAAAACAATGTTATGGTTAACAATGAAATGCTAGGTATGGTTTTTTGACATGTGTTGTAATGCTAGGTAGTCTTTTGATACACATGTACACGTTTTTGGTAACTTTTAGTAATTACTTAAGGTAACTTGACATGTATCTAATGTTGTTAGGTAAGTTGTTTGATGTTTAGATGAAAATGAATGTTTTGGTATACATATTTGTCTTTTATTATGTGTATTCACGTTGTAAATGTGTGTCGTAAATACAAGTCGTAAAGGGGTATATAACTGGCACCTGGAATTAATGACATGCAAATGATAGTATATTTAATGATACACATTGCGAGTTGTAAAAGCGCGTCATAACGTTACGACACGCAATGGCGTGTCGTCTGCCTTTATGACAAGGCCTTTCTTGATACACATTATGTGTCATAAACATGCGCGTCGTAAGGTTACGACACGCAAATGTGTGTCGTATTTATTTATGAAAGGGCCTTTCTTGATACACATTGTGTCATTACTACGCGTCGTAAATGCACGTCGTAAACAGACGACACACAATTGTGCGTCGTCTTACGTTATGACCGGGCCTTTATTGACGCGCATTTGCGTGTCGTCTGAGCGTTTTACGATGCGCATTGCACGTCGTAAAAGGCTGTTTTTCTAGTAGTGTTTTTGTTCAAACTCATGAAGAGATTGTTGATGTATTCACAAAGGCACTTGACTCTACAAAACTCAACAGTTTCTTATAAATGTTAGGAATGATGAATCCGGACCCACAATTCTTCTTGAATTGATAGGTACTGTAGACCACTCTTGGTCATCGCTGCGGTCCTAACTAAATATATTTATCTTACATAGTTTCAGTATATTGTGTATTGCAATACATCTTTATGTACCACAATATATCATATATATCACAACTATATATCATATATATCACAACTATATATCATATCTATATTTCAAGGGTCTTTTATTGTTTGTTAGTTATGATTATGTTCAAGTGTTCCTCTCAGCTTCTTCTACCACAGTCATCTAACCAATCACCTGTAATGAAGTCTTAACCCGCAATGAAGACTAAAACCGCAATTACAAGTGATGGAACTTTCAAATACTTCAAAAATTCGTGAAACATTGTGTGCTATTTAATGATCCTTCATTAAATAAGAAAAACATTCTCAAAAATATTCATTTTGTCACATATGATCATTTCAGTTCTTCCTTTGAAATAAACCTTTTGTCAGACCTATTTTAGGTGTGATGCCAAAATAAAATAGTTTCCAATAAAAGAAGCCCTTTTAGAAAATCTTTTCCTTAAAATGTCTTTTCCACTTACCTCCAAGATGTCACATCCGCTACATTTTCCACCTTTAGTTAACGGTTTTTATCCCCCTCCACACGATCTTTAGACATGGGGTATTGGGCCTGACATTTCATTAATTGTCATTTTTGAAAATTAAAAAAAAAACTTTGTTAAATGCTTTTGTGGCTGATAATGATTTCAACACTTAAATAAAAAAAACTCAAAGGTTTTACCCTTAACTGCTTTTTCTTTAGGGTGAAAACAATAATTATTTGAAATCCGTCACTATAAAAAGCCTCTTTTCTCCCCTAAGAAAGTTTTTACGCTTTTTGATCTCTGAAAGGCGAATAACTTCCTCTACTTCCCTCTTGCACTTCAATGTTTTTCTGCAAGTTCTTCAAGCTTTTCAAAATGGTGAAATCAGGAACCTCAAAGAAACCATCAAAAGCATCATCCTCTGCACAACCAACTGGTTCCGATTATGCTACACGGAACCAATCACCTTCAATTGCCTCTAGCAGTTTTAGGGCAATTTTCAATGATCGTCCTTCCTACAATGACTTGATTCGTCTCATGATCAAGTTCATCTCCAATCATCCACTCTTTGGACCATTCGACGCTTTCACTGATGTGGTTCCCATCTCCACATTGTTCAAATGTGCGTTCATAGCATACCGCCCTCTTGATAATCTGCAAGAAGTTCATCTGAACTTGGTGGATGATTCTTTTGTCATCCTGAACAAAGACAAGTTTCTTACTGCTAACAACCTCCTGGTGCATCCCTCGACTAAGTTCTTCTCACCAAGCGTCACAGACATCAACTCCACTCTGTATCAAATGGGATACCAGAAGAAGATCAAGGATATTGGAGACTTTAAGAAGAACCAGCTCCCTACGGAATGGTAGTTTTCGTGCCATTTCGTGATCCGCAGTCTATCTGGACGAACCAAAGGCACAGATAACATGGGCCTCAAACTACTTGAGATAGTATGGAGCAACTTCACTGGCCATGATGTAAACTACAGTCAAATCCTATGGGATGATTTTCTCTAATACATCCCTAAGGAGACTCCAAAGGAAAATCCAACAGAACTTACCTTTGCAAGGTTTTGGGCACTCTGTATTTCAGATCTTCACCACGATGCTAACCTCAATATGGGCAATGACATCAATCTTTTTATCGCATGTGATCTCAAAAGGTTCACTTCCTCTAAAGATCAATCTATTTTTGGACCAATTCGTCGTTACCTGTTCATATTTTGACTATGGTTAGACTTGAGACCCAAATAGTCATTGATCACATTGAGGCTACATAAGGTATTGACCCATACCTTCCTACCCCACCTCTCCCAAGTCAGAACATATTAGCCTCTACCGCACCCAATCAACTAGAGCGATCCGCAACTCCATCCTCTACTACTTTATCCCATGTTCCCTTAGTCTCAAGAATCAAATAGTTGGCTTGTCCCAAGCATGACTGCCACAGCAAAGGTATGAAACTTTCAATGGGTGCAACTCAAAAGAAGCGTAAAACATCCAAGAAAACCAAAGCCCCCAAGGAAGCAGAACCCTCTAAGAAGCGAAAACTCCAACACGTTATTTCATTAGATGATGACTCTGAGTCTAATCAATCTTTAGATGATCCTGATCTTGACTCTGCTCCTATTTCCATTCTCAAGAAAAGGAAAACCAAACCCTCTGGCCAAATGCGTGACCAGAATGATACTGTAGCCTCCCAAAAGGCTCCGGTAGTCCTTGGGGTCCCCGCATACCCATTTGCCACTACTCTATCAGCTACTCAAACACTACAAGTGTGCTCGTTTCATCTTAACGTGAAGACTCTCCCCCAAGTAGATCCCAAGATGATCTAATTGGTTCTTCTCTCCTTAAGGTCTCCAGGGCTTCTAGACTTCATATCTTTCATGAACAGGAGTTGCGCTCCATTCTAGACATTGTAATCCAAACACTCATTACACCGACCCAACCGCAGGGCGATTCTTCAGTGCATGCCAGAACGGAGTCAAGGCCAAACTTGACCACGGGTCAAGGAGACCAAGGAAGCTCCGAAATCCTACTAAACTTATATTTTTTCCATGTGGTTTAGGCACAGTGAGCACAAATGTGCAAGGATCTGTGAACCCGAGGGACACCTCGGTGCGATTTCAAGTATATGACGGTTACGAATCAAATGATTCCTGGAGGCATTACAAACCAAGCACTGAATCCGAAGCTTAGAAATATGCAGCTTTACGTAGGGCATTTCAAGCAAGAAAATATCAGCAAACCAAGCAACTTCAACAGAAGCAACAGGAGATTAAAACCGTAGCCAAATACTGGGACGACGCTATATACAATGCCAACACAGTGGCTACAGTTCTAAAGGTCTAGAACTGAATGGATGAAATGGCGAGACCATCCGCAACGCTCAAACTGCTCAACATAATGCAGGTCCATCCAAGCCTACTCCAACGCATGATTCTGAAGAGGATGGTACCGCGGTTGAAGTTAGTTCTGCTCCCAACTTTGGTTTTGATGATATTGATATCCGTGAAGTTAATCAGCCAGAGCCTTCAGATGATCCAATGATGATCATCGATGAAGAAGAAGAGTCGAGTGGATCCCAAAATTCCACTTCTAAGCCAAAGGAAAAGAAAAAGAAAAAGAAGCAAGTGGTCTCTAGAAAAGAATTCTTGCGGTTGCAAGATAAGATTGATCAAATCCTTGCTGCTGTGAAATCTTCCCAACCACAACCTAATTATGTACATGGACCACAGTCTTTCATTAACCGCATTGAAAGACTTGAAGCCAGAGAGCGTCTTGTCGCAGAACACATCTCTCTTAAAGTGGAAATGGTAATCCAAGTCCTAGATAACAATCACAAGGTTGATCATCAACACTTCATCACCACCGCCGAAAAACTCATCTTTGAAGTTTCCTCCATCAAATTTGATCTTCAAACCATTCTTTCAGATAAATCTGCTGAGTCCCAGAATGTTGCTGAAGAAATGCACAATGCATATAAATCTGCCATCTCAGTCCTACACTCAACCATCAACAGTCTCCGCAGGTCCTTATCATCAAATTTTCAAGGACCAGAAATCCTGCGCCTCACCAAGGAGATCATAGATTGCTCTTTAACCCCGCAATACCAAACAAGCAACAACTTGCTGATACACTAAAGGATCAATTTGACGAAGTCTGTGCAAAGATTGATGGCCTTAAGCAATGGCTTGAGGAAGTACCAAATGCTCCTTCCTCAAGAAGGGGAAGTGAAGACCAAAACTCACATCAAGTCTCTCATTGGCATTCTCATCCGCACCAAGGAAAAATTTGTACTCCTCAACCTTCACCGCAACCATCTCCTCAAAAGAAAACTCATGTTCGCTCTCCCCAAAGAAGTTCAAGTCATCAGTCACCACCGCAACAACCACCATTTCAAGTATCTCATCCTTCTCTAGAGCGACCTGAGACCCCCCTCATTTCAAGAATGCTTCTTATATGTCATCCGAACACTCCGTCGACTCTCCTGCTACCAAACAAAAGAAAGTTGACTGGAGATCAGCTAAATTTGCTGAGTTAATATGGAGGGAAAATGGTCTTGATATCACAATGGATGATTCCCTCATCAACTCTTGGGTCAATTCGCACAGAAGATTACTTGATGAAGATTACAAGCCTTACCTCACATACACAGAACAACCTCAGGATAGTTATTGGGACATTCTCATCTCTCCCAATGCAAAATACTTCACAGTATTTGAATCCTTTAGCTGCAGTCTTCCTGATGATAAAAGATTGCCACTAGAGTTTGAAAGACTTAACAGATTTCATGCCAAGCATGGATCTGAAATCGAAAACATCTGGTCCAATGACAGACCCATCACAGTCAAAAACTACAAGCCCCGAAAATTCATGAAGGCAGAATTCATTCAATATACTCTCACTAGAAGAAACTCAGACTACATACGAACTCAAGCTGATTTTCCTTGCATGAACTCGGAAGAAATCTTCCTGATTTCAAAGGTATTTCAGAACAAGTCTGAAAAACATCCGAAGATGAAGATTGCGTATGAAAGGGCCCATACCTTTCTGAAAGAGACTGTGTGTGACTTTTCAAGAATTGATGCGAACATCCACCCGACACTTGCTCAGAAGTTCAATCTTCCTCCGCTTGAACCAGACCCGGTCCTGACTGAAGGCTTTCAAGAAAAATCTCTTGGAGCAACTAACTTTCCAGATCTTGGAGTCATTTTCAAACGCTTAAATGATGAAACCAAATACTTCATTCCAATGACTTCCATAACCTGCATGACCCGGAAGCAATTGGATATAACTTAGAATGCAGTCAACAAATCTAAACACACAAGTAATGAAGTAAAGTTTGAAATTTCAAGGAGGATTATGTGACTTAAGGAAGTCAAAAAGTTCTGGTGGATCCTCATCAAGTTCCTCAAGCTTAACACTTGAAAGAAAAGTTAAAGAGGTCACTTAGGGGGAATTGTTGAAACATAGAAGAGACCCTCTTAAACTTAAAAGATACCCGAAGCTGTTATCCGGAATCGCAATTATTCCTTGAATCGCAATCGAACTCAACACCGCAATCATGATCAACAACTGCAGTCATAGTCATCAACACCTAGTGTTAGTCTTTTATCTATTTTTCTTTTAGTACTTTCTTTTATCCAATGTGCCCTGTGTCAACTTTTAACAGATGGACTGCTTGTAAACTTCAAGACTCTATAAATAGATTTCTCTCTTTCTTAATAATACACATCTCTATGCATCTTGAATCTCTTACCTTACTTCCTTCTTGCTCATCACACAATCTTAATTGTTTGAAATCTCTCTCTGGAGCAAGTCTTTCTAGACTTATTCACTAAGTTTGATCTCACTCACTAACTTTGTCCGATTGCATTCCTTGTTAAGAATCAAATTATGTGTTTACTTGATATAATACTTGTTGTCATTTATATTTTCTTATATTTCCGCATCTAACTCTCTAACTTCCAAACTCTAACTTAATATTATTACTGTTGAGCTTTAATGATCCTTTGAGTTAAACATTATTCCACATTATCACTTGTGCTAACGTTTGTTCAAGTGTGACTCAAGTTTTTCTCTCAACAATATGTTTTTTATAGAAGAAGAAGAAAAAGAAGGTTTTTGCTAGCGACATTGTGGATGCGAAAAATCATATACCCGGGCCTCCTATTGCAAAACCAAGTCGTCCGGTTAGGCTATTGAAACCTTCTCAAATCTTAGCTCTCCATACGTTTCGGTAAGTATGTTAAAAATTATATTTACTAAAATTTTATTACTGTATGGATAGTTATTGACCACGTATATAATGTAGGTTCAAAATGCCCTTCGATATCGTATAGGTGGGGTAATACGCAACGAACCACCACCCCCGTATCTGTCAGCGATCCCCCGACACTTTTATTGGAGCCGTATGTGATGTTGCGTTGTAATGCCCCTTCTCTATACATGGGAAACAAACCAGCTGTTTTTAGGAAACATCGGTTATACAATAAAAAAATGGAAGCAAAGTTTTTGGGATCTGCTTTTTTATGCATGTGACTTGGGATTTTTGGATGAAGTGGTATGAAAACATTTCTTTATATTTAAATTTTTAATAATTTATAATCTCCTTATGTTTAAATTAAATTTAACTGCAACATGTTGACATATGGGGAAGGCTTTTGAATGAGCGGAGACCGAATGATGCACGATGGACAATCATGCCATCGTCATTTTTCGGTTCATTTGAGATGTTCCAGTGGGCAGGAAGTGCAATGGAAATCCGATTGACCCACTTGATGGATGTAAATCTTAGCTTGAAGTTGACCGTGCGAGTAAATGATGTGTGTAAAACGAACTAGTTTTAATCCTACTAACTTAAACACAAAGACAAACACACGAAAGGCAGTGTACCTATCGATTAGCAGTTTAGTTCAGGTAAGTAGGGTATCGAACACAAGGAACGGTAATAATTAAATTAAATACTAATATTATCTAATTAAAACAATTAATAAAAGTAGGAGGTTTCTCTAGTTTTGCAAGACTAGAAACTTAAACAATCAATTAACACTTAAACAAATACAATTAACAACTAAGAAGAACAAGTAAAGACAACTAGATTCAATGATAAAAGAGACTTCTGTTCAGATTTGATTCACTTATTCTTATGGTTGATTTCGTTGCAAGTGCAATGGATCAATATGTCAATGGTTACCGATTCCTAATGTGATTGGGTTCATGTTCACTATTACCAATCCTTTAGTAGACAAGTTAATTCAAACAGTGGCCAGTTGATTAAACTAACAAGTTTCCTAGTGTTCAGTTCGTATCAAGTAAGACTTGTAATAATAGCTAATCAAATTTGTTCAATTCAATCAATTCATATGTGGTTGTTCATCACACATGCTCACACATTGATTTACATATTTTCTAGTTAACCCTAGTTTCATGTTCATTATTCCTAGGCATACAATCTTGTATTCACAAAACTATATGAATTAAGTAATCAAAAAGATGATGTTCATGAAACTTATTAACTTACTTAATAACATAAAATATATGTCATCAATACATGAGGACCTTTAACAAGCTTAACAAGATGAATAACCAAATTAATATTAATCCAACCACTCAATCAAACCATGTTCATAAGATTATCTCATCCAAACAGAAGTAAAAAGCTTTTAGCTCATATCCACAACAATTAATAACCTAAAATTAAAATCTAATGATTCAAACATGGTTCAAAACAAAGATTAAGAAAAGAAGAATGATTATTTGCCTTTGATTCTCTTCTAAATTGTCTCTTAGGTTGCAATCTCGAAAACTGAAGCTTCCAGAACCCTTCTGGTCTTCAATAATCGCAGCTAGCCTCTAGAAAAAGTTAGGGTTCGAATGAGAAGTGTTTCTATATATAAATTCTGAAAACAGGGCCAACTCGACGAGTTTTCACCACAAACTCGTTGAGTTTTTTTGATAATCCGCGTATACACCGTGTACGGCAAGGCATCTTCGAATCGGGAACATTCTAACCAACTCGTTGAATTTAGGCCCAACTCGTCGAGTTCTCTTGGAATCAACATTTTCTCAAAACACGAAATTCGTCCGAAATTGTGTCTAGTTTTCAGAACATTTGAATCTCATCAATCGGAGTTACGGTTCATGAGATATGGCGAAAACACCGACAAGGGGTCAAGCTGTCCAGCAACCTCATTCTCTCTTCAAAATCCAAGATCCAAGCTTCCAATCTCCAATTCTGCTTCCTTTTCCTTCTGAGCATGTCTTTATTGCTGAAAAAGAAATATTTAAGCTAATTAAGCACGTTTTGTTCATTAAATGAGATAAAATCAACATAAAGTATTAAGATAATGCATGCATTTTATAACTAAATATGCCCATATCAGTAAAAAGAATATATATATATATATATATATATATATATATATATATATATATATATGAGTCAATTAAATTATAATATTACATTAATTATACTCTCTAATTAATTGCAACGGTTGTGTGTTAAAACATGTTTATTTTCCAATATACATCAACCCACATCATTGGGTTCTTGGCGAGTTGTGGATGGACACGTTGTCGTTGAATTTGTACGATAGCTTCCGATCTTTTGACGCCGTGAAGCTTATTGATTTTGTGCATTTTGAAGATCTTACTGACCACATTCTAATGGACATTGGCTATTGGAACCACATGGATTTGCCTGTTCAGAAAGCATCCATTCCTGTTACGGATGTTATGGATGTGCCCCAACAAGAAGGGATGTTTGGAGAATGTGGTGTATTTATATTGACGTACATGGAGTAGCTAGTTTCAGGTCAACTGATTGGTATATCGACGACACCTGTTATTGTTGCTACATAGTTTCACAGTACGATGAGCATGATATATGATGGATGTTCTAGAAAAACGATTTTAAATTAGTTTGATTAATAGGTTTTTAGTGACATTTAATGTGAAATATTTCAACACGATTGTTAAGGTTATATTTTAGTTTATGTTAATGTCCCCGAATTATTAAACATTCAACATTATTATATAACAAACTAACAAGATAATAGTACATATTACATAGATTAATCATAAATAACAAGCGAATAAATATATAAAACATATTACATAGATAAACTCATAAATAAAATACATAAACTTACTAGTTGATTAATCAAAAATAATTAAATTTAAAGATTTGGAAAATCAGTTGGATATTTTGTTTTTTCTTGAAGCACACACTCTTTGTTTTTTTGTATGTTTTTTAGAACCTTTTCCATTTCAACCTCTTCTTTGTTGGTGTACTCTATTGCATCTCGTACCCAAAACTTTGTATTTTTTATGTCGCGTTCTTTGTCTTGAACCGATCTCATATTAGACCAAATATCGGCTTGTAAGTCATTCAACCGTTTCATATCTTCTTCAATGCATTTAATCTCGCTCTTGATCTCTTCTTCTTTTATAAATAGTTGCAGTCGCTTCTCTTGTGGCATTTACCACCATTTTTCTTGAGAGGTAGACATGATTGAATATGTATTATGGTTATAGAGTAACGAGTAGTATAAATTTTTTTATAAATCTTAGACCCACAAATATAAGTCTCTATATATAATTACACTTTATCTACTTTTTTATACGATTTGACTACTATCAAATAGCCTTTGACTACTATATTATGTGTTGCCATATCGTATTGTGATTTGCCAACACATGATTGTAATTTGATTATATTTTTATAGGTTTTGACTACTGTCTACTAGTCATTGACTTCTGATTCATGTGTAGTCTTATCATATAGTGAATTTCAGACACATGATTGTAATTTGACTACTTTTTTTTATATGTTTTGACTACTGTTTACTAGCGTTTGACTACTACTATATGCGATTGACTACTTGATTTATAGTTTTTGACTACTATCTTCTAGCCATTGACTATTATCTAATGTCATATATAATGTAAATGTGTTTTGAATTCGTAAACCAATGAAACAATAAAAAAAATTGGAGTGTGGAAAGGACAGAAAGATAAGAGGACTTGAAAAAGATATTGGCAAAATTTAATTGTCCATCTACATCCACCAATAAGCCATCTACTTCCAACGGGGAGATCATGGATGAGGAAATGAAAAAGGTGTTATTACAAAGAGAAGCTGATGTGGATAAGGCTTATAAGGATTTTGCTTTCCAACAAAAACTTCTAGACAACTATTGGGATGACATTGACCATAAAAGGAATTAGATCGTAACTACTAGGAAAGAAATCCAATATATCGAGAGTTCGATCCGCTCTGGTGAAGAAATTGTTCAAAAGCTAAAGAATGAATTAGCACTTCGTGAGTACAATTTGGAGAAAACAAAAAAGGATGTCAATGCTATGAAAAAGAGTATCCGTATGAGTTTCTGATGGGCGAAGAAGATGAGTAATTTTTTAATAATGTGTTTGTTTAAGTAGTTTTTAGGTAATGTATCTCTATGTCTGTCTTTCATTAGTAATTTTAAGGTAATAGATCTCTGGCCTCTATGTATGTTTTTTATTAGTGGTTGGATTGTTAAATTAATTTATATTAGTAGCACTGTCATATAGTATTGTGACGATTTATCCATAGCATGCACTATTTTTAGTTATTTCGAGCATTAGTTGATTTATTTCGAACAATAAAGTAGATAACTTTCATGTATTTTTGTGTAAGATTTCACAGAATAGCATGTACTATATGAGACCTAATAGATTCTATACTTGTCTATATAACAATTCAGTAATATGACATTAGTTTGTATCATAAGAGATGGAGCCTATTGTACCGTTAACATAGAACACCCAAGAAGAAGGAATTTTGATATGTGCTTGGATTACCATCATAGAAGAAGCTTATCCACATGGTCCCCCAAAATGTCGTATTGGTTCTTTTTGGAGTCGTGTCTTTCACTTGTTTCATTATGAGATGGGTTGAGGTTATTACCGCACAAAAAAAGATGTTAAATAAAAAATGTTACAAGTGAAACCACATTTAGTACACTTTCATAGAATTCATAGAGAGATCGAAAATGCACGTCCTGATGAGGATGAACAAATAATTTTACTGGCGGCTATGGAGTTATTTCGTTTGGAATCTAACGGTAGAGAGTTTGTCCATGTTGATTCTTGGAATGTTATGAAGAATCTGCCTTATTTTTAATTATTTTATAATCTCAGATGAAGTTTGTTTTGTAGCTTAAAATGTATGGTAGGGAGCTTATCTATGTTAGAACTTCCTTTCCTAAGTCTAATTTCTATTTGATGTAATCAATTTTTGATATTCCAGAATTCATGTTTGTTTTATCGGTTACTCAACGTAATGTTCGTGTCTGCCATTTTTGATTTTTTTATTTGTAAACAACATGTGTTCTGCAGTCAAACGTAAAAGAAATAGATTACAAGTTGTACAAAATAATATGAAAACGATAGCACAACAAATTTCCATTGATGGAAACATAAACCATTACAAATAAAAAAACACATTAAATTTTACATAGAGGAACCGATACGTGCTACAAAAACTTAGTTGATGGACATTTCGCTTACAACTTGTAGACCACAACACCAAAAAATAAAATCCAACTACAAAGCAACGCTATCATCAAGTGCAGTATTTTGCTTTGTAGCTTCTTCTTTGATCGTGCTAAGTTAGAAATTATCAACGTATTATTGTCTTTTTCTTCATCCACCCAACAAATAAACCCAGACTGTGGTGACTAATAAATAAATGTAAAAAACATTATGTATATTGTGCAAATATTCAATAATAAATTATAATATAAATAATTAGAGGATAACCCAAATACCTCTTTAGGACAAGCGTAAAATAACCGTCTAGGGTTGTTGGTAGTTCTCGAGGTCATTATAATACATTGAGCCCCACAACTACAAATTGTCATTTCTTTGGTTTATGAAAAGTAAATTTTTATTAGTGTGGACAGGTAAATATGTTCATTTATATACTACCATTAGACTACTATTTTATAGGTATTAACTATTGTGTTATTGGCATTGACTACTGTCTACTAGCATTTGACTACTACTTTAAGTGTTGTCTTATCGTACAGTAAATTTCAGACACATCTTGTAATTTGACTACTGTGTTACAGGCATTGACTACTATCTACTAGAATCTAACTACTACTTTAAGTGTTTTCATATTGTACAGTGAATTTCGGACACATGATTGTAATTTGACTATTGTCTACTAGCATTTGACTACTACTTTATTCCTTTTAATAGATATTGAAGTGATTTATGGCAAGACTTATCACTAAGTTACTGTTTAACTCATCAACATTAAAGATGAGTTTCTCATACAATGACCATGAAGAAAGCTTTACCAACTTGCCTATTTACCTCCACAACATTCAACGTACAAATCCCCATAGTTAGACTTACATCAAAACCAACGTTTTGGATCGGTTCCAACTATGTTTTTTTGCTATTCAATGTGTGGTAATGTACTTTCGATTTGTTTAGTTTTGTACTACAAAGATTTATATTAGTTTAAAAACTAATAATTGTGTTGTACAAAATATGAAATAGATCAACGCATTCTTATGATGCATGCTTCCGGTCATCTTCATAGGCAGTGTTCATATTCGAGGAGAGTATCTTAATTCAATGTTCGTAGCAGTTGCTATGGATGTAAACAACAACACTACACCAATAGCATTTGGTATCGGGGTGGCAAATAATGTTAACTCCAGCACTTGGTTCCTTATGAGGTTGAAGGATGCTATCGGAGAGGGTAGGGAAGTTGCATTCATAACCAATAGGGACAATACCATTTCTTCTTTTGTGGGTCAGGTATTCCCTGAGGTTTATCATGGTTATTCATCTAAGAGTGTTTTGATTTACTTTTTCTTAAGAATTGGTCAAAGCACAAATTTAGACTACTTGTTCTTCCGTGCATACAAAGCATATACCACACAAGATTTTCAAAAATCATTTTCTAAGTTAAGTCATGTTGCAAGTGAGGTTCTTGCCAACATCGGAAAAATGAAACAGGCATGGGCCTATTTCCCTAATATACGTTGAAATGTACTAAACATTAATATTCCATAATTCCTATTGGTGTTATCGGTTACTCAACGCAATGTACCGATAAAAACGCTAATTGACGCAATTGTTCAGTACATCCAACAGATGTTTGCTGAACACAGTGTCGTGGGAGGTAATTTAGAAATTTTTTATAAACAATTAAAATATCCATAATTGACTATCCTTTTACTTTTCAGGGATGTTGAACACTGTATCCACCCGTTACGTAGAGATGGTCCTTCACAGGAGGATGTAAAAGTCTCTACGATGGAAAGCAACTAAAATTCCACCTGAGATCCCGTCTTCGTTCCCCTCTGATATTTTCTGAGTTTTTGATCTAAAAAGAAGTTGTGTTGTAGATCTTAATCGACACACATGTTCTTGTGGGAAATGACACACTCCGGGTATAACATATGGTCATGCTATTGATGCAGCACGTTATACAAACAACACGAAATTAACCGATATGGTTCAAATATAGTATCGAGCTGATGTGTTTCAAACTACATACCAGACTAGAAATGTGAGCGTTGTTACCCATGCTTCTAAATGGGAAATACCAGAGCCGTTGATGGTCGTTTTAATAAATGATGCAAGCATATAATATTCGATGTGGAGTAATCTGAGATTGTGGTAATGAACATTTCCATTTTACAAAACCATACTGTTTATATTACATTACTCGGTATAAATCAAAAAAATATTTACTAAACATTAGGTGGTAAAATTCAAAGAAATTGCATTGAAACATTAGGTGGTAATGAATTCATTTGAGTTTGGTGTTTGGCATTGTGAAGAAGAAGATTGCTATGCTTGTTCTGATAATAACCCAATTCTGGAGGGCCCAGATTTCCCATTCCAGATAACATGCCTGACGACATTTTCCAAGCTATGAAGGCCGCTGAAGAAGCCAATGAAAGGGACTCTCAAATTAGTCGCATACTCAACCAACGTGCAAACGGCCTATCATGACAAGTAATTGAAAAAGAAAAATGGATTGCTGAAACAAAAAAAATCAAGAGGCTAAGAAATGGATTTGAGATGAAAATACAAAGTTTAATAAGCTTCAAGCTGAACGGGACCTTCTAACAGATGTTGTTAAAATTAGAGGGGATTTTATCGACCGTGAACAAAATTTGTATCGCAAACAGTTTCCTAATCTGTGGAAACCAATTTAATTATGTTATGTTTATTAGTAATGTTATATTTATCGTAAGATAAAAATGGCAACTTATGTTATTCTATGTCATTTTTAACTGCACGAAGCATAGTGTGAAAGGTAAAACCAATAAGGTAATGATATTGGATTTTTGAAATCCGGATACGTTCCGACAAACAACTATATACAAACAATGTAACCAACATATAAAACATGAAAATCACACTAAAAAAGATACTTTTATAGTAAGCTAAAAAGACAACTTCTGTTATTTTTGTCAATTTTAACTGCACAAAGCATAGTTTGGAGGGTAAAACCAATGAGGTAACGATATCGGAATTGAAATCTGGATATTTTCCGACGAACAACTATGTACACACAACGTAACCAACATATAAAACATGAAAATTAGACTTAAAAACATACTTTTATGGTAAACTAAAAAAGGGAACTTATGTTTTTTATGTCGTTTTTGACAGCACAAACAAATGGAAAATATATTACATAGACAATGGAAAATATATTACAAACATAATATATTTCAAATATATTACAAACACAATGTCAAAGATATTACAAACGTAATATATTACATATATATTACAAACACAATAGTAAATATATTACATAGACAATGACAAATATATTACAAACATCATTATTTAAAGGGAATAAAAATTACATTGACAATAAAACAATCATCAACGGGTCTGGTATTTCCCATTCAGACGGTGGGGGAAGAGGGTGGATGGTTTGTATCTGGTAGACGAGCTGAAATACATCAACATGGTAATATACTTGCACCATATCAACTAATTCATGCATGTTTGAATGACGTGATGCTGTGATAGCATGACCACATGCTATACCGAGACTACACCATTTGCCAAATGAACAAGTATGACCCTTAAGGTCTACAACACAAGTTGTTTTAAAATAAGAAACTAGATAAACATATGTTGGCAAGGGAGACGAGATCTTTTGGGGGATCTGTGTTCCTTGCCAACCAACAGACTTTTGCATCCTTCTTTGAAGCACCATTTGATCATAAGGTTTTAGTATAGTAGTCAAACTCCCTGAAAAATAAATATGGTTATAAAAGGTTGTTGTACTAGTTATTTAGTACTTTTATACTGCACCCAAAAATTTACGTGCCATTATACTTCGTTCAACAAAAGTATTTTGCATGTACTCACGAATTCCCTCGATAAGCGTTATTATCGGTGTAACATCCCAAAAATCATGGCAAAAAATATCTTTTAAAACATTAATAAAACCATAAGTATTTAATCATTTCAACCATAACTAAAGGATTATATAACAAATCAGAGTATCATTTCAAAAGACTTGTTCATTTTATTAGAGTAAACATCCCGGGCTAAAACTCCTTTGGTGTGTGTGCCATGTGATCGCCCCGAGCTCTTCCCTCCGATACCGGAAGTACCTGAAACTATACTGAAAACCGTAAGCACAAACCTTAGTGAGTTCCCCAACCTACCGCATACCATATACGCATAACCATGAACACATAACCACATATTGGGCCCCCGCCCGCTGCATCGGGCCTTGCCCGGCATCAGGCCCCGCCCGACATCAGGTCCTGCCTGGCATCAGACCCCACCTGGCATCGAGCCCCACTCGGTATACAGATCCATCTCTCTTAGGCCACGCCTGTCTCCGGGCCTCGCCCGCTACACACATACATAGAATCAAGTAGCACACTAGTACATAAATAAACACTCTCTAATTGTACACTGGTCTAAGGCCTCGCATAACTAGGGCCCCGCCCCTGCTCTGCTACTGAAGTTATGGAACCCCGTCTATACTCCTGCTAGTAGTGAGATACGGGCCCCTGTCCACACTCACTCCCTTCCTATCGTGGGCCTCGCCCCTACTCTCCTAATGTTGAGATATGGAACCCCATCCATACTCAGCTAGTGCTGAGATACGGGACCTCGCCGACACTCACCTCCCTACCAGGCACATAAAAGTATCACGAAGACAACAAGTATAATCTAACATACAACATAAGGATCTTCCTCGGGTTTGCCCCGACATCGAACCGTCGTACCAGAAACATACTATCATCTAATCATACTACGGGCTTACCTCAACATCGACCCCTAGTCATGAATCTATCATACCTACTCATGGAAGAATCACAAGGACCTCTAGCATTCTAACCTTCCTCGGGCCTTGCCCGACATCAAGTCGTAACCTGATACTCATAACAATAAATGCCTAGGTCTAACCCCCGGTTCTTCCTACTATACATAAACATAAACATAATGAGCCTGCATTGGTACCTTTGACCCATACAAACAGTGTGGAGACTCACCTTGCATTGCTGAAGACTATCTGAACACTTGTGACCGTTATCCAGCAACTACTGAACTGCTAATCCTTCGGTTCCCCGAACTATCAATACCCAAAATAACACTTAGACCACAATACCCTCGAAAGTCAAACCAAGTAAAACTTGGTCAAAGTGAATGGTCAAATTCAACGCTCCGAGTTGACCCAACTCGCCGAGTTGACCCACCAACTCATCGAGTCCAACAGTCCACACCAAACTCTGGACTTCGATCCTACACGTCGAGTTCTCCTTGAACTTTTTGAGTGCACCTTCAACACATCGGGACCCTCCTTCATCTGACTCGTCGAGTTCCTCTTGAACTCGGCGACTCCACCTTCATAAATTAAGGAGATTGCCTTAGACTCGTCGAGTTCCTCCTTGAACTCGTCGACTACAATGATCTTCAAGTCCATCATGAACCCAAACCGGCGGAGTCCTCTTCTAGATTCAATCCCCCTTAAATAGAAACATGAATATTAGGGAACCAAGTCCTGACTCGCCGAGTCCAAAGAGCAACTCGTTGAGTCCCCTAAGGTACAACTTTATTCAGACGATTTTAGAGGGTCTTAAAGCATCTGAAACATAAATCTGGACCCAACCACCTCATAACCATGCAAAGTTCCTACCTTTTTCCTCCATTCATGGCCTTTTGAGCTAAAGAGGCGAAAAAACACTTGTTAAGCTTGCATGGGAATCCCTATGGCATAACCCTTGCACCTTTATGCCCTACCAACCCTAAGTGGTGCTAGATCTGAAAACACAAGCCCTTGGGACATCCATTCCTCTCATGCTAGTGTTCTTCGACCAAAAACCCCCAAAACTGACAAAGAAGAGATCTACATGCATAATGATGAAGGTGGAAGCTTTCTTACCAAAAAATGGAGGAGAATGCAAGAGGTTTCTGGATCTACTAGTCTCTTCTTATATCCCCAAGGCTTCAACTTTTTCTTGAAGCTTCACAACACTAAAAAATGCTCACAATGGCTCACAAACTCATGGAAAGCACTAGGGTTTTGTTCTGGTCTTGAGAGAGCATCAAGGAGGCTGATGAAGGGTTATAATGTTCCTTAAATAGGGTACAAGGCTCGAATTTAGGGTTTTCCCAAATCCTGACCAACTCGCCGAGTCAGTCCTCTGACTCGTCGAGTAGGTCACTTGACCCGCGATCCAATTTGCGCTCCTACTCGTCAAGTCACTCCACCTACTCGACGAGTCACTTCCTTATTTTGAGTTTATTTTCTTTCCTTTCTAGGTCTTTTGAATTTGGGGTGTTACAACTCTCCCCTACTTAATCTAGATTTCGTCATCGAAGTCCACCACGGTCAAATACCTTACAATCCGCTTACAACTTTACCATTAGTTACGCACTTCAGCCATTCGGTCCAACTCTCGGAGGACCGCTCCGACTAACAACTCCGAAACTTCTCACGTCGTTTCTAATCATCGTATACCTTGCCTGCTCGGCCCAGTCCTTAAAAATATCAGCTCCCTCGAGTACAACACTCTTACTCAACCGATAACCCTACCGGTACTTCCCAAGTACTTGCACTTGGCATACAAGGGGTTCACCCCTTTTACCCTGTGCTGCCATTGGCCTTCTCAAGACGTCTTTCCAAGAGCATCAAACCTTTCCAAATTCCATCAAGGTATTTTGAATTTGGGGTGTTACAACTCTCCCCTACTTAAACTAGATTTCGTCCTCGAAATCCACCACGGTCAAATACCTTACAATCCGCTTACAACTTTACCATTAGTTACGCACTTCGGCCATTTGGTCCAACTCTCGAAGGACCGCTCCGACTAACAACTCTGAAACTTCTCACGACGTTTCTAATCATCGCATACCTTGCCTGCTCGGCCCAATCCTTAAAAATATCAGCTCCCTCGAGTACAACACTCTTACTCAACCGGTAACCCTACCGGTACTTCCCAAGTACTTGCACTTGGCATACAAGGGGTTCACCCCCTTTTACCCTGCGCTGCCATTGGCCTTCTCAAGGCGTCTTTCCAAGAGCATCAAACCTTTCCAAATTCCATCAAGGATAATTTTTCTGCTGAAACTGCAATCCCGGCCACTCTAGGTGGCCACCATCACACCAACACTCACGGAATAATTCCACATACGATGCTCCAATACTGAAAGCTCCACCCAATGTGTGAATCGGATAATCCTTCAAGTAGAAGATTCCTCTCTGAAACGGTTACGACTCGGATAATAGTTGCATCATAGAGCCAAATCATTCACTCTGAGATTATTTGATCCCGCAGTGAGCAACTTAGCATCTCCCGATCAGCTCACTGCTCTATGCACTAAATCCCTTATCACCATTCTTGTCTGAAGTCCTGCTGACTCCCTTCCGCCTTTCGGATGAACCGAGACCACCCTGGTCCCATCTGATCTACTGTTACCCAAAATACCGGTCCCCCATTGGTTACCGAACACAAGAACAATCCCTTAGTCGCTCTTAGCGACTTCTGAAGATACTACGACTACCTGAACTGCTCTACCAACCTAGCCACTCTGGCTCTAGAAGATTTGGGATCCTCGATCCCTACCTTCAACCTAAGGTCTCTACACAGTCCCACCTGCTGCTATAAGTACACGAGCCTCGGCCACGGGTCTCACCCCCAACTATACTTCGGAGCGGCCTCTCTCACAGGTCTCACTTATCCAGGGCTACGTAGGCCCACTCCTCCTCTAATCTTAACTTGCTATCCTTTCCTGACTCTTATTATGCTAAATCGGAGATACGGGCCCCCGCCTACACTCCACGAACTAAGAGATAGAAGACCTCACCCACACTCCGCTAACTAAGCTGCTAATGAATGCTACGGCTTACCCGCAACCTTATAACACTTCCCTCACTGACTCGCTGATGGGAAATGCTGCAGCTATCCTGAAGTCTTATATCCTGACTAATCTCGCACCTAGTCGAAAGCTCTCTGACTTGGTTCCCCCAACCAGTCATCAACTAATCGCGAATACACGCAGTCAAGGTTGGAAAGGTCCCCCCCAACTCCCAACTTGCATGCTCCTCAATCCAAGCAGCCACTTGAGCTGCTTTCTTCCTCACCAAGATTGCGAAACCATCCCAGTCTTGCACTTACTTCTACCCTTGGCCACGCGGGTGGCTCTCCCTCATTTCGACTTGACTAGCTTCTCATACGATTCCTCCCCCAGAAAACTGGCGAGACACTACCGAGTCCCACACATGCACGCTATAGTTTCTGCATCTTGAGTAACCTGCTCTAAAAAGGGAACGACCCCTAACTATCATTCTAAAATCCAGGGTGTGCAGATGGCATATAACTCAATCACAAGCAAGCTACAAAATTGCGAAATGTCATTACCAATATCGACGCAGAAACATAACAATAATATCATAACATAAGCTGACATAGAAATGAGAGATACATACCTGACACATCGGGGGTTGCTCGCACCTCCTTTGAAACCAACTGGTACGCCCTGCTCCTCGCTGCAGGTGCCTTTGCTCGACCCCGATGGTCGTCGATGATCCGCAAGGTCGTAGGGCCAGGTGCCATCACCTGTCCTGCTGAAAACAAACTCATACATTAGGCCTTCTTGTGGCCCCTCAGATTGCAATGGAAACATATCAGGCCTGATCCCTAGGTGGTGGTAGCAGTATAATCCCTACTAAAATGACCAATCCGGCCACACTTGAAGCTACCAGAATCACCACCGGTGCCACTCCTACACGCACCCTTGTGCATCCTGCCACACTTGCCACAGTGGCCCCGGTCATGTGGACCTCTCAATCTAGAATCTGATGTTTTGGGCCTCTTGCCCGATCACATAGATATTTGAACCTCTGCCATCTTTCTCTTCTTTTCTTTCTCAAGATCAATCTCTATTTCTCTGGCCCGATCAATCATGTCTTCCAGTATCTTGCAGCTGGACCGACTCACAAACTGACTGATATGGCTCATCAACATCTCGTGGTACTGAGCCTTCTTCATTTCCTCATCCGCGACATACTGCGGAACCAGAAGGGCTCTATCCCTGAACTTGGCGGTGATTTCCGCCGCTGTCTCTATAGTCTGCCGCAAGTCCTGAAACTCCTGGGCTAACTGCTGCACCTCAATCACCAGTGCAAACTCGGCCTTGAACCTGGCCGAGAAATCGCTCCATGTCATCGCGTCCAACGTGACATCATCCCCGATAGCATGACCAACCTCCTCCCACCAATCTCGCGCTCTGTCCTTCAGAAGACAGGAGGCGAGTCGAACCTTGTCCCGTTCGGGACACCGGCTAGAACGAAAAGTGTTGGTGACATTAGCCAACCATCTGCTGCTAGCAATGGGGTCCCTAGCCCCATGGTAATCTGGAGCTCCACAAGCTCTGAACTCTCGAAATGTCAATGTACGCGCTCCCATCATGGCCATCATGTCAGTGCGGAAAACTCCCAGCTTCTGATCCAAAATCTCCAGTATGCCCTCCTTGACCTTACCAAAGATCACAGGAGTCTAGTCTAGAATATTGCGCGTAATCTCAGTTGATACAAATTCCCTCATCCGCTCCTCGAGCTGCTCGGTTCCTGAACCCGAGCCTGATCCTTCGCCATTGCCTGAACCGCCTACTGGTCTCTCACGTAACGTCACCATGCTGACAACATAATATAACAACCATCAAAATACACATCATTGCTGAGGGATCACACACACACCACAAGTTCCCTAGTTTTATCTCAGCCCTTCTTGAATCGAGTACGGATCCTCTACTTTCAGTAGTACGGGCCCATACTACCTTCCACATCTATCTATACTTTCCTCAAGAATTGCCTCGACTCCACCAAGTCCCTTAGTACTGCTACTACTCCCAGTACTACTCTCATCGTAGGCTTGCCCCAAGGTAACCTCCAACCTAAACCTAGTCCTCAGCTACTGAAGGCATCTTCAGAATGCCAATTAGCAACTACCTGAATACCATCACATGTGACGAGGCTCAGATAATCCTTCGAGTAAAGAACTCTTCCTTACAACGGTTGGACATAGACAAGAGCTGCGCAATAGGGCCAAATCCAACGCTCTGAGATTATTCAACCCTGGTCACATATGACTTTACGTATTCACCTAATGGCTAACTCCCATCACTTAGAGTCCCATAAAGTACAAAGCAAGTAGCATTCAAATAAAAATGGAAATCTAACCAGAACATAATAAAGCAATTCTATCCAAACAATAAGAATCTGTACTAGCATGTGGTTCTAAGCTCATATGATCAGGCATAACCTAAACAAGCTAACCACTTTCTAATCGATACAAGCATGCAGCTCAATAAACACATACACCATGCATATAAGGCATCCTCATAGATCCTTAGCCCTACATCTAGCATGTTGATCACATAATCATATCATAACATAAACTTGTATGGGTAATTTGGGAGAACTTACTTGAGTTTGGCTGATTGCATGCACCACACCCTTTTCTCTTATTAAAATTCTTATTCCTTACCAAGTCCTCAGTTTGAGTTCGTCACACCCGAGAGTGTGCCCGAATCCCTTAAACCAAGGCTCTGATACCAACTTGTAACATCCCAAAAATCATGGCCAGAAATTTCTTTTAAAACATTAATAAAACCATAAGTATTAAATCATTTCAACCATAACTAAAGGATAGAGTAAACATCCCGGGCTAAAACTCCTTTGGTGTGTGTGCCATGCCATCACCCCGAGCTCTTCCCTCCGATACCGGAAGCACCTAAAACCAATACTGAAAACCGTAAGCACGAACCTTAGTGAGTTCCCCAACCTACCGCATACCATATACGCATAACCATGAACACATAACCACATATTGGGCCCCCGCCCCATCGGGCCTCACCCAACATCAGGCCCCGCCCGACATCAGGCCCTACCTGGCATTAGACCCCACCTGACATCGAGTCCCACTCGGTATATAGATCCATCTCTCTTAGGCCATGCCTGTCTCCAGTCCTTGCCCGCTACACACATACATAGAATCAAGTAGCACACTAGTACATAAATAAACACTCTCTAACTATACACTGGTCAAAGGCCTCGTGTAACTAGGGCCCCGCCCCTGCTCTGCTACTGAAGTTGTGGAACCCCGTCTATACTCCTGCTAGTAGTGAGATACGGGCCCCTATCCACACTCACTCCCTTCCTATCGCGGGCCTCGCCCCTACTCTCCTAATGTTGAGATATGGAACCCCATCCATACTCAGCTAGTGATGAGATACGGGACCTCGCCCATACTTACGTCCCTACCAGACACATACAAGTATCATAGAGACAACAAGTAGAATCTAACGTACAACTTAAGGATCTTCCTCTGGATTGCCCCGACATCGGACCCCCAGACTGAAAACATACTATCATCTAATCATACTACGAGCTTACGCCAACATCGGACATATCCGAACTGAAATGCAACATATGAAAATCTATCATTATGCTTCCCCTTATCTATGCAATTCTTTCTATCTGTTAGCCATATGTTGTTCCCTCTGCGTGATCGGAAGATCTGACCAGGGACACAACATATGCACCCTATTACCTCTCTAATCCTCTATCTACGTTAGACGTATGTTGTTCCCTCTGTGTGATTGGAAGACATCCGACCTGGGACACAACATATGCACTTCTATATCTGGATTCTTTCTTAATGATTGAATACTCACCTAAATTAAGGAGTTCTTGATTGATGGGGTATATCAGGATGTGGGAAACACGTTCTAGTTCATCTAAAATTAAACCATTTAATAGGTTGTCTATAGATGTTGCTGCTTAATTTAAGTGGACAACAATATCCTTGGTCGTCGTTAGTTAAATGTTACTTTTACGAATATATATCACAATGAGTTGTAACTTATAATCTGTCCAATTTGTCAATATCCTTTGTGTTTAAGTGGACCACAATATCGGTGATTGTCCAGATCTAGACAGCAGGCGTGTGCTGATAAACAATATTGGATTGCCTGATAACTTTGATCCCAAATTAGTCTTAAATTTAGCTATTATTTTTGTTTTGGTTAAATTTGTTAATAGTTTTCCTCTATGCATAAATTTAGGGGGGGGGGGGGGGGGGGAGGGGGAATTAAAAATTAAAAAACAAACAAAAATCAGAAAACTAAACATCCAAAAATATTGTTATTTCTGTTTTTTTTTTTTCAGAAAATATGAAAAAACCAAAAAAATTGTGTGCTAAGTTTTCTTTTACTATGTTTTTATCTCAAATTTTTCTTTGTTTTGAAAAGTGAATTCAGATGTAGATGAGACTCATGGAGACTGTATCGAGATTTTCTGAGCCAAAGCTTCATCCGTGATTGTCGAAGAATTCTCATTCGAAGGAACAAGAAATGAAGATTATTCTTTCAACGTTCAATCTTTCAACGCCAGAAGCAAGGTGAAGTTGTACTTGAAGATTATGTGACATATTGCATTGAAGACTCCTCATTCAATTTGCTACTATCTATGTACCTACTGAAGTGATGCAGAAGATTCGTTCTCTCTGATATTCTCTCTGAAGATTCTCAACATGAAAGCACCAATTTTCAAGAATCTCTACATGAAGCCTCCACACCCAACGTGCGTTCAATGTCAAATTTTGAAGAGAAGCCCAAATGTTCAAGATGAAGTCACTCACGTAGAAGATTCATTTGTTCATCTTGAAGTTGTGAAGAAATCGAAGATAAACGCTGAAGCCAGGCTCACAGAGTGAAGAATAAGAAGAAATGCAAGCTACAATCCTAGGGGAAGTTTGTTAGGTTTATGGTTGGGTAGCGTTTACGGTTAATGTGATGTTTATGGTTTGTATGGTGTCTACAGCTGTAAACGGGTTTACGGCTGTAAACGGTTTTACGGCTGTAAATGAGTTTTCGGCTGTAAACGGGTTTACGTCTACTGTTCCGTATAAATAGTGTCAGTAGATGTCAGATGGAAGTAGGAGTTTACGGTCAAGTGTGTGTGTGTGGATCTTATGTGTATGAAACATCATTCATATTATTGAATACACCATAGATTCTTCAAGTTCTTCTTCTTCTTCTACTCTATTCTATCTTGCATCATCCACTTGATTGGGATTCCGCACTATCAAGTGGATCGGATTGAGACATCAAGCGATTTTAAGGACTTACATAACTTAAAGCACGAAAATAGTGTCATGAACAAGGCAGAAGTGGTCGATGGTGGAGAAGGATGAGAAAGAAGTTGGGTTGAGGTCGATGTCTTGGGTAGGGTTAAATCTTTAAATTAACCAAAATAATAATTTAGTTATTTAATTACCACGAGTTGAGGCTAGTCCACTTTGTCGTTAATATATATATATATATATATATATATATAATAGTAAGATTACAATTTTATGCTTATTTAGGTTTTCAAAATGATTGGTCCATATTAATCATATATCCTTATAATAGTCATCCATTTATATATGAACCTATATATATATATATATATATATATATATATATATATATATATATATATATATATATATATATATATATATAAAATAAAGAACCATTATTAACAAGGAACCAAAAAATCAATCTTGTGCGTCGGAATCATAATGATCAACCACCAAGGGAATGAATGTTGATTTATATATTGGACTCACATACATCAGATTATACTAAATAGCGAACCTCTTTTTATCCTTTAAAAAAATTTTAGGCCCTACTTTTTATCGAAAAAGAAAACAAATATACCAACTTTCATGATATTTCATCTTTTTTCTGTAGAGATTATTAATGCATAAAAACAATTTTTTTTTTCCGAAAAAACTCAACTTTCTTTGTTGTTTTTTTTTTCAATAATTATGTTTATTTTTATCTCAAAAAAACTAAACATACCAAACACCTCATTTTAGTTTTAACATTCAAATGAATCTAACTTATTATTTCAACTTTTTGATCATTCACAAATTAATTTTGTGAAATTTACATATGAATCGATATATATATTTCCATTTACATTTATAATATTTTAACTTTTTAATTACTCAAAAATTAGTTTTGTCAAAGCAACAAATTGATTTATTCACATTGTGAATCTGAACTTTATATAATTAAGTTTTTGGATTTCACAATGTGAATCTGATATACTATTATTCACACTGTGAATGAGCTGAATATAATTAAATTTTCAGCGTATATATATATATATATATATATATATATATATATATATATATATATATATATATATATAACATCACATCTTTAGTTAGAGAGTGGATATTAATTGGAAAGGGTAGGGGCTCAATGCCAACCAGAATTAAATATCTACCATCCTTGATTTTGGTGTCGTTACGACATCCAATTTATAAGGTTAAATATGATTGAAAATGAAGGGATTTGATGTGTTCAATTATTAATGCTCTTTGAGAGCTTTGTAATGTATTCTGAGCTCGTTTCATGTATGACTTTAAACTACTATTCTCTCCGTCCTATATTAACATTTTATGTTTTTTTTGTTTGTTCTAAAATAATAGTCTACTTCTAATAATAAATATCCATTTTACTAAAATACTTCTCATTATTAGCTCACATACTTTGGAATTAAATGCAACGAAGGGGTAAAATTGTCAATTCATTTATTAAAATTATTGGTAATTAATATTTTCTTAATCTGTGTGTTTTTTGTCTATGGACAATAATTTAAGGACGGAGGGTGTATTAGACATAAAATCTTTGAGTTGGTTTAATGTATGATTTTAAGTTGGTTTCACTTATCAAATATTACTCTTTATTAGTTTTGAGAAGTTTTTTCAGCTATTCCCATATATACAACGTCGATAGTATATTCGCTTATTTTAGAATCGAAATCAATTCTAATGTAGCGTTTCCCTGAAGATCATCAACCACAATCGATTGAGGCCAAATTTCCACAGTTATCTGTCAACCTAAGAGAGAAAAACAAAAGGGGCGTAGGGATGTGAAAATTCAAGTCCTTCCTGATTTCCAATCACATGTACCTTGTTAAGTGTTAAAAACTACAATCAATTTAGTATAAGAATGTATGAAAGCAAATTAGGGCTCCAAATTATCAGAAAGCAAAAAATCAAATTTAGAAGACCTTGTGCGATAGAGAGAAAAATATGATGAGAAAACGCACAAAACCATTTACCCTATGCCCTTGATGAGTCTAAAGAGAGACTAGCGATAACCTATTTGACCTATCTATTAAAGGTTTCTTTTGCTGCGACGATTTTGATGAAATCAATTTTGAAGGATCACATGTTGGCATTAATTTTGATCCATACATAACTTCCTTTCAAAGATTAATTTAATAAAAGTCTCCAATACAACATGGTGAAGGTCTCACAGGTCTAGGGTTCAACTTCGAGGATCGTCGATCAAGTGTGAGGGGTGGTGACACTGATTATTAAGAGAAAACTTAGAAGAAAGAGAGAAGAGGAGAGTGATGGGTGATTTAACCAAAGAGCTTAGAGATATATATATATATATATATATATATATATATATATATATATATACAGGGAGAGAGAGAGAAAGAGAGAGAGAGAGAGAGAGAGAGAGAGAGAGAGAAGGGGTGAATGATATTGGTGGATTTGGCACAAAACCTTGAGAAATTGATTTTAGGGTTTATAGAAATTGACGGTAAGTTGGTAACATGTATAAATATAGAGCTATGGAGGAAAGTTTTGTTGGGTTATTTAATGTGTTGTGTCACATTGTTATGTACGTAATTAGTCTTATGTTAATGGAATGGTCCTGTTCATATTTATAAACTTTAACCTTAAAAATTGCTATAAAAATAATTATGAAAATTATAATATGATCTTATAATAATAAAATTTATGAGAATGCATTTAAGAAAAATAAAATTTAAGTCATTAGTATTTAACCTTATTTCTATGCAAAAAAATCAAGGTTTTGTGAATGAAAATTAAAATAAGGTGCATATTTTATAAAAACTTGATATTTTAATAAAATAAAGTTATAATTTTATAAAATTTAAGAGAGGGAGACCCTCTCTCCACTCCAAAGTCGGACTCCCTCCTCCCAAGATGCCCCTCCTCTTCCCAACACAAAATGATTCTTCTTCTCTCTCACACTCCATCTTCCCTCATTTTCTCTCATTTCTCTCTCACACTCTCACACACATTTTCTCTCTTCCTCCCACTATGAACCACGAAATTTTACAGCCAACATGTCCAAGAACACTCAAGATACTCAAAATATTCATCATCTAATGGTGTTCATTAAGGTAGAACACGAATTCCTTTCATTTTCCTTCAAGTTTTCATGGATTTTCTTGCATTTCTTTGTTCTTCTACACCATTCTAATGAAAGATCATCCACACATAAACATACACACACACAAAATCACGGTTTTGATGATGATGGTGGTAGGATTTCACCAAAAAACAACATGCATGTTGTTAATGGTGAAATCCAAGGACCAAAACCTAAGTCAAAATCAACATAATGCCCTTTTATACAAGTTTTGGGTAAAAAATCACCACATGCATCCAAAATTTTCAATCAAAAATGATTTTTGAACATTTCAAACTCATGAATGGTTTTCAAAACAACATGCATGTGATGATCTTCAAGCTTAGATGCTTGATGATCAAAGTTGTTGTTAAAAAGGTTTCAAATATGTTAATGAAAGATTTATTTCCAAATAAATATCTAAAAATCATTTTCTTACCAAATCCGATTTTTGACAGATGCTCATCAACAAAATAAGATGCTCTGTCAATTTCCAGAAGATAGTTCATTTTTCTCGAATTATTATAATTAATGCAATAAAATAGGGCAATAAATCATATAAAATACTTCCAGATGTCTATAAATCCGGAATAAATTCTTGGATGACCCCTATGGTGAATAATGACCTCTCATTAAATCTCTTCGATTTATGTTGCTGTTTAGTATGATTTTCCATTTTCTTTTTGTTTGGGTATAATAAATCACAAAACCACTTTAGGAAGTGTGAAAATTGTATCTAACAATTTTCGCAGCTCTTACCTTTGGTGGGAGACTCCGAAAAATAATTTTAGAATTTTTTATCGTGCCTTCCTATTTTTTCCAAGTTTTGGTAATTATAATGGCCTAAAAATAGGAAAAATAGTTCTGATTATCCAAAATTCATGACATTTTACCAGAACATCATGTTGTACAGTAGGAGGTTACATAAAAATTTCGATTATTTGTCTCTACTGTATACTATTTTTCTCCTATTTTCTAAGGTTAAATACACTTAAATACACATAAATACCCAAAACCGTATTATACAATATGAAAACCACTTTTGGTATTTTTCCCAGATTACTTATACTTTAAATGATGTTAAAAAAAATTTTGGTAATTTATTTTAACTGTTTATTATTTATTCTTCAATTAATGATTATTTAAGGGGATAAAACAAGGAAAAATAGAAATACCCACTGAAAAATATCTTTTTTCTTTTTCCCAGGCTATTTATGTATAACAACAGTTAAATAAAATGTTTGGATAATTTTGGAAACTGTTTTCTATTTATTTCAATTTTTATTAGAATAAATGCTCAAAAATCATAAAATTGGGTTAAACAGTTTAGAAATAGATTTTTATATTTTTCCCACCTCAACAATGTTTAATAACAGTAATAAAAAAAAGTTTGGGTAATGTTGGAAACTGTTTTCTATTATTTAAATTTTTAATAGAATAAATGCATAAAAATCATAAAAATTGGTTAAACAGTTTAGAAACCCGTTTTTATATTTTTCACAGATTAAGTATGTGTAATGACATTACTATAAAAAGTTTGGGGCATTTTCTTAACTGATTTCGGTTTTTCATTAATTTTTATATATTTAGAGAATTAAATATATGAAAAATGGTTATGCATATCCATAATCCATGAAAAATTATCTAGTAGTCTTTTAACACATTTAGAACCAAAATCTGAAGTTTGGTAATTTTTATTAACTGTTTAGTACTTTTCAAAATTTTATGGTTATTCAAGAAACTAAAGTGGTGAAAAATAGTTAGACAAATCAAAAATTCAAGAAAATTTATCTTGAGGTCTTTGACTTCAATTAAAACTAAAATGCAAAGTTCGGGAAATTTTAGAACTAAATTGATTTAGTTTTGAATATTTAATCATTGGAACACCTCTAAAATGTTAAATATTAACATTTTAATAATGGAAATTTTCCGCTTAAATTGTTATATAACAATTGATTCTTTGAAACTTAATTTCCACAGAAAAATATTTATAATTTATCAATATTCAATTGTGACTCAGTATTGGCATAATTCTGTTGTAGTAGTAAGTATACTAATGTTACATTTCGATTAGAGACTCACTGGTGAATACCAATATTGTAGGAATCGGTAGTGGTACACGTGGAACATAGTCAAGGCACCATTTGCATCATCTCAATGTATTGTGGGTATTCATGCACTCCCCTATTTTTGTTTTTTTTAAATGTTTTGGGGTGGAAAAGCATGTCCTAAACTATTTTTATGTTCGTTGTATTTATTTTGACTTGTATGAAACTTGGTTGCTATATTTCGTATGTATGTGTATGTTACTTTAATTCATGAGGACTATATCGTGGTTAAGTCCCTGGAATCTCTAGACACAACTCATTAACTCTTTTGAGCCTATGGTTATTATGGATAGCGCTATCAGGAGGTAGACAACTCCTCACTCGCACGATTCGCTTGAGTGCATTTTACCATTTTATACACTATGTTTGCGATACACATAGTAGTCAATAGGGCACGATTCGGTCATTAGGCTTGGGTTGTGAACTCATGAATGGAAACTTGAGGCACATACGAATCTTTATGCGCATATGAAACTTGTACTCTCATGTTAGCAACGACACTTGTATACTTATTTTAGCAATGAAACTTGTATACTTATTTTAGCAACGAAACTTTTATGTTTATTATAGCAACGAACTTTGTTTCTCATTATAGCAACAAACTTTTATTACTGAAAACTTATATATACTTGTTTTAGCAATGAAATTGTTTGCTCCTTGTAGCAACGAAATTGATTGCTCATTTTAGCAATGAAACTTGTTTACTCGTTTGAGTAACGAACTTTATCTTCCATGAGAATATGAATGTTGCATCTTATTTGGGCAACATACTTTATCTCTAATGATGACAAAGAACTTTGTTTTTACAAACTTATTTACTCATTTTAACAATATACATTTATTATTGGAAACTTGTATCAAATCTTTGATTTCAATTCATGGAACCAATATTATTTTGTTAAACTTGTGAGTACTCACCAACTATTTTATAGTTGACGCTCGTTTTACATGTTTTTTCAGGAATCATCGAGTAAGTGGCACTTAGGGACACTTCACTTTTAGGAGCATTCGCATGTGTTGTATTTCAATTTACATTGTAATTTCTTTTAAAACTTGTTCAAACCCATTGTAAAATTGTAATGATTTTTAATACTATGGTTGGTGTTGTCTTTTAACTTTTGGTATGAAACCCTTTGTACTGCCACGCCCTGTGTTTCCGCTTTAGCGGGGTGTGACAATTACAAACAACAAATCTGAATACTGTTTGTTACCCTAAACTCGATTATAGTTTTTCATGTATGTTTCTATAAAAACTCTTGTGAATCTCAAAATTATGCAGCACGAAAATCCCCTTACTCTATTTTTCAATCTCTCGAGTAGCATTGGTTCTACTACAAGGATCCCAATCCATTTTCCACAGGATTATGAAGTCTGGGCATTGCACTTCGAAGAGTATGTTCTTAGCCTTGAAGAACATGGTACCTTAATATGGGAAGCAATGACGCAGTAGACATTCACTTACACTGCGACAAGGAAGTTTTATAGACTCAAGTTGATTACAATGCTCTTCTTGTCGAGCACGCTAATGTTCCTCAAGATGAGAAAGACAAGCCGATGAGTGACATCAAGGCGTTGAGAATAATAATATTTGCTCTTCCTCCAAATACTTTTCGTTTGGTGATTGCTTGTGACAAAAAAGGAAATCTTGGATAGGTTAAAGGAGCTTTACTCAAGCGACGCAAATTTGGAACATTCTGTATAAATGTTACTTCTATTGGAGTTTAGTGCTTTTATACAAAAGCTAGATGAAAAACTAGATCAAAAATTCAATCATTTTAATAATCTTCTAAGTAAGATGTTAAAACACAAAATCAGGCATGAAATAATAGAGCAAAAAGTCACGTTCATGAATGGTTAGAGGTCTAAATGCAAGGCAGTTGTGTCTACAGTGAAATCTCATGAACAGTTCAGGAGTTACACTTTGGCAAAGCTAATGGGAATTTTGAGATCCCACGAAGATCAAATGATGAAGGATGGGAAGCTTGTGTCTACCACGAGATCGTTGGCTCTAGTTGAGAAGGGCAAAAAGGTAGTTGAAGAAGATTCCAAATCTGACCTTTTGGATTGCGATCTTACGAAAGAAGAATATGCTCTATTAGTGTCTAATCCCAAAAGATTTGCTAAAAAGAACTTTGGACGTTTCAAGAATAGGAATACGATGGGAAACTACAGTTCAGGCAAGCCAAAAGATGAGAGCTTTAAGAACTCTCAAAAGGATTAAGTTAAACAAGAGGAAAAGTTGTTAGGAGGTTCTGGCAATGATTGCAATTACTGCCATGGCAAGAATCATTTTGCTAAGGAGTGTATGTTGAGAAAGTTGAATAAGAAGGACGTTGAGAAAGATGAAGCCTACTATCTACAAAAGATAAATGATTTGAGGAAAAAAGATTGATGGGAATGCTAAGCCTGCTTTGATTAGGCAGGAAGGTAGCGACGAAGATGGACGTATTGAGGTTTGATACACTGATTTGGAAGATGAGGAGGTTCGAAAACCCACTCACGGTGGGTGTTTTGTTGGAAAGTCTGAAGCATAAGAGTACGAAGGAAGATGTCTAATGGTTCAGAAAGCAGTTTCAGAATAAAGGGGCTATACGGCTGATGGCAGACAAGCCTCTGAAAATTGCTTTGATCTGAAGCCTGTTTCTAAAAAGGTGAAATAATGTGATAAGGTCATCTGTAAGGTACACTCTATACTCCAATCAATTAATATTCTTGTTACACATTACAAATATGACTTAGATGATTTAAATTTCCCTTTCTCAAACTTTAGCGATAGTTTAAAGAGAACACGTCTAAGCAATTCTAACCTAAGTGATCAAATCAGCAGGGTAACAAATAAAAGTGAAGATAGAAGGATGTGGAAAGAGAAGTTGGAATTAGAGCATAATAAGTCAAAGGATGATGTCTTTTATCTTAAGAAAAACAATTTAGCACTTTTAAAACAAAGGAATATTTTCTGTTTAATTGCAAAAGGTTAATATTTCAATATTACTCAACTATATCTTGATTGGGAAATAGATAAAAATATACATAAAATGATTTTACCCTTTCTTGAATTGAAAGAGGATGAAATCGATGCAGGGTGCTATAAGTGTGAGTCAATTGTTTCGTCTAATGATGTTTCTCATATGTACAAAGTTGGACTTTACTAAATAGAAGCACACATTCAGTCCGAAGAACATAAGAATATAATAAAACAAATTTTGGATGATAAAGAAAAAGAACAAATTGAATCTAATATTATGCAAAAAATTGACTCATTGTGCACGAAATTAAGTTCAGAAAATACTTTTGATACTGAAAACGTTTCTGAATTTGATGAAAGCGACATGAGTGAAATTTTTGTAAAGGATTAGATAGATAGTTCGGCATTTGTATAAAATGAGACTGAACCAAAGAAAAATTTGATCTTTGAAAATTCTGAATAAGTTCGTGTTGTTGAAAATAAAGGTTCAGAAGTTTTAAAAATGAAAGCCATAATTTTTCCGAAAGTAAAAACCGTTCTAAATCAAGTTTTCGTAAAAACTGGACTGAACAAAAATGACATTCTAGAAGTAACGTCCATTGTTAATAATGATAATGGTGATGTTTGTGACAAAAATTTCTGGTCTGGACCAATAGACAATTCGAACAAAACAAAAGGTCTTTCCGAAATGACCTCATGGAAAACAAAAGGAAAATACATTTCGGAACCACTAAATTGTGTTGACCTTCGTTACGATCAGGTAGGACCAAGTGGCACAAAGGATGTCCCGAGTGAAACGTCTTCTAAATAGACCTACAAGCCAATTAGAAAAGATAAACCTAGGTCTAATTTTCATTTGTCTACTAAAGAAATTGTTGCAAAGAAAAGGCAGATGAATGTGAGATATAAGGAAAACTTACAAGACAGAAAGCGTTTTAGGAATGGCAAGAATTCCAATCAAATTTCTGTTAATTCAGAAAGATCTGCAGTTCAAAATACGAATTCCTCTTCTACTCCGAAACCACAATCAAAATCCTTTTAAAAATCTCCTATTTCAAAATCAAAGGTTTCCGAATGTCAAGTCTCAAAACCTATTGAAAAACCTAAATTCTATTATTCTCCCAAAACTCATTTTTCAAAATATATTAACATCGAATCAAAAGATGTTAAGGGAAAAGGTAAAATTGTTTCGGAGCCTGAGATAAGTCTCGAGGAATACGAAGAAAATTAAAAAAGAGAGGCAAAGGAGTTTGCGATAAAGGTGGTTAACAAAAACAAAGAATCTAAACAAAGAAAATCTCGTATTGTTGAAATTAATCTTGTAGAAAACAAAATGAAGGTTTTCAAAATATTTAAAGGAGAGAATAGTGTTTTCCTAAAAAGAACTTTTTTGGGTTGATAAGAATATTATTTTTCCTGTTATTAAGAAATCCTCACAAGGACCTAAGAAAGTTGAGGTTCCTAAATCTCTCTGCATTTTGTAGGTAATGCGTGAGGAACTGTACGACTCTGAATGGTACATCAACAGTGGCTGTTCGCATTACATGACAAGAAGGAGAGAAGAGCTGAGGGAATTCTGATCGTTGAAGGATGCTGGCAGAGTAAGGTTTGGAAACAACGCCACATGAAAAATTAAAGGCTATGCAATGATTACGAATGGAAAATTCTCCATTCGGAAGGTAACTTATGTGTAAGGCCTGCAACATAATCTAATAGGCGTTTCTCAATTGGTTGCAGGTACTGGGTTGAAAGTGTCATTTGATGATGAAGGATGAGAGATTATTGAGAAGAAAAAAATAGTGCTTCTGAAATCCAAAAGAAAGGGATAGATGTTTCCTTTGAACATAAAACCAATCATCGGGAAGCCTTCTATTTTCCTGCTTATGAAAGCATCTTCAGATGATAGTTGGCTATGGCATTGAACACTCTCACATCTGAATTCCAAGGACATCAAAAAACTTGTACTAGGCGATCTTGTGTGAGGCTTACATATTCTGAAGTTTGAGAAGGAACATTTATGTGTTTCTTGCGAGTTGGGAAAGCATAGTCGTAAAAGTCACTCGACTATTATCAATACCAAAGTAATCTAGCCAATAGAAATGTTCCACATTGATCTTTATGGGCCATCTGCCATAGAGAGAATTGGTGGTAATAAGTATATTCTGGTTATAGTTGACGATTTATCAAGATTTACTTGGGTTCACTTTCTTAGGCAGAAATCAGATGCCACTTCAAAGCTAAAGGATTTCATCAAGTAGATCCAGCTTCAATTGTGAAATTCCATTCGGAAAGTTCATAGTGATAATGGTTCTGAATGCAAAAACCAGGTGTTTGAAGAATTCTTAACTGACAAAGGAGTTTCACACAACTTCTCTTCTCCTTACACTCCTCAGCAAAACGGAATCATTGAAAAATGAAACTGCTCTCTTTGCAAAGTTGGAAGGACCATGCTATCTTTTGTGAATCTTCCACTTTACTTATGGGCTGATCCTATCGAAATTGCTTGTTTCACTTAGAACCTCTCTCTGATCAATAAAAGATTCTAAATCACACCTTATGAGATTCTGAATAAAAGAAAAGCTAACATTATGTTCTTTCATGTTTTGGTTCTAGGTGTTTCATATTCAATTCTAAAGAGCAAAGGAACAAGTTCGATGTGAAAGCATATGAAGGAATCTTCTTAGGGTACTCTATTATTTTGAAGGCATATAGAGTTCTGAACAAGAAATCCAAAAGGACCGAGGAAACCTATTATGTCACCTTTAATGATAATTATCTAAAGAAGCATTAGAAAGTTGATTGTCCATCAAAAGAAATCTTTCCATCAACTCCGTCTCAAACGATTCCTCTGATGAACTTATATGAGGAATTCATGAATATTTTTGATGAGCCAGAAAAAGCCATTTCTTCAGAATCAAAGGATTTGGATAATAAGGATGATGAGCTAAAGAAAATCATTGATGATGCTCCCAAAGATCTCAAAACTGAGCCACCAATTTTGAAGGCTCCAGAAGTTAACACTGATATTCCAAAGGCTTCTGCCATTCCACCTTAGCCACACCTGTTAGTGCTCCATTCCAGGGGGATGGTTCCACTTCAAAATCAACAACCGATACACCTGTACATGGGGAGTACTCTGAGCCAGAAGTCAACACTAATGATTCCAATCCGACTATAGAATCTCATGGAGATTTCCAGGGGGAGGATCCCACTCTGAATGATGATCCTAATGTACAATCGGAATTTGAGGATGTTGTTATGGAAATCAATCCAGCATATGATCCCACTTATCCAACTATGACAAAGTAGACCTAGGATCATCCAAAAATTCAGGTTATTGGAGATTCAACTAAAGGCGTTCTCACGAGAACTCAACAAAAGGAAAAACAAACTGCATTATTCTCCAAAATGGAATTTTGCATGTTTAATTCATTTATTTCCAATATACAGCCTGAAACTATGAATATTTCTCTTGATCATTCAGATTGGGTGCAAGCTATGCAGGACGAACTCCATGAATTTGAGCGTAACAAAGTATAAAGGGTTATTCCAACTCCAAAGGATGCATCTGTGGTAGGATAAAAATGGGTATTTTAGAATAAGCTTGCCAAGGAAGGAAATGTGAATCGGAAAAAAGCACGGTTGGTTGTGAAAGGATATTGCCAAAAGGAAGGCATAGACTATGAAGAAACATTCAGACCGGTTGCAAGGTTGGAATTTGTTTGAATTTTCCTTGCCTATACATCACACAAGAATTTTGAAGTCTATCAAATGGACGTAAAATGTGCGTTTCTGAATGGTGAATTAAAAGGAAATAGTCTATGTGGAGCACCTACCAGGTTTTGTAAATGCGAAATATCCAGATCACTGTTATATTTTGGATAAGGTTGTGTATGGTTTAGAACAAGCACCACGTGCAAGGTATGAAACCCTTACTCGTTTCTTAAAGCAATCTAAATTTAGACAGGATTTTGTCGACCCAACCTTCTTTCATAAGAAAGATGGTGACCATCTAATGATTGTCCAAATCTATGTTGATGATATCATTTTTGGATCCACTATTCCTAGATTAACAAATGAATTTCAAAAACTGATGAAAACTAAATCTGGATGAGCTCAATGGGTCCTATTAACTTTTTCTTTGGTTTAAACATTAGACAGAGTTCTTAGGGTATTTTCATCAAATAAGAAGCCTACACGAATACTTTGCTTGTGAAATTTGTCATGGTGGGAGATTCGAAGGTCAAGGCTCCAATGACATTTAAAACGAAGCTTACTCCATCCTTGGACAATCCTGCAGCTGATATAACTCTTTATCGACAAATGATTGGCTTTTTAATGTACGTAACAGCTAGTCATCCATATATTACATTCTCTATTTGATATTGTGCCAGGTTTCAGGCAAATCCATGTGAACCACATATGACTGCTATGAAGAACATCTTCTGACACTTAAAAAGAACGACATCTGTCGGAATCTGGTACCCTTCCAACTCAGGGTTCTTTGTTAAATCATTCTCCAATACGGAGCATGGTAGATGTGGTCTCGATCGTAAAAGCACTTCTGGGGGATGTCAGTTTCTAGATGGCAAACTTGTAAGTTGGCAATCAAAGAAGAAGACATGTGTATCTCTATCTACTGCATAACTTTAATACATTGCAGCTGCATCATGCACTTCTCAAATCATTTGGATTCAGAATCAACTAAGGGACTATGAGATAAACATGAAGAGGATCCTTCTATACCGTGATTCAAAAATTGCTATTCGAATTTTCCATAATCTAGTGCGACATTCAACGACAAAACATATAGCACTGCGATACCATTTTATAAAGGATCACATAGAAGATGGAAATGTTGAATTACACTTTGTTAGATCCTTTGATTAACTTTTTGATATCTTCATAAAAGCCCTACCTGAATCGTCGTTCTATCAAACTTTACATGGGCTTGGTATGATCGAAGCGGACTCGATTCGGAATCCAGCTTCGCAATCGGAACTATTCATATTCTTGATGGTTCTGAGCATCGGAAAGTCTCGAATTTTATTGTTCATATTCTGACTAGTTCCGAGCTTCGGAACTTGATGGAATCCACTGTTCATCTGGGTTTTGGAACACCTCTGTATACTTTGTATATTACGTTTCTTCCGATTGGTTAGGGGCCACGGAACGCTTCAGAACTCACCGTTCATTTTTGCTTCTACATTTATTTTCTTTGCATTTTTATTTATTTTCTGTTTTTCTTTTATTTGTTTTTAGAAAATTCAAGAATCAAAAATATTTTCTTCATTTATGTTTTATCTTTTTCAAAAAAATCGAAATCACAACAATATTTTCTTTATTTTTGTTTTATCATTTTCATAAAGTCCAAAAATTATAAAAATATTTTCTTTATTTGAGTGTTATTTTCAGAATATGTTCTTGTCTCAGGCGTACATTCTTGTAATTTAAATTCGTAACAATGGGGAAGGTATAAAATTTTGAATCTATATACTAGCTAAGAGTCCCTACAAGCATGACGTTGCACGTTGTTCCAAGCCTCTAAGACTCTATCTTGAAGCCTTAATGAAACTTTCATTCCGATCGTTTCTTCTTAATGAGGTTGTATATTCACAAAAGTCATTGAGCTACATTACTCTTCTCACAATGAGTTAAGAGTTGACTGCTTAGTCACCATTTTATAGCAGAGGTACACTTTTCTCTTCAGAACCATCTCTAACATTTCTCCATCAACCTCAATTTCATACAATGTAACCCTTGACACTCTCAGAATTTTCCACAGAGGTTTATGGTTTAACAACTTCTGTGTTCATGATATTTAAATCGTTATCACCACGATGTAAGTGAAACCCAAAATCTAAACCTATTTCTGAATTGACGGTGAACAATTAATATGTTCTAGCTTTTTTCACCAAGGAATTGATGATATAACCTTTTTGGTTGGTTCCTTAAAAGTTTGAAATCTCAATTTTTTGAGCGATGTTTAAGAAAAGTCCTCGACCCAAGACCTTTCTTCCCAAAAGGTCTAGTTTTACTTTTTTTAGACTTTCAGGAATATCTTGCCACTAAAAATAATCCAAAGCTTACTTGTTTTTTTGGCTACACTGGTCAGACAAGTACTTCCTCCAAACTTTTGGACTTATATTAAGTTTTAGAATATGGTTGAACCTAAACCACCCTATAAGCCTATGAAAAGAAGCTTTCACTATTTCTTGATAGATAGATGATCGTAATGCAATAATATGCCACATAAGCACTTCCAGGTCCCTCTTGACTCTAAAGGAAGAGATCGTTGCCCGAGATCCAACTGCTTTTGTGTCGATTTTTAATTGACATCACAGAATCCCACATATATCAAATTGCCTTATTTCTTTTTCTTTGGCACACTTTTGCAAAAAAAATCTTTATGATTTTTCTAAGTCTTGTATTAAATCCGATTGGTTACTGATTATTCCAAGATAGGTTATGGTGATTGGTGATTGATTCTGAAAGAGCAGAATTGAAACGGCGGATTATTATGGATAAGATTTTAATCAGGCACATCAATTTTTCAAATCTCTGAGATCTCGCGTGTCAGTTACAATGTCGTCGGACACATAATAGTTGTCATGCTATCCTAGGCTACTTATACAGGATATGGGAACGTCAAGTGGCGGCATTTTCTCTCTCGACTTATCACAAATGTATAAAAAGGGTTTTTGACGATTTATTTTCTCTCACCACTCTCAAAGAATTCAAACTCTCTCAAAGTGAAACCTTTTTCTCTCTTTCATCATCATCTCCATTTATTCCATGGATGTTTCATCTGAGACTGCATCGTTTACTGACCAATTAAGTTCTGTGGTCATGTTGAATGTGAAACCTGGTCAGAATTTGATCCTCGATCTCACTGCTTCACGCTACAATGATGTCTTATGGCCGATGGTTGAATATTTGCGTTTCTTGCCACTGGCTCAAGCCTTGACCATGGCAGAATCCATTCCTCTCATACATCTTTCAAAAGTGTTCTCCACTGCATCTTTTGTTCTTGCCGATGACGTGATTAATTTTGAGGTTGAGTCTCGAAAAACCTTCCTTACCAAGGATCAATTATGCATAATTCTAGGGTTTGGTACGTCTGAGGGCTTGGTTGATCCTGATTCGATCTCTTCGGTTGATCTCATTCACATGTTTTAACAAATGGGCTATAATGGTGAGCTTTCTCTCTTATCCAAGTTCAAGAAGTCTAACCTTCCTTCTATGTGGAATTGTCTTTTCACCTTGTTGTTCAAGAGCTTCTGTGAACACATTGCCGACTCCGACAGTGCAAATAAGCTCTTTACTACCATCATTTACAGTTTGTATAATGAAATTAACTTGGATTACGGTTCTATTCTGTCACACCCTGGCCGTCGGGGGAAACACCGGGTAATGTAACGTCATTTCTTGTAGCATAGTTATCAAATTTCTGAAAACACGTGCATTTTAAAATACGTTAACATAAAGTTGGTGAGTTAACAGGCTTTGACTCCATATAAAATAACACTTTTTCTCAAGTTCAAAAGCATAGTTTAGAAACAATCATTTAGACTACCTAACATTTATTATTATTATTATTATTATTATTATTATTATTATTATATATATTAGGCATAATGGTTTACTAATTAAATAAGTGATATACCTATATGTTTCGCATATTATGAATAAATGATTATAATCCCATACAAACTAATTTTGCTACATATAAATCTTATTTCAATTGTATATGAGTAAAACCGCTATGTATAAATCTATTTCAATTCTATACGAGTAAAACCGCTATGTATAAATCTATTTCAATTCTATATGAGTAAGTGTGCTAGGTATAATTGTTTACTTAGTGAGCAAGTAGTATACCTACAAGTTCCTTGTACTTAGAGTATAAGTCTTTAGGAAACTTACACTTAACATTCATACTCGTGTATCGACAAAGTATAATGCCTCTAAAGTTGTGCTCCCATGAGTCTGTTTCATGGGTGCTCTTACTTCAAGAATTTGACATCGAGATCAGGGACAAGAAAGGAATGGACAACGTGGTTGTTGATCATTCCTTGAGATTACAAAATCTGAAGCATGAAGAATTGTCACACCCTGAAAACCGAAGGCAGAAACATTTTCGGGGTGGACTCCACGTTGAGTATCAAATCCAATGCACATAGTAAGTAAAGTAAAACAACCATTACATTACATATTGAAAAGTATTACAATTGTTTCAAAAGCAAAGTTGTACAGTTGTGATACATAGTATATATATAAACAAAATGAAACAGGTCTTCTGCGCACTCCATCTTTGGACAAAAGGATCTTCGGGTACCTGTTCTAACGCTGACCTGAGAACACAAGCGGTTTGAAAATCAGCATAACGCTGGTGAGTTCATAAGCGGTTTTGTTTTGTGAAAATGTTCAGGTTTCCTTTCTGTTTCTGAAAGTGTTACACACACTAAGAAAATCCCATATTTTCTTAAAAAGGTTGGTTATTTTTTCTCAACATGTAAAGTAAAGTAAGGTTGTACACTGAAAACACGTTTACTCTTGTGAAATGTACAGTTAGGTTATCTGGTTTGTTATACTGTTCTGATTATGTACAAATGTATTCCCAGGAAAGTCCCATACCTTCCTGATTGTTGGTTATCAAATGTAAAAGATGTATTCTGAAAAACATGTTTACCCTTCTGAGACGTAAAGTTACCCGGTTTGTTACCCTTTTCTAGTTATGTATAATGTTCCCCAGGAAAGTCCCATACTTTCCTGACTGTTGGTTAATGTGAAAGATGTATACTGAAACCTGGTTATCTTGTGAAATGTATTACGTTATTCATTGTTACTATTAAGTAAATTTATGTTATCCTAATTGCGAGTTCCATAACCATACGATAGACTAGATGTGGCAATAAGTAGTCCACATCACCTTATGAATTTCGTCACCCTTGAACCATTTCGGTTCGGTTGTAGCTAGCAGCCAGGTGTGGGGTAGTCAGCCCCGTATAGATCTATACACTCAAGTCATGCTCCCTATCCTAGAGGTTCTGGTTACGGGTGCAGTCCTCCACTCGCGTATCTCTGTGGAGTGTTCGCCGAGGACGTGTCTCCAATCATACAGGACTAACAAATTACTAGTAATAATATGATAATCCTCCACTCGCATATCTCTGTGGAGTGTTACCGAGGACAAAACAATGTACAAGTTTTATGTTTCAATGGTTCTAATGTCATGCTTTTAACTGATAAAATGTGGAAAACCATTTGTGAAATATATATAAAACATAACAGTTTAAAATCCATTTCACAAATATATGTTTACGTAATCTGCATGTTCAAACGGTTATTAGTTGTAACAATCAGTGTTAAAAGCATATAAAATGTGAAACACACACATGAAAACAAGTTTTGAGTAGAAGCAATCCCTTGTACTTTGCTTGTGTTCCTCCCTGAAAACAGTGAAAAACAGTGAAAAAGGGTAGGGGTATGAACTCACCAGACGAGGAAATGCGACTGTTTCGAGTACTAAACGTTGGTTCGGGGCTTGATTACACGCGAGGTTCCTATGTATTATGAAATAATATCCAAATATATCTAATTAGATTTAAAAATACTAATTAGATGAGATACTACACTCCAATAAGCGAAAACACTTCAAAACGAGTGTTTGGAGTGACCCGGGTGACATCTACGGACGTGTAATGATACGAGGGACTTGGGAATTGAGTTTACTCTTCAAGAGTAAACTCCTAATGGAGTTTGCGGCCATATATCCCCTACATACATAAGTTCATGGCCGTGAACTCATGTTTGGGTGATTTTGAGTGCTAAATGGCTTGAATGGACATGGGAAATGCTAGAATGGATTTTTCTAATGCCTTAGAATGGATTGATTCAACATATACATCACTTATGGGAGTTCACGGCTGTAAACTTGGAGTTTAAGGTCGTAAACTCCCCCAAGCTCAAACCATATTTATTTTGTGATGCTTAGGACAATCACATGTGATTCTAACTAATTTTCCAAGCCTTGGTATGAATTTAGGGCATCAATGACACATATTTAGGAGTTTACGGCCCTAGAGCATATGCTATGGCCGTAAACTCTCAAATGGAGGTTGTTTAACATGTTTAAGGTCCCCAAACTATTTTTAGATGATTCTAGGATTTATTCCAAGGCTTTTGGTGGTGTTGGATGGCTTTTTAACATGTTCAAATGGGTTTACTCCCCATGTTTGAGGGGTTTACGGCCCAAGCACATTCCTTGGCCGTAAAATCTTATTTTCCCCTCAAAATCCATGTTTAGGGTATTCTAAGTCCGGGTTTGAAAGCCTTAAGGTCGTATCTAAGTCCCAATGATGATTTGGAAGGTTTAAATTGCTCAAAAACCCCAATTTTATGTGTTTACGGCCTAAGCATGCTCCTTGTCCATAAACACATGTTCCAGGTCCAAAATCACAATTTAAACATAGATTTGAAGGCTTAATAGGTTGGATAACAAGTTAGGAAGGTTACCTCTATGATTTGGAGCCTTAATTCATTGATTTTGGACCTAAATCTTGGATGAGGAGAGAGGTTAGAGAGAGAGTAGTGAGATGAAGCAAAAGCTTCAAATGAAGACTTAGAACACTTTAAATAGTGTTCGGGATTTGGACACGGTGAAATTCTACCCGATACCGGCTTTAGACGGGGCTTTTGGTCGCACCCGACCAAGTTGCTGTAACCCGATATGGTTGATTCTAGAAATGTTCTGATTACTAGAATGGGGTGTTAGAATGGTTTCTAAATGCATTAGGACACCCATTAAGTCATTTTAGATAATTACAATTTAATGACTTAATTAAACAGCTAAATTGGAAACGAATTTGGAAACAACGATTGGTTGATCAAAATGGATTACGAAAAGGATTAGAAGTAATGATACGAAATTCGGGTTGTTACAAGAATTGCAAGAAAACGAGATCGATGATAACTTTTCCGAAGAGTACTTGATGATGATAGCAGGTGAAGAGCCATGGTATGCAGACATTAACTTTTCCGGCATCACGAGGTGACAAGTGTATATTAGTTGTGGTTGATTACGTGTCGAAGGCAATGAAAGTGCAAGCTTTACCCGCTAATAACGCACGTGTAGTTTTAAAATTCTGTAGAGAATTGTTTTCTCATTTTCGTATGCTTAAAAATTTAATAAGTGATCGGGAAACCTACTTTTGCAATGATCAACTTGAAGAGGTGTTATAAAAATATGGTGTACACCATAGGTTTGCGACACCTTATCAAGCTCAAACAAGTGGGCAAACTGAAGTCACTAATAGCGCCTTAAAAAGAATATTAGAATGACCGGTTGGAACTAACAAAAAGGATTGGTTCGAAAAAATCGATGGTGCATTGTGGGCATTTCGAACTACTTTTAAAAAAATTGGTACTTTGCCTTATAGGCTAGATTTAAGTTAAACTTTTCATTTACCGTTCGAAATTGAACACAAAGCTTATTCGATCGTGAGGACTTGTAATGTTGAATTAGCTGAATTGCATACTAATCGCTTGATGCATTTGAATGCCTTGGATGATTCAAAATGGTATGATTCAAGGCTAAGAGGGATCAAGGAATTTGAAGTGGGTCATAAGGTACTACTTTTTTTTTTTACGAATGAAGCTCTTTCCCAGGAAATTGAAGACAAAATGGTACATACCGTTTATGGTGAAGGAAATATTCCCACGTAGAGCCATAGAGATAATTAAGGATGACATAATGACTTTCAAAGTAAATGGGTATTGGGTCAAACATTATGAAGAAAGGATGCCAAAGGAGGTCATCGAGGGTGAGAATGTGATCTCGGGTACAGCCGCTAGAATGTACAGCAGGAAGGAGTCTATCTCCTGAATTCTCAAAACGAAGCACTTACGGGAGGTAACCCGCGGTTTGAATTTTCATTTCTTTCATTTGCTTTGATTTTTGTGTTATTTTGTTTCCTTTTAGTTTATGTTAATTTAGATTTTCACCCTTCTACTGATTATTGTTATGAGGGAAAGCAGCAAAAAAGTCAGGGGTGTGGAAATTTTATGAAAAAATTAAAATATTTTTTTTGTGTGCCCAGTTCCCACGACGCGAAGGATCTGTTCATACGTCATGGTCATCTGGAAGAGTCCGTAATTTCGAAGCAATTCTGATTATCACGATTTTGGAAATGCCATGGCATGGAATTATTTTGCCTGACGTGGGGAAAACTTTTATTTAGTAAGTTGTTTTTAACCCTAAAGGAAAAAATTGAATCATTTTACTAAAAGAAGAAACACCCCCACGCCGCTGCTCTCTCCCTTACGACGAACTCCCTCCCAATTCTTCAATTATTCTATGATTTCTACAACTCAAGGTATGTTAGACTATTGCGTATTGAAGGTAGTCGCAATTGAAGGGCATAAGTGCCTTTAAATATGGTTCGGGCCCAAAGATTTAGGGTTTCTGCCAACAGCACGGGCTCGTCGAGTCGCCTCACCGACTCGTCGAGTCCATTCATTAATCCGAGTCATCAGTTGCGACATTACTCGACGAGTTGAGGCGTCAACTCGTCGAGTCTCTCTTCTTAACTCAAAAGAAAAATACTTAAATTATGATACCTGAAATCCAGATGTTACATTTTGTTTTTTTTTTTATTTCATAGATTTCTTCATCAACAAATGTTGCTACAATTAAACAAAAATAAATAAGTTGCTAAAACATAATCCAATAGGAAGTTTGTTCACATTTAGACATTGAACTTTTTAGAGGAAACGAACTTTCAATTTTGTTCACATTTAGTCACTAAGCTTTTTTTCGTTATCTATTTGCCACTAAACTATTGAAACTGTTCACATTTTACCCTTATGACCGGTAACAGCCAGTCATAAGGGTAAAATGTGAATAGTTTCAATAGTTCAATGGCATATAGATAATGAAAAAAAGTTTCGTGACTAAATGTGAACAAAGTCGAAAGTTCGTTACCCTTTCAAGTCATTATCCCTTAGTTAAATATTGTTAGACTATTGTGTATTGAACTTCAAATTGGTTATTGGGTCGATTTATAGAAGTTTCTTGAGGTTAGGGTTTAGATTCTTGAATGAATTTAAGGCTAATCTGAGTTAATGTTGGTATGAATAATGTGCCTAATAGCGATAATTGATAGCCTGAACAAAACCCTTTGTTTGATTTGGATTGAAATGGCCAAAATTGCCCGATTGAATTCAAATTTTTCGCATCTGTTCATTCGCCACGGCGTGGCGATGTATCATCGTGGCGTGGCGGTTGTACAGTAAGGAAACTTTTTACTTTTATTTCTTATTTGTGGTTGGTTTTTTTTGTTTTTTTAACTCGTCTTGCAGGAAATGGAACCTAGGAGACCACCTGGACAGTAAGAAAATCCACGAAGCCAACCAAAATTTGCTTGGTATCATTTCCTAAGATGGTAGAGCCTGACGTGCTTGTGGAATGTTGAAACAAACTAGGTTGGTTAAGGGTGAAGGATATTCATGTGCCACCATTAATCGATTGGGATTAGATCAAGGAAGTAAGACTCGAAAAAGGAGTGGCACCCTATCTTAACAAAATGTTTAACCAAGGTAGGGTTCAACTAACATGCATTGGTTAGAGGAGATTGTCTTATCTTTAAGAGTCGGTTTATAAGAAATTATTTGTCAAGTTACTTGGTTTTATGATATAATTAAATATTTGTAGAATTTGAATCATCTTGCTATATGAAATTAGATTAGATCAATTTTCTGATATAGTTAATTATATGATTAATTTAATTGTTTTACAATTAATCTAAGAGTTTTGAAAAGTTTCAAAATTTGCCCTCATGTTTTGGAATTTAAAAATTGACTAAAAGGTTTTAATTTTGAAATATTTAAATTCTAACCCCAAGAGTTTTAAAAGTGTAAAATTCAACCCTTATACTATTATAATATTAAAAGCATAATACACACACATATATATATATATATATATATATATATATATATATATATATATATATATATATATATAAGACAATCAGTCTTACCATTAGTAGGTCTCATTCACGAAGCTGGTCTATAAGGGGGTATAAGGAAATTGCCTATAAAATGGCGATTGAAAGGGTGTCCACTCTCACCCACCGCTTCCTTGACTAGTGGAGGGTCGTTAGCGGAATGGGTAGGATAGGACATTAATTCTCATTAAAAAGTATAATGGTAATTATAAAACTATCTAAATGTTTTTCTAATTTCCTAATCTTGGTTACTTTAGGAAAAATGTGAAAATGGTGCTATTCCATGAAATTGCACTTTTCACCTTGCCAAATCGTTAGTGGAGCATGTGTGGTTAACTGGCACACTAATATGGGCTAACAAGGGTGAAAAAGGGCAGCTCGAGAATTGTCATAGATCAATAGAGCGTGTGTGGTTTACCGACACATTGATTAGGTAGTAAATGACTCAAAAGTTCCAAGCAAATTTGCATGGTTATTCACACCTTGTTTGTGATCCTTGGTATCCCAGTCACAAACTTGAAGGGCATAATCGAGATTTAAACATGCCATTGCAAAGTTCAATGAATCTCAAGAATTAGGAATTTCATAAAACTTAATTCTTTAAAATTTTAGTTTTGGGAGGTGAAATTGGTAAATCGTCATTCACCTACCTTCAAATATTTTGCAATTGGATTATGACATCCTTCTTCCGAATTGTGAAATATTGTTTTGGGTCCTAACCTTAATATTTCATTTGGGTGTTATATTAAGGAATTTCTATCTAATGAAACTTGTCTTTCTTTTCAGATATCTACTTCAAACAATGCTTCAAACTCAAATGCTTATGGCTCCTTCTCCCTCATGAACCTATGTGGGAGGGTCATTTTCGATGGGTCAAATTTCAATGAATGGATTGGAAACATTTGCATGGCCATTCGCTAAGAGGAAAAGGAAAATTTCCTTGACAAAGAGCTAAAGGAGATTGATGAAGAAACTGCTACTCCTGAGCAACTGGCTGAGTAGAGGGCTCATGAGAAGGATGCGAAAAAGGTGTCATGCATCATGCTAGCCACTATGACTTATGAGCTTTATAAATCCTACGAGGACTTCTAGCCTTTCGAGATGCACCAAGACTTGATGGAAAGGTACCATCAAAGTGCTCGACAAGATAGGTATGAAATCCTTACCTCCATGATAACAAGAAAGATGAAGGATGGAGAGTCCATCACGACTCACTTGCAAAGGATGCAAAGATATATGGATCGCTTGCTAAAGTTGAATGTCAACATTGATGAAGAGTTGGCTATTGATATCATCCTACAATCTTTACCTCCATGTTATGATCAGTTTAGAATAAGTTATCATATGAACAAGGAGGAAGTCACTCTATGCAAGCTTCAAGGCTTTCTCAGAACTGTTGAAAGTAGTTTGAAAGGAAAATCTATTGTACCCACTCCTACTGTTGTTGTCCCAGTCCTGGCAATTGGACATGGGAAGGGAAAGAAAAGGAAAGCTCTTCCAATCCAAAGGATACATAGTGCTTCCATTGTCAAGAAAAACAACATTGGAAATGAAGTTGCCCTAAATACTTGCAGGATATTAAGGATGGGAATATAAAGCCTACCTTGACATGTATTTATACAATTCAATATAACAACTCATCACATGCTAATTCTTGGATACTTGATACAGGATGTGGTTTTCACATTTGTTCTTATTTGCAGGGTCTAAAAAGAAGTAGGGATGTGGAGCACAGTAAGATGAACTTGATCATGAGGAATAGGAATGTGTCGCCTATCACCAAGATTGGAGTTTATTCTTTATTTCTTAGTAATAGGTTAGCTTTAGAGTTGAATAATTATTTCTACTCGTCAAATATGGTGAGAAAACATTATTTCTTTTCATGGTTTGTATAAAAAAGGTTTTAGATTTTCATTTAATAATGAAATTGGCTTTATAAATTCTTTATATAATGATAAGTTTTATTTTGAAGCATTGCCTTGTAATGGTATATATGAAAGTGTAATGGTTGTAGACAATTTAGGAAATAATGTATTACATATTGATTCGTCTAATGGTTTGGACAAGTCTTGCTTGTCGAATTGTCATCTTGGACATTTCAACAAGAAGCGCATAGCCCAACTCCAAAAGGATGGAGTGTTCGAGTCATTTAACTTAAAGTCGGATGACACATGCGAATCGTGTTTGCTTGGAAAGGTGACAAAGTCACCTCTCACTGGTACTTGTGAAATAGGTGAGGGTTTGTTGGATCTCATACACACCGATATGTGTGGACCCTTCAGATCTGCCACAAGGGATGCTAACCACTTCTATGTAACCTTTACCAATGATTATAGCAGATATGGATATATCTACTTACTCAAGAACAAGTCAGAAACCATTGAAAAGTTCAAAGAGTTTAAGCAAGAAGTGGAAAATCAATTGGGCAGGAAGATAAAGATGTTCCGATCCAATTGAGATGGTCAGTATCTTAGTATTGATTTCCACGACAATCTTAAGCAATGTGGAATTCTTTCACAATTAACGCCACTTAGGACACCACAGCTTAATGGTGTGGCTGAGAGGCACAATCGAATGTTGTTGGACATCATTAGTTCCATGATGAGTCAAGCTTCGTTGCCTATCTCATTATGGGGGTATGCCTTAAAGAATGCCACTTATATCCTTAATCTAGTCCCAACTAAAAAGGTTGCCAAAACATTTCACGAAATATGGAGAGTGAAGGTTCCCTCATTAGCACATATCAAGGTTTAGGGTTGCGAGGATTTCATAAGACGAGAGACTCACGACAAGCCCGAACCTCGTAGTGAGCGTTGTATTTTCATCAGCTACACACATAAATCCTTTGGGTATTTTTTGTAACATCTTGACTCCCATGTATTATATTTATTTATTTATTTATGTGTTAATTGAGCAACCTGACGAGTTCGATGCCCCAACTCGTCGAGTAGAGACGGTTTGGTCACGTGGGTTTTATGACCAACTCGACGATTTGGAGAGGCCAACTTGACGAGTTGGCACTGTGAGAGGAAAACCTAAATCTCTAGGTTTTGGTCGTATTTAAAGGACCTTAATCCCTCATTTCCGCCTCACCGGCCACCTTACTCCCCTGTGTGAAACCCTAAGCGTCCATATTGATCTAAAAGAGAAAGAGAGCTAATCTTTGGGCATTTTAGTACACTTTTGGAAGAGAAGAGAAGAGTATCAAAGCAAGGAATGAGAAGGGACTATTGGATCTAGTGTTATTTCATCTATAGATTCTGTTGAAGGTAAGAAGTCTCCACCTTGCTCATTAGTTTGGTTAGATCTCATTTTATGGAGTTTTTAGGGCTTATTCCATCTTTTCATGAGGCTTTGAGTTTGTTGATCTTACCAAGAGATTGAAAATTCAGATCTGGACCTTGTGAGGTCCTTAGAGTATAAAGGTCTCAGCTTTATCCAGCTTATAGAAGAGCTCTTATGCTTAATGTGACAACCCGAAATTTCCAATTGTATGAACATCATCTATTCAATAGAAGCTAGTTCAGGTTCTGTGATTTTCAAGTTTTTCCAAACAAGTTTGTGTACATTAGGGTTTATGTTTTAGATGATATCAGGAGAGTGGATACTCCTGGTTTTGTGAAACTTGGGCATTTCAAGTTTCATACTGTTACAGTCCAACATCAGGAATGAAAATATTTTCTGCCAAAATATTCCAAGACTATAAATAGTTTTCTGAATTAAATTAATTCATTATTCACAATTCCAAATAGAGAAAAGCCATATTCTCTCTGACGGATCTTCGGGTTTTCATCCCAGATTGTGAGTCTACTTTTCTATATGTGTTTCAATACTTGTTTAATGCATATTAGCAACAATAACATGTTTAGATTTCAAGATCCGGGAGTTTACCGCCCAAGATCGTTCTTGGGGAGTAAACTCCAAAATGGAACATTATGGCTTCCTAGTCCCAATTCCTTGTTATAAGACTTGTTTAGGAGATAGGCTATTACATTTATGGATCAAAAAGCAACCAAGAACCATAAGTTCTAGGAGTTTACGGCCAAGGAACTCCCTTGGGCCGTAAACCCCTTTTCAAGGGCTTAAATGCCCTAAAACTCTCCCCAAATGCTTAAGGACCTTAACCACTTGTACTTGTGCTTGTTTAGAACACCAAAAGCCCATAAAAACCATAAGTTTTTAGGAGTTTACGGCCAAGAACCCTTCTTGGGCCGTAAACCCCATTTTGTGGGACAAAAATCATTCCAAGCACACCTAAGGCCTTTAGACAATTTACCTTGCACCTTTGGGACTAGAATGGAGAGAAGAACACATAGAAACAACTCCTTGAAAGGAGTTTACGGCCAAGGAACATGACTTGGGCCGTAAACTCCAAGTGAAGGCACCAAAGTGTGCCTCTTGTCCCCATTAGCCTTAGATAAAATCATGGATGCCATTCTTGATGTTTAAGAGCCTCAAATCAATTAATTTCCTAGAGTTTACGGCCGTAAACTCTAAGGTGAAGGACCTTAGGCCGTAAACTCCCTTATGGAGTGTTCTAGAGCCTTAAAACTAATTCATGCACTATTCCAATAAGGATAGAAGTGTTCTAGATGCAAGATAACACCACAAAACACCCAAAAACACCATTTGAGGAGTTCATGGCCATAAACCTATGAGTTTACGGCCGTAAACTCCAAGGTGTGGGGTTTGTTGGATGGTGAACTCCTATACAAGGCCCTTTGATGTTTCAAACCCTTTTGCCTTGTCCCGTAGCAACTTAGATGCAACCATTTGGACCCTAAACACTCATAAAAGTGTTTAAATGTTTTCTAAGTGTCTTAACTTATTTAATTAAGTTTTTATGTGTCTAATTAGTTATATATATGTCTATTATATGATAACTAGGCTCGTGCGTGTAAACCAGTCTCCGTTTGTCACCTAGCACGGTAGCCGACACTGCAATTCAAACGACTCACCACAAGTGAGTTCATACCCCTTAAATCAACCTTTGAAATGATTTTAAGTGTTTTAAATACTTTATGGGGGGGGGGGGGGGAATACAAGTCAAATACTTATAAGTTATTGCTTCAATCACATGTGATTGCATTTAATCACATGTGATTAATAACTAGGAAAACAACGATTTTCACACTATTTAAACTGTTTTTCAACTGCTTTACTATTGAAATGTTTTATAAACTGTTTTACTATCCAAATTTACTTATAGACTGTGATTCAATCAACTGCTTCTTATACTTAAACTGTTTTACCAATGTATGCCTTCAAAATGATTTATAGATCGACATCAAGTCAATCATCTCTTGAAATTATATTTATGTTTTAAAATGTTTTATGAAAACTTATTTATGCTTTATATATACAATTGCATGCCCGTATATGTATAGATATATAAATAATGTTCAAAAGGCTTAGGAATGCCATCCGCCCTATTTCCTTTTCCTCGATTTGGATGTGGTCTGGTGGGATTTCGGGTGACCATCCGAAGGTCGTTTCCATATTACTTATATATCATATATACATGTATAGACATAAAAGTACTTCCATATTCATACTCATCAGTACATCATTAGCTGGTTACCATCGGGGTAACGCAGGATCATACATATACAGAAATACTAGAAACAATACATATACAGATATACTAGAAACAATACATATACAGATATACTAGAGACAATACATATACAGATATACTAGAAACAATACATATACAGATATACTAGAAACAATACATATACAGATATACTAGAAACAATACATATACAGATATACTAGAAACAATACATATACAGATATACTAGAAACAATACATATACAGATATACGAGAAACAATACATATACAGATATACGAGAAACAATACATATACATGAATACTTAACAATTGTGATCCACTGTATCGGGCATGCCTTAAATGTCATGGCCCGAGTTGTAGCCAGAATTCTCTTGGAGGGAGAGCGTGAGTTTGCGTATAGATCTATACTGGATTGACTATCCTACACCTTGCTGCTAGCTACAGCCGGACCTGCAGGTCTGCGGGTGCCAAACGTCATTTCTTATTACGACCGTTCATTATGTCGTTGATTTTCAGTCGATAGCATGGTGCAATTAATCACAATATACCTTAATATAAATCCGGTTTAAGGTAGTAGTATTTAGTACAGCAGTAGTCTTAATATACAAAGCTACAGTACTACAATGATTACCCATTACATATTTTAGTGATAACCTCACTTAAGCATAAATGTACAAACTATATTTTTAACAAATGATAGTTATATTTGGGTAATCACACACTTTTACAACAGAAAAGTTTATAAAACAGTTTAGCCTTGGTAGAAGGTTACTTTTATAGAAAATATAGGATTTTCTGAGAGATTCAAACTTTTACAAACACTTTCAAACATTTGCTTACATTTTTACAAACTTATACATTGAGACAGGTTCAAACGTTTTTACAAGAAACATTGACACTAAAATACTTATGAACTCACCAGCTTAATGCTGATAAACTCTTTCAAAATAACTTGTATTCTCAGGTCATCAGTAGACAGGTACCGAGGCCAGCTTTTGAGAAGATGGAGTGCATTCAAGACTCATCTCATATTATTTTGTGTTTCATTATTTTTGGTGTCTATAACTGTACAGAACACACTTGTATTAAAATTATATATTTAATGCAATGGATGATGTTGTTTGCTTATTTACATTTACTGTGTTGTGATACTGTACATGACGTCCTCCGCCCTGGAACGTTTCTGCCGTTCTTGGTTTTGGGGTGCGACAGATTGGTATCAGAGCATTGTTTATAGTGAATCAAGTATATCAACCCATAAAAGATATACTAATCTATAAACCCAAAAGGGACTAAAACACTCTGACCAAGAGTCTATACTTTAAATAATAAAATATTTAATTAAGTATACTAGTCTACATTATACTAAAATCAGTGTCACAATGACAAGAACAAAAGTATTACGATTGTTGAATATCACAAGTGAGCTCGGGGATGTATGGTCAGTCCTGGGAATGACATAGCCTGATCAACTATGCTGGTCCTAGGAGTGATTAGCATATGCCCTAGAATGGTTGTGATATGTTAACAAGTCTAAAAACTTACCAACAATACCACAAGAGGATCAGTAGAACTTAGAACTTAAAATACTATAGGAGTATTTTGTGCTACTAGTTACACGTATACTATATTCTTATACCTCTCTTCTCGCGTAGATCTAAATGGCTGGATTCCATCATGGCGACCCGTACTTTCCCAATGAAGGCAATGTCGGGTGGATCGATGAAGAGCCCGAAGATGACCATCCAATCCCTTTGGATGATCACCTCGCAGAAGGCTTTTCGGATGGATCCGACTCCGAGCCTGAAATCAACAACCTACCGCTTGTAGGTCAAGCCCCGAACAACAACCCTCGACCAGCGTTTCCAGGTCCTACTCCCATGTGGGCAAACAATCTGAATCGCTGGAGTGATGAGCAGGGTCAGCCCTTACCATACTTTGGGGACCGAACCTTCTACAACATCAGCGATGGTGGCTCTGCTGACAGAGCTCTGCCGGTGATCATCCGCAGAATAGCTCGTAATGTCGAGCAAGGTCGAGCAGCCATCGACCGGGTCATGGAGATTGATGCCAATTCAGGTGTCAATACAGTCCGCATTCGCCATCTTGAAGAAGACATGGAACGGACCCGGAGAACCAACGAAACTCTGCAGCAACAGCTGGCTACCTCCCGTGCTGAAGTCTTAGAACTTCGAGCTCGTCAGAGAGCTCAGGACCGACACCTTCAAGAGGTGTTTCGTCAAATGTCCGACCTCAGGGATCGCCCGAGGAATTCCCATCGCCATTAGATGATGTCTAGTACATCTCTGTCTTTTGATTTAGGGATAGCCTTGAACTTATGTGATTTAAGTGGCACTTGTCTGTAAAATATTCCTAACTTTCGGTACTCTAATTAGGAATCTAGGACTGTCAGTATTGTCCTTATGGTATGATGTAAGACCTACTGTTAGGTCGATTTTTCCTTGAACTTATTACATCAGTAATACCCGTACTATTGAAATCTATATAATCTGTGGGAAAAATTTGTACACTTGTGTATTCCTACTAATATTTCTTAGGTGATTTCAAACACTCATTCAAACGGTTGGGCTATGGTTATTTAGTCCATGGGTCACTCTCACTTTGCTTACAAATTGATTCTTATCATCCTTCTTGTTTTTATGAACTTATAGCTGAAGGATGCCTCCTCGCAAATCTCCCAGGAATAGGAATAATCCTGTACCTCCACCGCCTCCACCACCTGCAGTCATCGATACTGCAGCCCTGAATGCTGCCGTAGCTGCAGCAGTGGCTACTGCCATGGCTCAGTATCACTCATCGGATGCTAGCAGAGGTGGAACCCCTGTTGAATCTATCCCAGTTGAAATCCCTGTGCGCTCGAGGGAGTGCTCTTACAAGGATTTTACAAACTGCAAGCCGAAGCCTTTCTATGGCACCGGCGGAGTCATTTCTCTCTCGCAATGATTCGAGAAGACTGAATCAGTCTTCGAAATCTGTTCGTGCCCTGCAGCATTCAAAGTAAAATATGCCACGTGCACCTTCGAGGATAAAGCCCTAACGTGGTGGAACGGCCACGTCAAAGCCCTAACTCTCGTCGTGGCTAACGACATGGGCTGGGCAACAATGAAGGACCTCATGACTGAGGAGTACTGCCCTAGGGGCGAAGTCTAGAAGTTAGAACATGAACTCTGGAATCTGACAATGAAGGGCACCAACGTGATCGCTTACACTGCCCGCTTTAGCGAACTGGTGGCCCTATGCCCCAATATGGTTCCCACTGAAGGGAAAAAGATTGAGCGGTATATATGGGGGCTAGTGCCTCCGTACCAGGGGAACGTCTTAGCATCCAACCCTGCTACTTTCGACAGTGCCAAGCGATTGGCACAAAGACTTATTGACCATGGAGTCAAGACCCCTGCAACTACAACCACATTAGCCGTCCCAGAACCCTCCAAACCCGCTGGCAACAAGCGGAAATTCTGGGATGAGAAGAAGAAACAACGAGCTTCAAAGAAACAACAAATCATAGCAGTACATACTGCGATAGCCCCTACTGCTGTTACTGCTCCGGGGAAGCAGTATTCTGGAAGTTTGCCGAAGTGCAATAAATGCAACTTCCACCACCACGGCGCCTGCCGTGAGATGCAGTGTAACAACTGCCACAGAAAAGGACACACTGTCCGATTCTGTAAGTTCCCGGTGCAACCGATCTCCCAAGTTCCTGGCTCAGGCGCGAGCCCAACTTGCTATGGATGTGGCGAATCAGGCCACTTTAAAAGGGACTGCCCTAAGGCGAGGAATACTGGAGGAGCAGGGAGGGTACTAGCAATAGGCCACGGGGAAGCAGTTGCTGACCCGACAGTGGTGACTGGTACGTTCCTCCTTGATAACTCCTATGCATGCATTCTGTTCGATAGTGGAGCGGAGCGAAGCTTCGTAAACCACAAATTTGCTCGCATGCTTAAGCAACAACCACACGCACTTAATGAACAATTCACAGTAGAAATGGCCAATGGGAAAACTGAAAGTACTAATAGCATATACTTAGGTTGTCTTCTAACCTTAGATAACCATTCATTCCCAATTGACCTTATGCCGGTCTTAATAAAAAGTTTCGACGTTATTATCGGCATGGATTGGTTAAGTCTTCATCGAGCCGACATCATGTGCTATGAGAAAGCAGTCCGTTTAAACCTCCCATCTAACGAAACCCTTACAGTCTACGGCGACAGAGTTATGCTAAGCTTTACTAAGTTAGGACCGGAGGGTCCACCCGAGTTGTGGAAGCGGATGGTTCCACTGAGACACATCGATCAGAGGATATTATTTGAGATATAGCCATGAGAGGCTAATGCAATATGTGTGGTATTTTGGGGAACTCACTAAGCTTCGTGCTTACTGTTTTATGTGTTATGTGTTTCAGGTACTTCTCAGGATCACGGGAAGGTGTCGGCTTGATTTTACACACGAGATAGAGTTATGTTTTGAGGATCCTGTATTGTGTTTAAACAATTTATGAACATGTGTTTTTAATATATTGTAATTTTACGAGAATTTTGAATTGCGTTTATGAGAATTATGTGATTTTTAAAATGAATAAAATCTGATTGAAAATTTACGGTGTTAAAAGTTGGTTTCAAAGCCTTGGTTTGGGGGATTCGAATGTACCTACGGGTGTGTCTGGACTCAAACTGAGGATTTGAGAAAGATTTTCATTCAATACATCATAGATTCAAATTCTTCTTCTTCTCATTCTCTTCTATTTTGATCTGAAATCATCCAATTGATTGGGATTCCGCACCATCAATTGGATCTGATTGATACACAAGCAGATTTGGGGACTTACAAGTGGTATCATAACATCAAACCGGTGTCAATTAGGCTTGTTATTCAGTTCTCGGTTACACAAGCATTTGTTCATCACGTTCTCGGTCATTCAAAGCTTGATTTTGATAAAATTTAATGATCATATTGGAGTTTACATTGTATGGAATTAAGATCTGTTTGGAATTCAAATTTTTGGTTAAATTCTTATAGTTTTCGGCTTGATCTTCATCAACCGAAAACTCAATATTCAATCGAATTCTCGTTGATAAGTGGTTTTTGAAGCTTTAATTGGTATTCTCATTGCGTGGAAATCAAATCATATCGAAAAACCAAGCTCCTCATTGAAATCTGTGAAGTTTTCGGCTTAATCTTCATAAACCGAAAACTTTTCTTCAACCGAAAATCTTATTCAGAAACCGAAAACCCTTGAACATTCAGAAACCGAAAACCTCTTTTCTTCAATCGAAAACTCATTTTTCTTTGATCTTTTGGTTTATTTTTCAAGTTAATTTTTATTAAAAATTTAAAAAAAATTAAAAATTAAAAAAAAAAAAAAAAGTGAAGGTACTGGTAAACAAGTTCAAGCTGTCTCACAACTTTGATCCCAAATATTTTTCTTTTTGTTAAATTTGTTCATAGTTTTCCTCTATGCATAAATTTAGGGGGAGAATTAAAATAAATTTAAAAAAAAAATCAGAAAATCCAAAAATATTTTTTGTTTCTGTTTTATTTTTTTAGAATATATATATATATATATATATATATATATATATATATATATATATATATATATATATATATATATAGTGTGCCAAGTTTTCTTTTAGTTTTGTTTTGTCTTGAAAAGTGATTTCAGGTGTAGATAAGACTCATGGAGACTGAATCGAAGATTTTTGAGCCAAAGCTTCATGTGAGATCATCGAAGAATTCTCATTCAAAGGAGCAAAGATGAAGATTATTCTTTCGACATTCAATCGTTCAACCCCAGAAGCAAGGTGAAGTTGACTTCAAGATTATGTGACGGATTGCATTGAAACCTCCTCAATCAGTCTGCTGCTATATTTGTACCTGCTGAAGTGATCTAGAACATTATTTGTCTCCGTTGTTCTCTCTAAAGATTCTCAAGCTAAAAGTGCTATCTTTCAAGAATCTTTTCATCAAGCCTCCTCACCCAGTGTGCATTTAGAGTCAAATCTTGAAGAAATCCCCAACTGCTCAAGAATGAAGTCATTCATGGAAGATTCATATGTTCATCCTGGTGCTGTGAAGAAATCGAAGATAAATGCTGAAGCCAATCTCCAACTGAAGATTAACAAGAAAAGCCAACTACTTTTTAGGGGGAGCTTGTTGGGTCAATTAGAAAAGAAAGCTATAAACCAAAGGGGAGATTGTTGGGTTTATAAATATGGTTTATACTTTGCTTTTCTAAGCATTTATCGTTCTTATTATTTTGGCCGAAAATAGTATTGGATTATTTGTAGCTTGGACCGAAAACCCATGTGTTTTCGGTCTAGCATTGGGTTTGGGCCTTGATTTTGTAGCCCATATATATAGAAGTAAGGGTGAGGAGGGGGAACAGCTAGAGGGGCTAGAGAAGGAGAGCATATTGTAGAGAGAGGAACTAGAGAGAAGAAGGGTGTGTGTGTGTGTGTGAATCTACTGTAAGGAGCATCAATCATATTCATTTAATACGTCATAGATTAAAATTATTCTTCTTCTCATTCTTTCTATTTTGATCTGAAATCATCCAATTAATTTGGATTCCGCACCATCAATTGGATCTGACTGATACACAAGCAGATTTGGGGACTTACAGGAATTGTGTCACAACTAGCATTGTCAGCTAGGAAATTCAATTCCCATGTAAACATCAGTTAGTGTAAAAACTTGTACTCTAAGTGAATATTATGCTATACGCTAACATAAAATCATCCATTTGAATCCAAACTCTTGATTGAATTTCAAAACCTAAAACAATACATCTCATACATTCAACTATGGATTGAAAACACTAAGACTCCCAGTTCAAAGTTATTATGGACTCGGTTTCTTTTATTGGGCCTAATGGATCAATAAACTTTCAGTTTGACTACTTTAAGCCTAAGAAACATATTTGGGCTCTAAGTGGACCCACATCCATGAAATTAGGGTATTTTGGGTCATAGGGGCCTAGAATGATCTATCTTATTTTAATGGGCCATATTGAGCCATAACTACTTTCATTAGCCCTAATGGGCCATAAACTCCATTCCTTTTATTCTATTGGGCAGTGAACCCTCATAAGGGCCCAATGGGCCAAGGACCATCTATTTGGGCCTCATAATTTCGAACTAAGTCAAGATAGGGCCCAAATTCTCTCATTTCTTTTTTTCTTAGCCCAATTCTTGGGCTAATCAATTAACAAAAAAAGAGAATAGGGGAATTATCTAGCATATGACACATCATTTTTGCATGGTGGTCTTCCATGTAAACATCACTTCAAACATCTCTCTCTTTCTCTTTTCTCTTATTATCGGCCGAGAGGCCCTTCTCTCTCCACAACTGACTTCAAAAATTCATCCAAGCTCTCATAATTTCCTCTGAAACTCAAGAAGGAACTCTCTCATTTTTCCTTGCTATTTTCGTTACTTTGGTGTGTGATCCCAAGAGGTCTTCAACAAGTATCACCCACTTTCCTCCTACACATATCTAAGTTCAAAAACCTTCTCAAGAAGCTTGCTAGGGCCAAGATCTTCTCATATCTTCACAAAAAAACTAAATCAAAACCACGAGGTGAGTTCATACCCTCTTGTTTTCGGTGTTAACATGTTTTGGCTGAGAATACAAGTTGCTTATGTGGTAGATATATGTGTTGTGCATGATTATATGTGTTTTTCTTGTTATAAGTTGTGAAAATGTGATGAAACACTATGGATCTCGAAAACTCTAACAAAAATTTGTAAAATTTGTAAGTTAAAACACTTTAAGCAACATTATATAAAGATGAAAGTGTTAAACATGTTTATGTTGTTGAAAAACTTAACAAAATCTTGTATAAGGGCCACTTTTTCCAAATAAACAAAAATTTTAGACTCTTATGACATTTACGGTTTCATAGGGACTAAAAGAGTCAAATTTTTATAAAAATGGGTCTTTATGATATTCTTGGTGTTCAAAGGGCCAAAAATGTAATTTTTTGCATAATGGGCCTTATTATGGGCCTTTACGGTTTCTTTGGGCCTAATTTGTAAATTTTTTTATTTTTATGGATTAAATTGTTATTTAACAAAAAATTGGGTCAAAAATGAAAATTTACGGTTTTATAGGCTGAAAATGGCACTTTATTTAATATTGGGCCGAAAATGTTATTTTCACAAAACTGAGTCAAAAATGTCATTTTCGTCAAACATGGGTTGAAAAGGTAAATTCTTATAATAATCGGACGAAAACATCAAAATATATATTTTTGGGGCAAGAATGTCAATTTATATATATGGGCCGAAAATGTCAAAGTTTATGATTTTTGGGCCAAATATATAATTTTTAACCAAAGTGGGCTAAAAATGTCATTTTATTAGAATTAAGCCCATAAATGTAAACTTTTGGTCATAAGGGGGCCCAAGGTGCCAATCTTATCAAAATATGCCTAAAATGTAAATTTTCGGCTTAATGGGCCTAAAATGTCAATATTACAAAACTTAGGCCTTTTACGTTATTTTGGCAAACAAATGAGCTTAAACAAACAACGTAACAACAAACGGACTGAATACGTCGATTACACATTTATTGGGCCAAATAATTACATTACATGTCCTTTGGGCCTTTGGGGCCCATTTACATGCTATTTGGGCCTAATAATTGCCTTACATGTTTATTGGGCACTAAGGGTCCATTTACATGCTTAATAGGTCCGAAATGTACAGCACATGCCTATTGGGCGTTTGTGGCCCATATAAATGCTTATTAGGCCTATACTATGCATTACATGTTTATTGGGCCTTATTGGTCCTCTTAAATGTCCGTTCGGCCTCCTACATTCACACACATACTCGTTGGACTTTTCAAATATAAGACGTACTCGGAAAAACATTACACATATCATGATATCATACTTGCACGATCACAGTTAAGGATCTATTGAGAGATGTCGGTTGACACCTTTAGAGTGTACGATCGTAGCCTGTAGTTATAACCTATAACCAGAGTCTCCTGGAGGGAGAGCGGGAGTTTGGGTATAGATCTATACGGGGTGACACCCCACACCTGAGCTATTCGCTACAGTTAGACTAAGCCAGTCTAGGGTGACAAACCTTAGCTTAATCAAGCCGGCGCCAGAAAACGCCACGACAGGCGAATTCCTCATAATCAAGTATGGTTAAAACGACTCACCTAGAGATCCTCTCCAACATAATTTTATGGACCACCTATAAAATCTTGTTGATACGAAAACATACATACACTGATATTCGGTCTTAGGGTTGAGACCACAACATTCTTATAAACAGAAAAACATAGGATTTACTGTGGAAATACACAGTAAAACAATATGTTCTATTTACAACAGAAAATACATGAGTTTTAACCGGATTACATCTTTATATACATTCCAAAAACAGAAAACACACATGCATTAATACTTGATTTTTTCACATCACATTCAAACCATTTTTCAGAAAATATCGGATTTTCTGGTGTTTTACCTACAATACAAAACTTTTCATTCGAACATGCTTATGAACTCACCAACATTATATGTTGACGTTTTTAAAATAACTTGTGTTCTCAGGGAATTGATAAGCGGAAAGGTCTTCAAGAACATGTGGGATTTGTTAAATTTTGTTATCATCATACATTGAATATTTTGGCATCTAACTTATGATACTATAATTGATTGTAAACAATGTTGGTTGTATTTTTATATGTATGATGATGGTGTTGTTGTGTTTCAATCATATACATTGTGATGATATTACAAGATGAAGTCACTCACAAGCCCCCAAACATTTCAAACAACTTAAAACTCATTCAGCATTCTCAAATCTAATGTTCAACAAATGTCATCATGATAAAAACATATCCCAATATCATAGAATAAAATCATATGCCAGTGTGTACGGATCATGTCGGTGCCTTCCCTCGATCCATGCTAGTACCTGAAACACATAACACATAACATTGTAAGCATAAAAGCTTAGTGAGTCACCCAAAATACCACATACAAGCCATACGCCACTCAAATCCATAGCTCTATGGGACCTTCTGGCCCATGTGTCTCAGGGGACTTTCGTCCCAACCCTGGTAGACCTTCCGGTCCTACACATAATGACCTTCCGATCCATACCCTTTTGACCTTACGGTCCATACACTGTTGACCTTCCGGTACATAACATGATGACCTTCCGGTCCATAACATACTGCTCATAACATAACATAGCACATACATATAACAGATCATCTATCAACATATATCACATACTTTTCATAGCACCTAAGACTTTCTAGTCACACATAATTACCACTCTAGGTAACGTATAGTGAGAAGACTCACCTTGTATGATGTCTAGTAACTCACGTGCTCGGTATTCCTTGAAACTCGTGACAATGACCTAGCCCCACCTAGACACATAAGCAATCATCTAAAATCAATAACGGCTCTCCAAGCTAGACTAGTCCCGTCCAATGTCCTCTCAGAAGGCTGAAAGACCATTTTACCCTTCTAATGGTCCAAAAGTCCAAGTGTTGACCAAACCCTAAAAGTCAACGAAAGCCAATTGTAGTCAATGGTCAAACTTTGACCAGACTCATCGAGTGCACTCGTGTGACTCAGCGAGTCCATGCGTTCCCTTAATCCTCATAAATCCTCACTCGAATTGTCGAGTTGACCCTTCACTCGACGGGTTACCACTGGACACGAATCGTGGGGCAACCGGACTCGACTCGTCGAGTCTCCTTACGGACTCGGCGAGTTCCTTCCATGACAATACTCAAATGACCTTTTGAGGTCAGATCTGCTTCTCTAACCTATAGATCTGACTTCCCAAAGCTCGATAACTACGTAAAGGTTCAACCTTTACACCTATGCAGCACATCTAAGACTTCTTTTGGTGAAATAGCTTCTAAAATGGCAACCTAGGTTCATATCTCTAATGGAACAACATAATGCAGGGAGGTTTGGGCTCTCTAGACCTCTCAAGGTCTAGATCCAGAGTTTAGCACTCAAAGGGACATCATAAGCATCATATCCAAGCCATAAAGGGTAGAGAAAACCCTAGATTCAAGGGTTCTACACCAAAACAAAAGAAGGATCGATTTAATACCTCAAAGATGAAGTTCCTTGCTTGAAACCATAGAATAGACCCCCCCCTTGACCTTCTTTTGCTGGAATCTCCTTCTTCTTTGCAAAACCACACCAACAAGGATCAAAATAGCCGTTCTTCTCACACCACGCGCTTAAGCTCACTAGGGTTTATCTCTCTGGACTGGTAGCCGCGAATGAGGGCCATAAGGTCCCTTAAATAGGGCACAGGCCCTAAGGATTTAGGGTTTCCACCCTCGGCGCGGACTCGTCGAGCCCACCCATCAACTCGTCGAGTCTGTTCATTAATCCAGTCAGCAAATCACGATCCTACTCGACGAGTCTAGGCGTCAACTCGTCGAGTCCCTCAAAATAAGTAATTTAAATATGGTACCTGGAAATTCGGATGGTACAATTATGCCCCACTAGAATCAGACTTCGCCCTCGAAGTCTCGCTCTGCAAACAACTCTGGATCCTGCTCTCACATCTTCACCTCCGGCTCCCAAGTCAAGTTGGACCCTCTCCGATGTTGGCACTGGACCTGAACCAGAGGCACCTCCTTGTTCCTCAGAACCTTGATCTTCCGATCCAAGATCGCGATCGGCTTGTCAACATAATCCAGGCTCGCATCCACCTAAATATCCTCTAGTGGCACTACCGCCGACTCATCGGCTATACACTTCCACAACTAAGACACGTGGAAGGTGTCATGTATCTGGCTCAACTCCGCATGTAGCTCTAAACGATACGCTACCCTACCCACCCTCGCGGTCACTCTGAATGGACACATGTACCGGGTCCCCAACTTACCCCTCTTCCTGAATCGGGTCACTTCTTTCCAAGGAGATACCTTCAGGAGAACAAAGTCTCCAACCTGAAACTCAAGCTCGGATCTTCGCCTATTCGCATAACTATTCTGGCGACTCTGAGCTGTCAGCAATTTCTGGCTGACCTACTGTATCTGCTCAGTCATCTGAAGCACTATCTTAGTGCTACCCATCTCTTGCTTCCCTACCTTTCCCCAACACAAGGGAGTCCGACACCTCCTCCCATACAACAACTCGAAGGGAGGCATACCAATACTCGAATGGTGGTTGTTGTTATAGGAAAACCCAACAAATGGTAGGTACTTGTCCCAACTTCCTCTGAAGTCCAACACACATGCTCAAAGCATGTCCTCAAGCGTCTGAATCGGCCGCTTACTCTGTCCGTCCGGCTGTGGGTGGTATGCGGTGCTGAAATGCAACCTTGTACTCAACTCCTCATGGAATTTCTTCCAGAATCTAGAAGTGAAACGTACATCCCGATCTGACACAATCGAGATCGGTACTCCATGTCGCGATACCACCTCCCTCACATATATCTCTGCTAGCCTTTATGCAGAAGAGCTCTCACTGATAGCAAGGGAATGGGCGCTCTTCATTAGCCGATCAACGATCACCCAAATTGCATCGACGCCCCTCGTTAGGGGTGAGAAAAAACCACACCGCAACTAAAATTAACCGCAAAAACCGCATAAACCGCAATCGAAAAACCGCAACCGCAATAAAAACCGATGGTGAGGTTTTCTGTTTTTTAAAAACCGCAAATTTGCGGTGCGGTGCGGTTATTAGTTTCCAAAAACCGCAAAAAAACCGCACCGCACCGCATATATTATATACAATTTTTTTTATCAATTATTAGTTTATTAAATATTAAAAATAAGACAAGTTTCATGAATGAAAGACGGATAAAATACTAAAAGACAAAAGTGTTGGTTTTTTCTTATGTTTAAATTTGAAAAAAGGATGAAATTAGACAATTTAAGATATTTATTGTTAATTACTATTGATTTGATGCTTTTAAGATATTAGTTGTTTGAGGTTTAAGTTAAATAGTTAATTCTCTTATACCTTATGGTTTTTATTATTATTACAAGTAATATGTTTGAACTATTAAAACTATTTGAACTCTAAACTGTGGTTAAAAACGACACAAAATAAGCGCACCAAATCCATGCGGTTAATAACCGCAACACAAAAAAAACAAAACCGCACCGCAAAAATAACCGTCTAACCGCACCGCAAAAATAACCGCACCATGCGGTTTTGAAAATGGATTAACCGCATTTGCGGTTAGTGGGGAGGTTTTGGCTAATAACCGCACCGAACCGCACCGCGCTCACCCCTACCCCTCGTGGTCCTCAGTAATTTGGTGATGAAATCCATTGAAATCTATTCCCACTTCCACTGGGGAACCTCAAGTGGCTGTAACTTGCCATGCGGACGCTGGTGCTCGGCCTTAACCCTGCGACAGGTCAAGCACCTCTCAACAAACCATGCAACTTCCCTCTTCATACAGGGCCACCAATAGTATCTTTTCAGGTCCAAATACAACATTGTGGCCCCGGAATGGATCGAGAACCTCGATCTGTGCGACTCCTCCATCAGGATGGTACGTGCCCATCCTATAAACGGCACCCAAATCCGACCCTGAAAGGTCATAAGCCCTCGACTATCGGTAACAAACTCTGATACCTGCCCAATCACCCTCTCTCTCTCTCTCTCTCTCTTGCGATTCTCCGGTCTCACAGCCTCTGCTTGGGCCCCTCGGATGGAATCCAACACCGGAGTCATCACCGTCATCATCATACAAATATCTCGTATCGGGGCACTCTCCGCCCTACGGCTCAAGGCATCGGCTACAACGTTAGCCATGCCCAGGTGGTATAGGATCTCGTAATCATAATCCTTTACCACATCTAACCACCTCCTCTGGCGCATATTCAGGTTGGGCTGATCCATCGAGTACTTCAAACTCTTGTGGTCAGTGTGTATATGATACACCGAAACCCGTACAAATAATGATGCCATATCTTGAGGGCGAACACCACAGCCTCCAACTCCAAATCGTGGGTGGGATACCTCACCTCGTAAGGCTTCAGCAGCCTTGATGCATACGCTATCACGTGCCTTCTCTGCATAAGCACCGCACCCAACCCCGATATCGATGCGTCATAATATACCACAAAATCCTCTATCCCTTCTAGGAGGGATAATACTGGGGCTTCGCATAATCTCTGGTGAAGCGTCTCAAATGAGGTCTGCTGCTCTGGACCCCAACTAAAAGTCATGCCCTTCTGGGTCAACCTGGTGAGAGGAACGACAATCTTGGAGAAATCCCTGATAAATCTCTGATAGTAGCCGGCCAATCCTAGAAAACTCCTGATCTCGGTGGGGGATTTTGGCACCTCCCATCTCATAACTGCCTCAATCATGGTCGGATCGATCGACCAATATCCCATTTTGGTTAACGAGGTGTCCCAATAACTAGACCACTCGTAACCAGAAATCACAATTGGAGAATTTGGCGAAAAGCTTCTCTGACCTCAATACTCCGAGAATCTCTCTCTGATGCTCTTTGTGATGCTCTCTATATCTCGAATATACCAGAATATCGTTGATGAACACGATCACCGACCAATCCAACATCGGCCTGCACCCTTTTCATAAGATCCATGAACGTTGCTGGTGCATTGGTGAGCCCAAAAGGCATCACCACGAACTTGTAATGCCCATAACGAGTCCGGAATGTCGTCTTCAGGATATCTTCATCCCGCACTCTCATCTGATGATATCCATACCTCAAATCTATCTTGGAGAACCAAGACGCTCCCTGCAACTGATCGAACAGATCATCGATCCTCAGTGACGTATAACGGTTCTTGACCGTCAACTTGTTCAATTACCGGTAATCAATGCACATCCGGTGTGAACCATCCTTTTTCTTGGAAAAAAGGATCGACGCTCCCCATGAAGAGCTACTCGGTCTAATAAACCCCTTTCCCAGCAGCTCCTGAAGCTGCAAGGATAACTCCTGCATCTCTGGCGGTGCAAGGAGATAAGGCGCCTTGGCGATAGGCGCTGCCCCCGGAACCAAATCGATGCGGAACTCCACCTGCCTCTCGGGAGGCAGACCCGACAACTCCTTGGGAAAAACATCCGGGAACTCGCACACTATCGGAACATCATCATTCGAACTCGGCCTCTCCGCGGCCACTCGTACATCCATCACATAGGCTACAAACCCGCTGCAGCCCTGCCGTAAACTCTGTCTCGCTCTGGCAGACGAACGAAATACTGACCAACATCGGGTACCCTCTCCATACACAGTCAGTACTCCCCCACTAGGGTCTCGTATCGTCACTATCTACCACTCGCAGTCTATAACTGCCCTAAATTGGCTCAACCAATCCATGCCCATTATAACGCAAACGTTGCCCATCGCAATCGGGACCAAATCTATCGGAAACTCAACGCCAAAGATCTCGAGTATACATCCTCGAATCACATTAGTAGCATACACTACTCGCTCATCAGCTATGGAAACTCATAGAGGTCGACTCAACGCCTCTCGTCGAATACTGATGTGCTGACTAAATGCTAACGACACAAATGATAGACTCGCACTCGAGTCAAATAACACCAAAATAGGTACATAATTCACAAGAAAAGTACCTACGCATATCATAAAATAAGCACAATATCTCAACTCAACATAATTAAATGAAGGAATATGTACCATCCACGACATCAGGCACTGCGCAGACGTCCTCTGTTGTTAAATGGAAGGCTCTCCCGCGAGCCTTCGGTGCCTTGGTCTTCACTGGTCGACTCTCAATAGCTCGTGTAGTAGCAGGAGCAGATCCCTGCGCTGATCCCTGTAACAGCTGCGGGCACTCGGCCTTCCGATTGTCCCGTCTAGTTGCAATGAAAGCAAATCATAAATCCCTTGGGGCAGTCCTTGGCTATATGCCCCTCCTTGCCACATTTGTAGTAACCACCCGACCGACAGACTCCATCATGTCCCTTTCCATACTTCCCACAAGTGCGACCCTTCTTGCCTCCTGATCTCGCATCGGCGGGCTTATCCCGCTTAGCTGCCGGCTGAGACTGAACCGGCTGCCTATCCTTTCCCTGAGACTTGGCCTCCTCCCTGGCCTGAGTCTCCAGCTCAATGTCCCTCTTCCGGGCATTTGCCTAGAGCTCAACAAATGTCCCGTAAGTAGAGTTCGCCACGAAATCCCGTATGTCCCTCCTCAGAATGCTCAAATACCGGCTCATGCGTGCTTGCTCATACTACACATGCTTCGGGAAAAACAACGCCCTCTCGTGGAACATCCGTGTAATCACAGTCACGGACTCCGTCTCTTGCTTGAGGGACAAAAACTCTTGCGCCAACCGTTCCCTCTCCACCTGGGGAACATACTTTTCTGTGAACATGGTGGTGAACGTCTCCCAGGTCACCTCCGAAATCTCTGCAAGAGTGAAGTTCGTCGTCACGAACTTCCACCAGTCCTTCGCCCCCAAGCGAAGCTCGTTCAGTGCAAACCGAACCCTCAGATGCTCCAGACACGAACAGGTGTAGAAGCATCCCTCGATATCAGAAATCCATCTCATCACAGAAGGATCCTGCGTCCCATCAAACTCCAGTGGCTTCGTGTTGCTGAACTCCCAGAACGACATCGAGTCACCCCCTTGAGGTCTAGCAGGAGCCACAGCTGGAGTAGCTGCAGCAGCCGCAGCCTCAGTAACCGTTGTGTATCTCTCGTCAAACGTCTCAATCAAAGTGGTCTTGATAGACCCAAACATCTCTGGTATCTCTGCGCGGATAGCCGCAGCCACCTCGTCATGGATCATCTGACGAAGCTCCTCGTCACTCACGCTGCTGGTCTCTGGTCTGTGGCGTGTCCCAACCATGATGTCTCTAAAATATAACATAAAAATATCAGAGACTCGTTCGAGCATACACACGCTCAATAACTCAACCATACTTGCTCCTTAGTACCCTAAGGATTCTTACTTGGACTGCTTACTAGTCCAGTGTTTTCAGTAGTACGGGCCCTATACTATTGTCCACACCACATCAGTATTCACCCTAAGTCCTCCTCCTTGGATCCCAAATCACAAGTACTCTACTCCTTACCACACATAGGCTACTTTCGAGTAGACCTCTTGTAAGCTCCTTACCGCTAGTTACTCACTCTCAAAGTATTTGCTAGTAGTAGTAATCTCCTAGGTTAGGCATCATAATCAGGCCAATCTAGTCCGAGATATGAATACCTAGCCTACTCTAGCATGCATAGCATATCACATAATATTTCATAACACATAATGTAAGGGTATTTTAGGAAATCGTCGTTCGGGCGCTGGCTGATCGTACACACTGCTCCGTTCTACCTTTCTCAAAATCCTTTACTCTTTTAGAAAAAAAATTTCTTTTCTAAATTTTTTTCTCAAATCCTTAGTTTGAGTTCAAATACGCCCGAAGGTTCATCCGAATCCCTCAAACCAAGGCTCTGATACCAACTTGTAACAACGTAAAATTTAAAACAAATTTTCATTTTTCAAACAACATAAAACTCATTCAACATTCTCAAATATCATGTTCAACAAATGTCATCATGATAAAAACATATCCCAAGATCATAGAATAAAATCATCTGCCAGTGTGTACGGATCATGCCGGTGCCTTCCCTCGATCCATGCTAGTACCTGAAACACATAACACATAACATTGTAAGCATAAAAGCTTAGTGAGTTCCCCAAAATACCACATACAACCCATACGCCACTCAAGGCCATAGCTCTATAGGACCTTTCGGCCCATGTGTCTCAGGGGACTTCCGTCCCAACCCTGGTAGACCTTCCGGTCCTACACGTAATGAGCTTCCAGTCCATACCCTTTTGACCTTCCGGTCCATACACTGTTGACCTTCCGGTCCATAACATACTGCTTATAACATAACATAACACATACATATCACATATCATCTATCAACATATATCACATACTCTTCATAGCACATAAGACATTCTGGTTACTCATAATTACCACTCTAAGTAACGTATAGTGAGAAGACTCACCTCGTATGCTGTCTAGTGACTCACATGATCGGTATTCCCTGAACCTCGTGACAATGACCTAGCCCTGCCAAGACACATAAGCAATCATCTCAAATCAATAACGGCTCTGCAGGCTAGACTAGTCCCTTCCAATGTCCTCTCAGAAGGCTAAAAGATAATTTTACCCTTCTAATGGTCGAAAAGTCCAAGTGGTGACCAAACCCTAAAAGTCAACGAAAGTCAATTGTACTCAACGGTCAAACTTTGACTAGACTCGTCAAGTGCACTCGTGTGACTCGGTGAATCCATGCGTTCCCTTAATCCTCATAAATCTTCACTCAACTCGTCGAGTTAACCCTTCACTCGACGGGTTACCACTGGACACGAATCGTGGGGCAACCCGACTCGACTCGTCGAGTCTCCTTACGGACTCGGCGAGTTCCTTCCATGGCAACACTCAAATGACCTTCTGAGGTCAGATCTGTTTCTCAAACCTATAGATCTGACTTCCCGAAGCTCGATAACTACGTAAAGGTTCAACCTTTACACCCATGCAACACATATAAGACTCCTTTTGGTGAAATAGCTTCTAAAATGGCAACCTAGGTTCATATCTCTAATGGAACAACATAAAGCAGGGAGGTTGGGGCTCTGGACCTCTCAAGGTCCAGATCCAGAGTTTAGCACTCAAAGGGACATCATAAGCATCATATCCAAGCCAAAAAGGGTAGAGAAAAACCTATACTCAAGGGTTCTACACCAAAACAGAAGAAGGATCGATTTAATACCTCAAAGATGGAGTTGCTTGCTTGAAACCAAAGAATAGCAAACCCCCCCCCCCCCCTTGACATTCTTTTGCTAGAATCTCCTTCTTCTTTGCAAAACCACACCAACAAGGATCAAAATAGCCCTTCTTCTCACACCACGCGCTCAAGCTCACTAGGGTTTCTCTCTCTGGACTGGTAGCCGCAAATGAGGGCCATAAGTTCACTTAAATAGGGAACATGCCCTAAGGATTTAGGGTTTCCACCCACAACACGGACTCATCGAGCCCGCCCATCGACTCGTCGAGTCCGTTCATTAATCCGGTCAGCAAATCGCGATCCTACTCGACGAGCCTAGGCGTCAACTCATTGGGTCCCTCAAAACAAACAATTTAAATATTGTACCTGGAAATCCAGATGTTACAATAACGGGTGAAGAGTACTTGAGACATTCCATCACATTAAGCATATATAGATCATATGCAAACAGTGTGAGATCGATCAGAAGGTTCTGATTCACCTTGATAGAGAGAAGAGTTGATCGAGCAGAAGTTTCTTGGACTGAAGAAGAATCTGCCATTGTTGAAGCTCGATGAAGAAGATGATGAACAATGGAGGAAGAATCGCCGGTATTGGTCTTTAAAAAGTATGAGAGCAGTAAAAAGGGTAAAGGTAATTTGAGAAAACCCTTTATACTGTCAATCAGATCGCAATCATATCACTGGCGAAAATATCTCAATAGACGCCTAGAAAATCATGATTGGACAACTGTTACACCGAAAAAGGCGAAGACAGGCATTACATCAACTATCGTTTCAATTTCACACGTCTTTCCATGCTCATCTCATCCTTATCGTTCCAGATTCTAGACCCTTCAAATTCTTGCTAACTCATCCTTTTTCTTTTAAAAGACTCCATTCCATCGTAATGAACCAAAGCTATATTTCTGAAAATAGCTTATTAGAAACTGAACCAGACTTTGGAAAATCAAATATTTTCATGAAAGATAGTGTCAAAGATAAAGAAATAAAGAAAATAATTTGTGAGATATATGTGATGTCTAGGTAGACATAAAACAGTGGATCCCAGGCACGAATCTCTACCTTCAAAGTCAAGAGAGACTTCAAAGTGCTTGTTTGCTTTCCCGTTGAATTACGATCAAATGTCTGTAAAGAGACATTGAAAGGCATCTTTTTATATAAAGCTATTAGGTTTGCTTTCGCTTCAATCCATACATGGGTACTTGACATAAGAACGAAAGTGGAGGAAGTACTTTTGAGACCGGTGTAGCCTGGTAAACAAGTAGGTTTGGACCTTTTTCAGTGACTTGGTGATATTTATGTAGAAATCTCATAGACAAAAATTAAATTGGATCCTATGTGAAGAAATTCCTTGGTGATAGACAATTTCATAAGGACCTATCAAAAATAAAAAGAGATTTCAGGGTACATCCACAAAAGTGGGTCGTTAATTCATGGGTGAAAGCTAGAACATTTGATTGTTCGCCATCAATTTATATAAGGTATTGAATTTTGGGTTTCACTTAGATCATGGTGAACGAAACTAAGATCATTAATACAAATGTTGTGTAACCGTAAACCTCAGTGGTAAGTGCTGAGAGTGTCAAGGGTTACGTTCATGAAACAAAAAATGGAGAAAAATGTTGAGGTGGTTAAAGAGCCGAAAGTACCTCTGCTATATAGAAGGACCATGCAGAAAACTCTTAACCCAAAAGGAAAAGAGTAAGGTAGCTCATGACTAGAGTAAATTTGGCAACCTAATTGGGAAGACAAGATTTGTATGTATCAAGTCAATAAGGCTTTACTCATAGTTTTGGAGGCTTTAGTCGACATGCAGCAACATGCTTCTAGGGACATTTAGCTAGTACAATGATTAAGAATAATACCTGCCCTAGCTCCATCATAAGAAGTATTTCATAACCTTGACTAAGAATAAGACTTAACAAACAAAATTATTTTTGATCTTTTGTTAATTTCTTAACGAACATAAAAGACAATATTTTCGAGTTTTGTAGTAATTTTTTTCCTGAAAATGAAATAAAAACAGAAAAGAAAATATTTTTGGATTTTATGAAATTTTCTAAAAAGAATTAAAAACAGAAAAGTAAATACTTTTGGATTTTATGAAAAGTAAGAGAAAAACATAAAATAAATTAAGATACAATAAAGTGTACAAACGATACAACTGAAATGTCACCATTGTATATGAAGCAAAATGGACCTAGCGTTCGGTTTATTTCGGTTCCTGAAAAATTAGGACCCGAAATAGACCGAGCGTTCGCTCTATTTCGCTACCAACTTTTAATGAGGCGAAAGCGATTTCGGTACAGATTCAGCTTCCATCATTCCTAAACCTTTTAATATTTTATTAAAATTTGATTCAGGAAAGGCTTTTGTAAAGATGTCAACTAATTGATCAGTGGTTCTTACAAAATGTATTTCGACATTACCGTCTTCCACGTGATCCTTAATAAAATGATACCCCAGTGCTATGTGTTTCATTTTGGAGTGTTGCATTGGGTTGTGACATATCCTTATTGCACTTTAAGAGTCGCAATATAATGGAATTTTCTTCATGTTCAGGCCATAGTCTCGAAGTTAACTTTGTATCCAAATGACCTATGATGTACATGATGTTGCAGCTATATACTCAGCTTCGGCGGTAGAAAGAGACACACAGGTTTGTTTCTTCGATTGCCAGCTGACAAGTTTGCCATCAAGGAACTGGCATCCTCCAGTAGTGCTCTTTCGGTCCAGTCCACATCATCCTAGATCAGCATCAGAGAATGCCATAACAAAGAATCCTGAGTTTGCTGGGTACCATAGACCTAGAGAAGAGGTTCGCTTCAAATATCGAAAGATATTCTTCATAGCCAACAGGTGAGGTTTGCGTGGATTAGCTTGAAAGCTAGCATAATAACAAACATAAAACATTATGTCTGGTCAACTTGTTGTTAGATACATCAAGGACTCTATCGTTTGACGATAAAGGGTCATGTCAACAGCCAGTTTGTCCAGAGAAGGTGTTAACTTCGTGCTAAACGCCATAGGAACCTTCACTTTTGAGTCTTTTATCATTCAAAACTTGGAAAGTAGGGTCTTCATGTAAGCCTCTTGATTAATAAAAATGCCTTCAGGTCCCTGTCTAATATTTAAGCCAAGGAAAAAGTTAATTGGACCCATTGAATTAATTTCAAACTTAGTCTCCATCAACTTCCTGAATTCTGCTGTTAAGCCAGGATTCGTGGAACCGAATATGATATCATGGACATAAATTTGAACAATCATAAGGTGGTCATCCTCTTTCTTACGAAAGAAGGTTGGGTCAACCTAACCTTCTTTAAACTTTTACATTTTTAGAAATCGGGTTAATGTTTCATACCATGCTCTTGGTGCTTGCTTCAGACCATAAACCTCCTTGTCCAGAATACAGCAATAATATGGATACTTCTCGTTCACAAAACCTGGTGCTTCCTCTACATACACCGTTTATTCTAATTCTCCATTTAGAAATGCACACTTGATGTCCATTTGATATACTTCAAAGTTCTTGTGAGCAGCATAAGCCAGAAACATTCTTATTGATTCTAACCTTGCCACTGGAGCGAAGGTCTTTTCGTACTCTGTCCCTCCTTCTTGACAATATAGCTTCACAACCAGCCTTGCTTTGTTACGAATTAGATTCCCTTCTTTTTCTATTTTGTTTCGAAATAACCATTTCAGTCTAACTACATATGCATCCTTTGGTGTTGGAATCAGTCTCTATACCTTGTTTCGCTCAAACTCGTTGAGTTCGTCTTGCATTGCATGTACCCAATCAGAGTGATCGAGTGCAGTGTTGACAGTCTTCAGTACAATTTTGGAGACAAACAAATTAAACATGCAAAATTCCACTTGATAGAATAATGCAGTTTGCTTCGCTTTCAGTTGAGAACGAATAAGAACTCTTTCTAATGAATCACCAATGATTTGGGTTTTTGGATTATCTTTGTCCATTTGGTGAGAGGAGGGTAATTTGGATCATAGGAGGGATCCAACTCAACATTTACTTCTTCTTCGAATTCCAACTGACTATCATCATCATTTGTATTTGCATTCTCCCCCTCAATTGGATGTTCGGTTGATATGGTAGTTGATGGGTTCTCCCGCTGGAATGGTAAGTCAGGGTTATCGGATGAATATGAACCCTCCCCCTGAGATGTAGAACTTTCTTTTGGAGGTTCGCTTTGACAAGGTTGTTTGGTAGTTCCCAATTGTTCTTTTTCCATATCCTTCGCTGCGTCATCAATGATTTTCTTCAAGGAATCAATCTTATTGTCAGCTGTCTTTACTTCAGAGTGAATGGATTTCTATGGTTCATCGAATAATAACATGTATTGCTCAAATAAATTTGAAAGGGAAACAATGACTTGACCAGACGTTGGAAATATTTCCACCATTGAACCTTTGGTTGTTTGAAGCTTCTTGACGTAGTTGTCATCGAAGGTGACATAATAGGTTTCTTCGATTTTCTTGGAAAGTTTGTTAAGAACCCTATATGCCTTGGAGTTTAATGAGTAGCCAAGAAAAATCCCTTCGTCAGCATTGACATCAAACTTGTTTCGGTGCTCCTTTGAATTAAAAACAAAGCATCTGGAACCGAACACATGGAAGAACTTGAAATTTAGCTTACGGTTGTTCAAGATCTCATATGGAGTAATAGAAAAACGCTTGTTGAGAAGTGATCTGTTTTGTGTGTAGCAAGCAGCAGCAATAGCATCAGCCCAGAAATATAAAGGCAATGAGGTGAAACTAAGCATGGTTCGGGTTACTTCACACAACGAACGGTTTCACCTTTCAACGACACCATTTTGTTGTGGAGTGTAGGGAGCAGAAAAGTTGTGAGATACTCCCTTTTCATCAAGAAAGTCTTGAAATTCATTGTTTTTGAACTCCAGCCCATTTTCACTTCGAATATTTCTTACCAGCTTTCGCAGTTGAAGCCCTATTTGCTTGACAAAAACCTTGAGCTTTGGTGTAGCCTCTGATTTCTGTTTAAGGAAAAACACCCAGGTGAAACGAGAAAAATCATCTACTATTACTAGTATATATTTGTTACCACCAATGCTTTCAATAGTCGAAGGTCCACATAAATCTATATGCAGAAGCGCAAGTGGTTCGATGATCTTCGTTTTGACACGTGTTGGATGACTTTTCCTACTTTGCTTTCCCATTTCACATGCAGCACACAGATGTTCTTTATCAAACTTGAGTATTGGAATTCCTTGCACATGATCACCAAGAACTAGTTTGTTGATGTCTTTGAAGTTGAGATGAGACATCCTTCGGTGCCATAACCAACTTTCGTCTGAGTTTTCTTTCGTTAGCAGACACATAGTTGGCTTCCCTCGAATGGGATTGAGGTTCAGTGGGTACATTGCACTTTTTCTTTTGGATTTTAATAGAATTGTTTTGGTCTTCTTCTCTACAATTTTAGACCCTTCATCATCGAACAAAACCTTCAGTCCAGTTCCCACCACCAGTTGTGAAACACTAATGAGATTGTGTTGTAAGCCCTCAACGTATGCTACTTTTCTGATTGAGAATTAGCCATTTGTGATCATTACATAGCCTTTTATTATGCCAAATGAGTTGTTGCCATACTTGACACGACCACCATCCGTAAGAGCTCGAAACTCGCGAAGCTCTTCGTTTCTCCCTGTCATGTGACGTGAGCAGCCACTATCAATGTACCATTCGTCGTCGAACTTCTCGTCACACATAACCTGCAAAAATCAAGCGGATTTAGTAACCCAAAGTTTCTTGGGTCCTTGTGACCCTTTTACAGAACAAGGTATAGCAATAGAAGAATCAACCAAGTAAGTTCGTTTTATTAGGGTTGTTTCCATACTTGACACAACCACCATTAGTAAGTTTAATACTTGACACTATTAAGGTTGTCTTATTATCTTTTGATGCTTTAACCTTAGGTTTAGGAACTGGATATTTGATGTTTACTAACTTTTGGTTTTGTTTCCTTAGGTTAGTATTCATCTTCTTTTCGTCTCCTAAGACGATCTTCCCTTTTCCCTTCACATCTTCTTTAGGATTGTGCTTTGAGTGAGAGGAATGTGTTTTAGAAGAAAAACCTTGCTTTCGGGTCCTTTCGCTTGTGGATGAGGAACAAAAGCTGCCCCTTCGGTTGTTGAGTTGAGAACCGAAACCACTCTTTCGGTTTCTTTCGCTTCTATTTTGGGGACTGAAACTTCCCTTTCGGTTTGCTTGGCTACATGAATAGCATTGAGTACAAGAAGTAGATTGATTCTTTGACACTCCTTTATCCTTAGCGGTTGAACTCTTATCTGATCGAACGTAATTTGGGTTTTGGGACTGCCAAAACTGTTTCCTTTCAGTGAGATTCTTCTTGTATCTCCTGTTACGTTGATGTTTCTTTTCAGACACCCGTTTGGGAGCTTTATGGACGTTGACCTTCGGTTTCGATTTTTCATCATTAGTTTCGCTCTTTAATGAGAAGGTTTCACTTGTCACCTTAACTATTTCACTTGGAATCTTTTTGGTACCACTGGTTGTTGGCATATGAAAACGTGTAGGCTTGTTGAGTGGTTCTGCCACATATATGCCTTTAACCCTCCAAAATGTTTTCTCAGATAGACCAACCGTTTGATCAACATTGTCTATTGGTGCCGACCAGAAAAATTCATCACATCCTTTAGCATTATCTTCATTCACTAATGATGTGAGTTCGGTTGTTTGCTTCTGTGTAACACCGGTAACTGCATAAACCTGATTTGGCGTGATTTGGACCTTCTGATACACCATAGCCTTTTCTTTCATAACTTTGGACTTATTTTGGGACAAACGAGTGAATTCAACCGAGTTTTCAGAAATGAGATTTTTGGTAGGTTCGGGTTCGCTCTTGACAAATTCAGAACAGTCTACCTCATCTTCTACAGATATTTCACTCATATCATCATCCTCATCAAATTCAAAAGTATTTTCAACATTAATTTTTGCTTCTGAACTCAACTTGGCATTCAACGAGTGAAATTTCTGCATGGTTTCGGTTTTAATTTTCAATTTATCATTTTCGTCCAATAAATTCTTAAGCATGTCCTTGTGGTCTTTGGACTGGATAAAAGATTCAATATTGTCAAGACCAATTTTATAGCCAGGAGAAACTTCATCAGACGAGACAACAACTTCACAATCATAAACATCAGCATCAATTTTTTCCTCCTTTAATTCAAGGAAGGGAAGAATCATACTGTGAATTTTCCTGCTTATTTCACAATCCAGATGCAACTGAGTGATATTTGAATATAAATGTTTAGCAATTAAACAAAAAACATTTCTCTATTTTAAAAGCTTCAAATTATCCCTTTGAAAATAAATTGTCTCATCCTTAATTCTAATTAACTCTTTCTCCTTTTGCTCAATCCACATTTGCCTCTCCTCACTCTTCAAAGACATCTTGATGAGTTGATCAGTTAGGTTAGAATTTGTGAGGCGATTTTGAGTTAAACTACCACATAAAATAGAAAATTCAGATTTTAATCTGTTCAATTCTTTTTCATAGTTTGTGACAGGGATTTTTAATGATTCGAGAATAGATTGTGTCTTCTTGATCAAATGGTTGCACTCATTGATCCTCTCACTAACAGGGTTGGCAGTGAAGCACCTGTCTTCTCTTTCCTTCGCTTCATCTTGACCCCTATCAGTGGTGTAACCCCTTATCTATGGCACTTCAGCTATCACCATCAAACACTTTCCTTCAGCAGCATACTCATCTTCTTTCGCCACGAAATCCCTGCCATGTGTAGGCTATCTCACTTCTTCATCCTCTGAGTCAGTAGACCAGACTTCAACACCACCAAATTCATCATCTGCAACATTTTCATGCACAATAAGAACATTCATAGTGTTATTTGCAGCAACTTTCTTCTTCTTAATCTCTTCTAACTTTCGCAGGTAGTATGCTTCATCGTCTTGACTCTCATTCTTCTCTGTCATCTTCCTCAACATACAGTCCTTGGCAAAGTTGTTTTTGCCTCCACAAAGTGACAATTAAATCCTGAGTCACTTGACATCTTGCTCTCCTTCTTCGATTCTTCTTACTGGGGAGTGATCTTCGTGTAACGCCCTATTTCTAGTATGTGATTTAAATAAAGCAATTTTCATTTCTTAAGGGGTAATCGATGAGTCAATAGCCCAAATCATCGATTAGAGGCAGGATTTGCACGTGGTTTAAGTTGGCAACTCGACGAGTCCATATTCTTGGACTCGACGAGTCCATATTCTTGGACTCGACGAGTCTGCCAGTCTGGATGAAACCCTAATTTCAAGGGTTTGCACCCTATTTAAATGTCATTATAGCCCCAAACCAGCCTCCTTCACTTCCCAGAGACTTATTCCCAAAACCCTAGCCTCCTTGAAGTGTGTGTGAGTGATCTTTTCCTTGTGAAGGAACTTTTGGTGCATTTTGGAGCAAGGAGAAGAAGAAGAAGGTAGAAGAACTCAAGGAAGAAGAAGTAGATCCATAATACACTCCTCTTTGGCCATCCCTTTTGGTAATAAAGCTTCCATCTTGATTATTGTGCTAATAGATCTAATTTGTCCCCAAATTGTTGGTTTTACGCTCAAAAACCCCAAATCCTTTGTGATAACGCCTTGTGATCGAATCATATCTGAGATCTAGCCTCTCTTGAGCTCCAGAAGCTCAAGGAGACCACCTTTTGGCAGCCATGGCTTTGTTTTAGTCATGTAACCCCCTATAATAGCGAAGTATGAGTGTTATTGCTTCATTGCATCTTAGATACACGTAAATATAGCAACTTTATGTGTTCAAATAGTCTCAGAAGCTTAGATCTATGAATTGGATGCACTAAGGTTGATTAGAATCAACTGTTTGGAATCTGCATGCAAAGGACTCAGTGAGTTGTTCTTCTGACTCGACGAGTCGGGTCGCGAATCTGAGACTCCCGGTCCAGTAGTAGCGAGCCCGTGTAGTGAGTAGAGAAAGGACTCAATGAGCTAAGACTTGGATCTGGAAGCTGGCGGACTCAACGAGTTGTTCATACGACTTGATGAGTCATAGACTGGGTGTGTTCTTTTGTTCAAGGGGAACTCGACGAGTCGTTCGTATAACTCTACGAGTCGGATGAAGTTATACTCGATGTTAGTGTTGAAGAAGAACTCGTTGAGTCTTTGCCAGACGCGACGAGTAGAAGTGGGTAGAGGATTAGAATGGATGATAGGGACTTGGCGAGTTGGCGGCCCAACTCGGCGAGTCTGGTCAACTGAAAGTTGACTTTGACCGGGAAGTTGACTTGACAAGGGAAAATAGTCATTTTAACCCAGGATTAGTTATTAGTATTTGATTTAGTGTTTATGTGATTTATAGCCGGGGAGTACCGGAGCAGCAGTCAGACAGTTTCAGATCTAGCATCTCAGCAGCCAGCATTATGAGGTGAGTTTCCTTCCAGTAGGAACGGGTCTATGGCCACAATTTCGGCCCGTTTAGTTAGCAGTAGTTCCAGAATTCAGTCTGATGCAGTAGTTCAGTGTGCTTAATGTCTTTGTGATTCAAGCATGTCTTTGTGTTATGTGTTCCGGACTTCAGTCCGATGCAGTACGCAGTATATGTCTATGTTCAGTCAGTTTCAGGATTTCGGTCCGATGCAGTTTCCGAAATTCGGTCCGATGTAGAGGGCAAGGCCCTGGTTAGTTTCCGAACTTCTGTCCGATGCAGTTTCTGGACTTCGGTACGATGCAAAGGGCAAGGCCCTGGTTAGTTTCCGGATTTCGGTCCGATGTAGTTTCCGGACTTCAGTCTGATGCAGTGGGCAAGGCCCTAGTTTGTTTCCGGACTTCGGTCCGATGCAGAGGGCAATGCCCTGGTTAGTTCCGCACTTCAGTCCGATGCAGTTTCCGGACTTCGGTCAGATGCAGTTTCCGGATTTTGTCTGATGTAGTGGGCAAGGACCAGTATGTGTTTATATGTTATTGTATGGTATGTGGTAGTTCGGGGGAGCTTACTAAGCTTCATTCTTATAGTTTTCAGTTTTGGTTTCAGGTACTTCCACTAGCAAGAGGAAGAGCTCGAGATGATGGCATGGCACACACCACAATTACAATTTTATCCTTAGAGTTTTATTCAGACATTTTGATATGATATTGATTTTAGTTTGATTTGATACATTTATTATGGCATTTTGAGACATGCGATGCATGGTTTTGTTATATAACATTTGATGTTGTTCCTTTTAGTAATGTTAAAACAAAAAATTTTGGGTTGTATTTTTGGGATGTTACAAGTTGGTATTAGAGCCTTGGTTTGAGGGATTCAGGCACACTTTCGGGTATGAGTGGACTCAAACTAAGGAAATGGTAAAAGGTTTTCAAAAAGAAAATGTTTTCAAAAGAAATTTTTAAAAAGAAACTTAAAGGAAAAAGAGTTTTTGAAAAAGAGAAAAGGTTGTGGTGCATGCGATCAGCCGAGCTCAAGTAAGTACTCACAAATTACCCATACAACTTTATGTCATGATTATCAGTTTTAGTAGAACAACATGCTAGAATAGGACTAAGGATCTAGGGGGATGCCTTATGTGCCTGCTATATGTGTTTCAACTTTATGAGAATTGCATGCTAGTATTGAGTAGACAGCAGTAGGATAGTCTATTTAGGTTATGCCTGATAGTATGTGCTTAGCATTGTATGCTAGTACACTTTTTCGATGTGAGCATAGATTTGCTTATGTAGTTTCCTGTGTCCAAATGTTGCTTGTTTCGTGCTTTGTGGGACTCTGAGTTATGGGAGTTACCCATTAGGTGAATATGTCACATCACATGTGATCAGGGTTGAATAATCTCAAAGTGCTGGACTTAGCCCTATTGCATAGCTCTTGTCTGAGCCCAACCGTTGTAGGGACAAGTCTTTTACTCGAAGGATAATCTGAGCCTCGTCACATGTGATGGGAATCAAGTGATGACTAATTGGCTTTACAAAGAGGCATTCAGCAGCTGAGGACTGGATTCGATGGAGTCATATATTTCCCTAGGGCAAGCCTAGGATGAGAGTAGTATAGATCAGTAGCAGTAGTAGTGACTTGGTGGAGTCGAGGCAGTTCTTGAGGAAAGTACTGAAAGCAGAGGATTCGTACTTGAATCAAGGACGGCTGTGATGAGACCAGGAAAATCCCTTGAGATATATCAGTATTTCTGACGTTTGGCAGTTCAGGTGCCGGTGAGGGATCAGGATCAGGCTCGGGAGCCGAGCATTTGGATGATCAAACTAGGGAGTTTCTTTCTTCGGAGATTACTCGCATCATACTTGAGCAGACTCCAGTGTTCTTTGGTTCGATCAAGGAGGGCATTTTGGAGCTGATGGATGAGAGGTTGAGCACCTTTCGTCCTGAGGTGGCGACCATGATGGGGTCGTGCACACTCACTTTCAGGAAGTTTAGAGCCTGTGGAGCTCCTTACTATTATGTGGAACGGGACCCCATAGCGAGTACTAGGTGGTTAGCAAATGTCGCCAACGCATTCTGCTATAGCAGATGTCCCGAGGCGGACAAGGTCAGATTAGCATCCTGTCTTCTGAAGGACAAGGTAAGAGATTGGTGGGAGGAAATCGGGCATGTCATCGGAGATGACGCAACACTTGATATGATGACTTGGGCTAATTTTACTACCAGTTTCAGAGCCGAATTTGCACCGGTTATTGAGGTGCAGCAGTTAGCGAGGGAGTTTCAGGATCTTACCCAGACTACAGAGACAGTGGCGGAGATTACTGCCAAGTTTATGGAGAGGGCTCTTCTCATTCCTCAGTATGCAGCTGATGAGGAAATGAAGAAGGCATGTTATCAAGATATGTTGCAGACTGATATCCACCAGTTTGTGAGCCTGTCTAGTTGTAAAACGCTGGATGACATGATTGCTAGGGCTCGTGAGAGAGACATTGATTTAGAGATGGAGAAGAAGAGGAAACCAGAGGTGGCATCTGGTATAGGGAGTTCAGGAAAAAAGCCAAAGGTAATATATCACAGATCTAGAGGACAACAAATCCACAGTCAGTGGCAAGTATGGGAGATTGCACGATGAGGTGTGCAAGGCAGGTAGTACCGATTGCTACAAGTGCAGTCGGACCGGGCATATGAGCAGAGATTGTACAGCTACTATCACCACCACAACATCTGGTCTAATTTGCTTCCATTTCAATAAGAGGGGACATAAAAACTCCCATTGTCCGAGTTTAGCAGTAGTAGGGAAGGTGGTGGCACCTGCCCTTGCAACATTGAGGATTACAGACGGCCGTCAGGGCCGGAGTGAGACGCCATTAGCGAAGAGTAGAGCTTTTCAGATGACAGCAGAGGAGGCGCGAGCGACTCCTAACTGGTGATGGGTATGTATCTTTCTTTTATCTCTTTATTGATATTGGTTGTCTCTTATGGTTATATGTTTTATATAGGGTCGTTCTTAGTGAACGACATTTCAGCTATAATATTGTTTGATTCGGGGGCTACCCGATCATTTGTTGCGCTTGCGCTTAGCAAGAGGTTTAGCAGAGCTCCAGAGGAGCTGGATTGTCCACTTGAGTTTGAGATAGCTGATGATAGGACCGTCAGGGTCGCGAGAATACATAAGGGGTGTTCGCTTTGGTTATTCGATGAGCAATTTTCGGTAGAACCGGTTCCTATTCCCCTGCGAGGGAACAAGGTTATAGTGGGTATGGATTGGCTGAGCCCCAATGGGACAGTGATTGATTGCGGACCGATTCTTTGTTCAGTAGCGAAAGCGAGGCTAAGTATCCAACACACAATTTAGAGTTGGGGGCAGTGGTGTTTGCCCTCAAGATTTGGCGACATTACCTCTATGGGGTTCATTGTACCATTTACACGGATCACAAGAGTCTGAGGTACCTCATGGATCAGCCGAATCTAAACATGAGACAGCGTCGGTGGTTAGATGTGGTAAAGGACTACGATTGCAAGATCCTTTATCATCCAGGCAAGGCCAATGTAGTGGTTGATGCCCTAAGCCACAAGGTGATGGCAGCTCCGATCAGAGATATAGGTCTGAGGATGACGGTGATTACTCCATTGTTGGAGCAGATTAGAGAGGCACAGGTTGAGGGCCTAAAGGAGGAGAGATAGAAGTGTGAGAGGATTGTGGGTCGAGTGGCTTCTTTCGACTATGACAATCGAGGATTGTTGACCCTTCATGGGAGGCTTTGGGTGACATACTATGGAGGAGTACGGCAGGTATTGATGGCTGAGGCCCATAAGTCTCGATTCTCCATCCATCCAGGGGCGAAGAATATGTATAGAGATCTTCGACCCGATTATTGGTGGCCCTGCATGAAGCGGGACGTGGCCTTGTATGTGGAGAGATGTCTGACTTGCAGGAAGGCCAAGGCAGAACATCAGAGACCACACGGCAAGATGCAGCCGTTAGACATTCCCATGTGGAAATGGGAGGATGTCACTATGGATTTCATCACTAAGCTCCCCAGGACCGCACGTGGAGTCAATTCGATTTGGTTCATAGTGGATCGGCTAACCAAGAGCGCGCATTTCATACTGATCTAGGAGAGTATATCGGCTAAGTAGCTAGTCGATATCTATGTGCGAGAGGTAGTGGCACGGCATGGAGTGCCTGTTCAGTAGTGTCAGACCGAGACGTTCGTTTCACTTCCAGGTTTTGGAATTGGTTTCATGACGAGATGGGTACGCGTCACCATTTCAGCAACGCTTTCCACCCCCAGACGGATGGGCAGAGCGAGAGGACAATTCAGACTCTTGAGGATATGTTTCGGGCATGTGTCCTAGATTTCGGTGGTAGTTGGGATACATATCTTCCATTAGCAGAATTTTCGTATAACAACAGTTACCACGCTAGTATTGACCGCCCTCCTTTCGAGATGCTCTACGGGAGGAAGTGTATGACCCTGATTTGTTAGGGCGAGGTCGGTCAGCGAGTCATTGGGAGTACCGAGGTGGTGTTCAAGACCACAGAGTTGATCCAGTAGGTCCATAGAAAACTGCAGATGATGCAGAGTCGGCAGAAGAGTTACGACGACAGGAGGCGTTCGGACTTGGTGTTTCAGGTGGGTGATATGGTCCTCCTGTAAGTGTCAACCTAGAAGGGTGTTAACAGGTTCCGGAAGAAAGGCAAGCTGGGCGCCATGTTTATTGGAACTTTTAGGATTTCGGCCCGGGTGGGTCGCGTTGCTTATCGGTTGGATCTTCTAGTAGAGGTTATCTAGATCACAAACACTTTCCATGTTTCCCAGTTGAGAAAGTGTTTAGTGGACGAGTCAGTAGTCGTGCCATTGGAGGATATTCAGGTTGATAGTAGCCTGAATTATATTGAGAGACTAGTTGCAATCTTAGACCGGAAAATGAAGACCTTGAGGAATAAGGTAGTCCAGCTAGTGAAGGTGCAGTGGTAGCACCGGAAGATGAAGACCTCATGGATCATCCCAACCTGAATATGAGACAGAGGAGGTGGTTGGATGTAGTGAAAGACTACGAATGCGAGATCTTATATCACCCGGGCAAGGATAATGTGGTAGCCGATGCCTTGAGTCGTAGATTAGGAGTGCTCCGATTTGAGACATATATATGAGGATGTTTGTGATGACTCCAGTCCTAGATACCATCCGAGAGGCTCAGGTGGAGGCTGCGAGACCAAAGAACCTCAAGAGAGAGAGAGTGATTGGACATGTTTCTAAGTTTGAGATGGATAGTCGGGGGCTTATGACTTTCCATGGGAGGATTTGGGTGCCCTATACAGGTGGAGCTCGGTGCATACTAATGGACGAGGCACATAGATCGAGATTCTCAATCCATACTGGAGCCTCTAAGATGTATTTGGATTTGAAGAGGGTATATTGGTGGCCCTGTATGAAGAGAGATATGACAAGGGTAGTCGAGAGGTGCTTGACCAGTCATCAGGTTAAGGCGGAGCGCCAGCATCCACATGGCCCGTTGCAGCCTCTAGAGATTCCTTAGTGAAAGTGGGAATAGATTTCCATGGATTTTATCACCAAATTACTGACAACCGCGCGAAGTGTCGACGTGATATGGTAATTGTGGACCGGTTTGACGAAGAGTGCTCACTTTTTAGGTATCAGTAAGAACTCTTTTGCAGAGAAATTAGCTGAGATTTATGTGAGAGAGGTGGTAGAAGACATGGAGTGCCGACATCGATAGTGTCGGATCGATATATGCGCTTTAGTTCCATGTTCTGGAAGATGTTTCATGAGGATTTGGGTACCTGGTTGCACTTCAATACCGCATACAACCCATAGATAGACGGGCAAAGTGAACGGATGATTCAGACGCTTGAGGACATGTTGCGGGCATGTGTTATGGACTTCGGAGGAAGTTGGAACACTTATTTTCCCTTGGCTCAATTATTTACAATAACAGCCACCATTCCAGTTTTGGTATTGTAACACCCTGTTCTGTAAAGGTTTGTTTATGGATTTCAGAGGCCTAGGCTAGGGACATTTCGGTCTTTTATGGGTCTTGAAGTTGTTATTGGAGAGGTTTGGGGCCGGAGTGGGTTGCTAGAAGCGTAGGGCTTCTCGCCACCTTTTCGTGGATATAAAGTTCATCGGAAACGGACATAGAACGAAGGAGTTATAGCACTTTGAAGTTATTGGGAATATTGGTCCTTAGTGGGGAAAGATGGCAAGAAAGGACCATGCATGCAAGATGGCTAGCACAAGAGTACGCCCAATGTAATGCTAGGTTACGCCCAGAGTATATGGTCATAAGGTCGCAGTTGTTTTTGGCGTACGCCCAGCGTACTTCCAGTGTCTAGAAACCCTAACTTTTAGGGTGAGCCACTATATAAGGAACATAACGGCTCAAACCTTAGCCTCCTTATCTGTCCCCCAACCTCATAGAAATCCTAGAACGCCTCATCGCTTCATCCTTGGGAGATTTTGTCCTCAAGAAGCTCATTTTGGTGGTGTAATCTTGGAAGAAGAAAAGAGGAAGTTGGCAAGGAAGAACTTGGGAAGTTGAAGCTTATACATCTGGAATAGCATCGTCATTTGGAACTCTTTGGAGGTATAAAGTTCATAACTTTACTTATGAATGCTTAGATCTAGTGTAGTGTGGTTTTGGAGTTATTTTGTTACCAAGAATGGACCTTTATGATGAAATCTCATTTGTGAGCTTAGGGTTGCCACCGTCAGAGCTAAAAGGGTCCCATAAGCAGTAAAGTCTCCATCTTAAATTAGTTAATGGCTTCATGCATGAGATCTAGACCTCTTTATGGAAGAAGATACCATTTTTTGGGAGTTTGGGCTTGTTTGGGCCAAGTTAAGTCACCAAGTCAGTGAATTTATGGATTAACACATGGAAAAGGACTTGGATCTGTGTTTGTAGCTTCTGGAGTAGAGTATTAAGCATTTTAATGGGAAAGTAACTTAACAGGGGGAGTACGTTGAGCGTACACGCATGTACGCCCGATGTACACACCATTGGCTTGTATGCTTAACGTACGTGAATGTACGCTCTGCGTACTCTGTCAGTTTGTGCTTCGTGTTATTGGACCTTAGATTGGGCCATGCTTTGGGCCTTAGTGGGCCAGCAAAAGTCAGATGATGTGGGCCAAAAAGATGTTTGGGCTTAGGGTAAGGCCCATTAGAGGGATTGGGCCCGATTTAGCAAATTGGGCCATTAGTGGGCACTAGTGGGCTTGGGAAGCTCACCTAGTGTTGGGGCTTTTCATTATGGTTTGGGCCTTAGCTATGGACCAAGTTGGCTTAGGTGTAGAATGGTCATTCTACCCTAAGAAGGTTATTGAATTGGACTAAGTGATATTTTTGTATTGATAGCTCAGGGAGCTGTAGGATCAGCAGTTCGGAAAGTTCCAGTTAGCAGCCAGAGGAGTTTTTAGCAGGACTTCGGCAGTGAAAGGTGAGTCTCCTCATTGTGTGCATGGGTCTACGTTCACAATGCTGACCCATTATGTTGATGTATAGTACGAAGACCCGGGGATTTTCCCTAGGCATTATTATGATATATGTTCCGGATTACGATCCGATGTCAGGCGAGGCCCGAGGAATGCTAGTATGCTCGTTATACTTGTTGTCTGTGTGATACTTGTATGTGCCTAGTAGGAAGGTGAGTATGGGCAAGGTCCCGCATCTCATCACTAGCTGAGTATGGACGGGGTTCCGTATCTTATTAGTAGCAGAGCAAGGGCAGGGCCTGATATGGGGGAGAAGAGAGTGTGGGCGGGGGCCCGTATCTCACTATCAGCAGGAGTATGGACGGTGTTCCATGACTCATCAGTAGTAGATCATGGGCGAGGCCCAAGTAAGGCGGGGCCTTAGGAAAAGAATACAGTAGGGTATGTTTTCTTATATGCTATCATGTTTATATGATTATATGTGTATGGCGGGTGAGGCCCAGAGACAGGCAGAGCTTAAGAGAAACAAATATGTATATCGAGCGGGACTCGATGCCAGGCGGGGCCTTATGCAAGATAGGGCCCAATGTTGGAGGAAGTCCGATGTCGGGAAAGTCCCGATGTAGCGGGCGGGGACCCACTATGTGGTTATATGACTGTTATATGGTGATATGGGGAACTCACTAAGCTTCGTGTTTACGATTTTTAGTTTTGGTTTTAGGTACTTCCGGTAGTGGAGGGAGGAGCTCGGGATGATTGCATGGAACACACCAAGAAGTTTTGATTCTGGGATGTTTACTCTAAAAAAATAAATATGTTTGAAATGATACTTGATTTCATATAAGGATTTATGTATGACTTGATTATGGTTGATTGATGATTTTAAAACGAAGTTTTTGGTCATGACTTTTGGGATGTTACAAGTTGGTATCGGAGCCTTGGTTTAAGGCATTCGGGCATACTCTCGAGTGTGAATGAACTCAAACTGGGGGCATGGTATGAAATTTTTCAAAAGAAAATGATTTTTATAAAAACGCATTTTGAGAAAAAGAAAAGAGTTTTGAAAAGAGAAAAGGGTGTGGTGCATGCAATCAGCCGAGCTCAAGTAAGTTCTCCCAAATTACCCATACAAGTTTATGTTATTATATGATTACGAGATCAACATTCTAGTTTAGGGCTAAGGATCTAGGAAGGATGCCTTGTATGCCTGTTATATGTGTTTATTGAGATGCATGCTAGTATTGATTAGTTAGTGGTAGGATAGCCTGTTTATGTTATGCCTAATTATATGAGCTTTATGAATTGCATGCTAGTACAGATTCCTGAGTAGGGGATAGAACAGTTTGATTGGAATATGTGATTAGTTTTTCCCCATTGTATGAATGTTGCTTGCTTTGTGCTTGTGGGACTTTCAGTGATGCGAGCTAGCTATTAAGTGAATATGCTAAGTCACATGTGGCATAGGCTGGATAATATTAGAGTGACCAGATTTGACCCTATTATGAAGCTCTTGTTTGAGTCCAACTGTTCTAGAGATGAGTCTTTTACTGGAAGGATTATCTAATCTCTATTGTATGTGTCTATATTCATGAAGTAGCTAGTTGACATTACTGGGAAGTCCTTTAGCAGCTGAGGACGGAATGAGTTAGAGGATACCCTAGGGAAATCCTAGGATGAGAGTAGTGTTGGGAGCAATGTTAGTAGCAGTGAAATGGACTTGGTGTAGTCGAGGCAATTCTTGAGGAAAGTACGGATAGATGTGGAAGGTAGTAGGGACCCATACTACTGAAAGTAGAGGATATGTACTCGACTCAAGAGGCGCTGAGATAAAACTGGGGAACTTGTAGTGGTGTGTGATCCCTCGGTAGTTATGTGTATTCTTATGATTGTTTTCGCATGTTTTCAGCATGGTGACGTTACGTGAGAGACCGATGGGTGGATCAAGCGTCGGAGAGGGATCAGGCTCAGGTTCAGGAACCGAGCAACTTGAGGAGTGGATGAGGGAGATTGTATCAATTGAGATTACATGCTGAATTCTAGACCAGACTCCTGTGATCATTGGTACGGTCAAGGAGGGCATACTAGAGATTTTGGATGAGAGGCGGGGGCCTTTAGCACTTAGATGATGACCATGATGGGAGCGCGTCCGTTGACATTCCGAAAGTTCAGAGCTTGTGGAGCTCCGGATTATCATGGGGCTAGGGACACCATTGCTAGCAGTAGGTGGTTGGCTGATGTCGCTAACGCTTTCCATACGAGCCGGTGCCCCGAGGGGGACAAGGTCCGACTTGGCTCCTGTCTTCTAAAAGAGAGAGCACAGGATTGGTCGGAGGAGGTCGGTCATGCCATTGGGGATGATGCCGCGTTGGACGCAATGACATGGAGTGATGACCTCCGGACCGTGTATTAGCGCTTTTAGACCACTTAGGTGTCGGCTGAGACTGTGTTGGTGCCTAACGTTGCTCCTTCAGTTGCAGCTCTATCTCCAACTCACGCCACCGCACGGCTTCCTGAAGATCCAGAAGGGTATCGCAACGTTGTGTAGCCACAAACTGTCGTATATACGTCTTAAGCATACTCACATAACAGGTCATCTGAAATTGCTCTGACGCAAACTCCGGGAAAAACATAGCCCTCTCCGTGAACATCCGGGTAATCTCCATCACTGACTCCCCATCCTGACTCAAGGTCAAAAACTCCTGAGCAAGCCGCTCCTGTGCCACGCGCGGAATGTAGCAGGTGCGAAACATATCCCGTAACTACTCCCAGGTAATAGTAGCCCTCTGATCATCGTATACAACCCATTTGTCAGCCTCCACCAGTCCTTCGCCCCAAGTCTCAGCAGGTTCAGGGCACACCTGACCTTCTGGTCAGCAGGGCATGAACACGTGAAGAAACATCCCTCTACGTCAGATAACCACCTCACAGCCCGAATAGCATCATTTGTACCATCAAATGTCGGGGGCTTCGTATTGTCAAAGTCCCGATACTGGAAAGCCCTGCCGGCTCCTCCTCCAACCCCTGCAGCAGTTACAGCCGAGGTGGCTGCAGCGGTAGCAGTCTCTGCTAGAGTGGCATACCACTCATCAAAATACTTGACCATCGCGGTCTTAATCGACCCAAACATCTCTGGCAGCTGCACGGAGAATGCAGCAGCAATCTCGTCGTGCATGATCTCCCGAATCCGGGCATCCAGCTCCTCAGTCCCTATCTGAACCACGGGCTCAGGTGCTACCGGCACCTCCAATCCTCCGTCTCCTGACCCTGATCCTGATCAGGATCTCGAAGCAACACGTCTCGTCACCACCATACTGCAAACACACTCAATGTCTTAGACAATTCATATAATGACAGAAGACCAATTACCCTCAATCCATAGGGGTTGTGACATCCTTGATACGCGTATGGGTCCTGTGCTTTCAGTAGTATGGGCCCCTACTACCTTCCACACCTACCCATATTTGTCTCAAGTATCACCACAACGCCCTAAACTATATTTAACATAATATGCGTCCAACCCTCACTAACAGGGGACATCGCCTAACTAACAACTGATCCTGCAGTTCCGCACCACTCACATATCCATGAAACTTCCATCATCCCTTGCAGCGCTAGTGTACACTGGCTGTACATAGAGCTGGACTTGATAGACTTTTGAATATCCGATCCTACACTAAGGTCGAATCGGACATTCTCAGGCTATAAGATCTTGAATACCCACAGCCGTGATGCATACACTAAACATCTACAGTTATGATGTCAATCCCATACACAAGAAACCCTAGGTTAATAGGTATCATACAATCAGGCCAATCTATCATGCGATTCCTGAAAATACCTAGCCTAGCACTAGCATGTTGTCCTAACATATCAGAATATCAAATAACTGTATGGTATTTTGGGGCTTACTTACAAGCTCCGGCTGATCATACACTCTGCATCCTCCATCCTTTATTTTGAAAACCATTTTAAAACTTATTTTCTGAAAATCTCCTTGATTTGAGACTAGATTCACACGAGTGTTCCTCCAATTCACTAAAACCAAGGCTCTGATACCAACTTGTAACATCCATAAAACTTACGCTGAATTTAAAGTTTTAATACTAACAAAAGAGTCAAATAGTAATTGTTTTTACAAAAAATTTCCAATTCTTTTATCATCAGAGTCTCCAAAAATAGATCATGAGGATGAGGAGCGGTACGGTCATGCCTTTGCCTTCCCTCGCTCTCCTGAAGTACTTGAAACAATAAACTGAAAACTGTAAGCCCGAGGGCTTAGTGAGCTACCCCCAAAATACCAATACCACACAGGCAGAAACCATAGCCACAACGATCTATCAAACAACATACATACTAGCCCATCGGCCGGACTGTCCGCCCTACTGGGCCTACAGTCTATCTGAATCTATCCGGAGACTTCAGAATGACTGGTTCGCCGCGTGGGCCTACATTCTCCTCGGACCGCTCAGAGGGTGTATTGGCCTTCAGCACAAAGCATGACCGCCTCAACCCAACCAACAAGCAACTAACCATGTATGCATATTATCATATATTGTCACATACACATAGCAAACATATCTATCACATTTACCATCAATCATAGAGTCTCACTCGTACCTAGAGCATCGACCTAACATGTCACTAACATACCAATCCTTACGGATCATAAAAGCATAACATACTATCTATCTTGATTTCGATCTAACAGATCAGAATCATATGTAGCATACCATGAAAACCGATATAACCGATCTCTAGCATAACAACCATCCTAAACAGGATGAATTCTAACATAGCAATAACATAACACCCATCCTAAACCAGGATGAAATCAAACATGGCAATAACAAAGCAACCATCCTAAACCAGGATTTAAATCATAAAGGGCCTCCCTTGGTGCCGTAGACCCTATCGATATAGTGAGGATAACTCACCTTGCAAATGTCGATTTGAAACAAAACTCCAACTATCGGATCACTTGACTCCGACTCCACCACCTATAACCATATCACAATATACTCATAAGTTCTCACTCTTATGAGACACCCCATAACCTCTTAGTGATTCCTGATCAAGTTCAAAATCCTTAGTCAATGTCAGCAGTCCATGTTGACCTCAACTTGCCGAGTACACTCGGCCACTTGTCGAGTCCATGGAACACATTCCAACTCGCCGAGTCATCGGAGTGACTCGTCGAGTTCCTTCGAATCCAGGTCAATCCTTAAGGCCACCCGTCGAGTTTCCTCCTTGCCACTCGATAGGTACACACACATGCATATCCTAGGGAAAAGCCATCAGACTCGCCGAGTTGTTCTTCAACTCGTCGAGTTTTATAGTGATCTTCATCGGACTCACCGAGTTGTTCATCCAACTCGCCGATTTCAATGACCATCTTCATGTGACTCGTCGAGTTCATTCTTGTGACTCGTCGAGTTCATTCTTGTGACTCGCCGACTCCATCCCGTCCTCTTTCCATACAGACTTGTTTTGAGCCATACAGCGGCTCCAAATCACAGATCCAAGCTTCTAGGGCATACTTACCACGTAAAGTTGCGAACTTTACGTGCATGCATGGTTATAAAGGCTCCAAATGTCTATTTTAAGTTCTTAATGGAGCTTCTAGTCCAAGAGGGACTTCCACCACAACCAATACAACAACTTTATGACTCTAGCATCCAAGGAGGGTCCAAATCTGAAGTTACAACTTCAGATCTAGCCCATAGCTCAAAATCCCAAATTAAATATCCATAAAAAGCGCTAGAATTCAACAAAAGGGAAGAAAAGGAAGTAAGAATGGTACTTTGATAGCTGAGGAAAAACCTGCTTCCCACTCCTTGCTTGCTTTAATTTCCTTTGCACTCTTAGCTTCCTTCCTCCAAGATCCTTTTTTCCAAGCTTCAAACCCACACCAAGGCACACATACACACGAATTAGGGTTTCAAGGGCTCTCAAAGACTGCAAGGAGGCCAAGTCCCAATAATGGACTCGCCGAGTAGGTCACTAAACACGTGTTCTAACCCCGCTGCTACTCGACGAGTAGGTCGACCAACTCGTTAAGTAGAGCTTTATCCAGAAATTCTTAATTAATCAATACCTGAGGATTGGGGCATTACACGGAAAGTTCCAGTTAGCAGCCAGAGGAGTTTTTAGCAGGACTTCAGCAGTGCAAGGTGAACCTCCTCATTGTGTGCATGGGTCTACGGCCACAATGTCGGCCCATTATGTTGATGTATAGTAGAAAGACCTGGGGGTTAGCCCTAGGGATTATTATGATATATGTTCTGGATTACAATCTGATGCCGAACGAGGCCCGAGGAATGTTATTATGCTCGTTATACTTGTTGTTTGTGAGATACTTGTATGTGCCTGGTAAGGAGGTGAGTGTGGGCGAGGTCCCACATCTCATCACTAGCTGAGTGTGGACGGGGTTTCGTATCTCTTTAGTAGCAGAGCAGGGGCGGGGCCCGAGATGGGGGAAAAGTGACTGTAGAAGGGGGCCAGTATCTCACTATCAACAGGAGTGTGGACAGGGTTCCATGACTCATCAGTAGCAGGTCAGGGGCGAGGCCCAAGTTAGGTGAGGCCTAAGGATAGGAATACAGTAGGGTATGTTTTCTTATGTGTTATCATGTTTATATGAGTGTATGTGTATGGCGGGAGAGGCCCAGAGATAGGCAGGGCCTAAAAGAAACAAATTTGTATATCGAGCGGGGCTCGATGCCAGGCAGGGCCTGATGCCGGGTGGGGCCCGATGCCCGAGCAAGTCCGATGCCAAGAAATCCCATTGAAGCGGGCGGGTGCCCAGTATGTGGTTATATATATATCTGGTATGTGGTGGTAGGGGGAACTCACAAAGCTTCATGCTTACGGTTTTTAAGTTTGGTTTCAGGTACTTCCAGTAGCGGAGGGAGGAGATCGAGATGATCGCATGGCACGCACCAAGAAGTTTTGAGTCTGGGATGTTTACTCTGATAAAATAAATATGTTTGAAATGATACTTGATTTCATAAAAGGATTTATGTATGACTTGATTATGGTTGATTGATGATTTTAAAATGAAATTTTTGGTCATGACTTTTGGGATGTTACAAAGGTACGGTTGCACCTAATCCCACATCGACTTAGAAGGAGAACTAAGCATCGCCTTATTAGGTTGTGGATACCTTCCTTTCCACAACGCGTTTTAAAGCCGTGAGGGCAGCAAATCCCTTAAGAACTCTACAGTTAAGTGTGCCCGGGCGAGAGCAATCCATGGATGGGTGACCCACTGGGAAGTTTTTGTGCCGGGAGCCCAAAGCGGAGAATGTTGTGATACGTTCCAGAGGGGGATGTTACAAATGGTATCAGAGCTAGGACACGGGTCGATGTGTTCAACGGGGACGTCGAACCCTATAATGGGGGATGAAGGTGGGGTTGCACCTAATCCCACATCGGCTTGGAAGGAGAACTAAGAATCGCCTTATAAGGGGTGTGGATACCTTCCTTGTCACAACGCGTTTTAAAGTTGTAAGGGAAGCAGATTCCATAAGAACTCTGATGTTAAGCGTGCCAGGGTGAGAGCAATCCAGGGATGGGTGACCCCCTACAAAGTTTTCGTTTCGGGAGCCCAAAGCGGACAATATTGTGATACGTGCTAGAGAAGGATGTTAAAGGTATGCCTCCTTTTGAGCTCTCATATGGGAGGAGGTGTCGGAATCCCATTTATTAGGGAGAGGTGGGGCAGAGAGTGATGGGTGGTACTGAGATAGTACTCAAGACGACCGAGCAGATTCAGCAGATCAGGCAGAGGTTACTGTCGGCACAGAGTCGCCATAAGAGTTATGCATATCGGTGATGATCCGAGATTTTGTTCTCCTGAAGGTATCCCCATGGAAAGGGGTGATCCGAATCAGGAAGCAGGTCAAGTTGGGCCCTAGATACAATGGTCCTTTTAGGGTGGTCGCCCGAGTGGGTAACGTAGCATATCGGTTGGAGCTAGTTGCAGAGTTGAGTCAGATTCATAACACCTTCCACGTGTCTCAGCTGAGGAAGTGTGTAGCTAATGAGACGACAATGGTACCACTAGAGGATATTCAGGTTGATGCAAGTCTGAACTATGTTAAGAGACAGACAACGATTTTGGATAGAAAAGTTAAGACCCTGAGGAACAAAGAGGTGAGGCTGGTTAACGTGTAGTGGGAGCACCACAGGGGATCCGAGTGGACTTAGGAGTCGGAGTCCGAGATGCGCAAGCACTACCTAGAGTTGTTTCCGGAGCATGACTTTGAGAGCGAAGTCTGATTCTAGTGGGGTAGAATTGTAACATCCCGACTCCAAGGTATAATATTTATTTATTTATTTATGAGTTGATTGAGCAACTCGACGATTTGGATGCCCCAACTCGTCGAGTAGAGACTGTTTCGCCATGTGGATTTTATAACTAACTCGACGAATCGGACGGACCAACGCGATGAGTTGACGCTGTGAGAGGAAACCCTAAATCTTTGGGGCTTGGTCCTATTTAAAGGACCTTAAGCCCTCATTTCTGTCTCACCAGCCACCTTACTCCCCTGTGAAACCCTAATCGTCCATATTGATCTAAGAGAGAAAGAGAGCTAATATTTGGGCATTTTAGTACACTTTTGGAAAAGAAGAGAAGAGTATCAAAGCAATGAACGAGAAGGGACTGTTGGATATGGTGTTATTTCATCTATAGCTTCTAATGAAGGTAAAAACTCTTCACCTTTCTCATTAGTTTGAATATATTAGGGATGAGCGTGGGACGGAACTGGTACCGACCCGTACCGTTCCCAATTTCCCGAAAACCGAATTTGGTCGAAAGTCAATCCCGAGTACCAAACCGAACTAACATCACCGGCACCGGTACCGGGAATGGTACCGGTTTTCGGTACTAGTACCGGTACCGGTGGTACCGATTCCCGAATTTCATGTATTTGGAGTACCAAGTACCGTCCCATATATTTTAGATTCGGTACGGTTCGGTACCGGTTCCGGTAAGGTACCTATACGGGATTGGGACTTGGGGACAAACTGCTCATCCCTAGAATAGATCTCATTTTATGGATTTTTAGGGCTTTTTCAATCTTTCCTTGAGGCATTGAGTGTGTTGAGCTTACCAAGAGATTGAGACTTCAGATCTGGACCTTGTGAGCTCCCAAGAGTCCAAAGGTCCCAGCTTTATCAAGCTAATAGAAGAGCTCTTATGATTAAGACCATAAATGGAAGTTATTTTGGCATTTCAAGCCCTAAGTGCCATGCATGGATGTAAAGCTTGTAGCTTTACATTGTATCTCAGGCTTGGGACGCTAGATCGAGAGCTTGGGGTTATAGCTTTGCCTTAAAACATATGAATGTCAAAAGGGTCTGAAGGGACTCGACAAGTCGATGAGCTGACTCGACGAGTCAGCTAGGGTTTTCCCCAACGATTTTGGACATGAGTAACTCAATGAGTTAATGAGACAACTCGACGAGTGAGGTTGGGTTTTGATAGCATTTCTAAAGGAACGAAGGGACTCGATGAGTCACATAGTTTCACTAGACGAGTTGGGTCAACATGGACTGTTGACTCGATGGTTGACTACTGTTGACTTTAGGGTTTTGTCAAGACATGGATTATGGAGACCATTGAGGGGCAGAATAGTCTTTTACCCATTCCAAGAGATTAGAGAAAGAAAATAACTTGGATTATTCGGAGTTGTGATTTAAGTATTAATTAGAGATAATTATCGTATGTGTTAGGCAAAGGCCAGATCGGTGATTCATGTACGAGGACTATTTGCTTACTTACTAGATGAGTCTTCTCACTATACTTACCATGAGTGGTGATTTTGTGTGACCGGAGGGTCTTATGTGCTTATATTAAGTATTGTGATATCCTACATTATGTCATTGTGATTCATGTTGTGTATTATGTTGAGCTTTACTAAGTTAGGACCGGAGGGTCCACCTGAGTTGTAGGACCGGAGGGTTCCACTGAGACACATTGATCAGAGAGTCTTATTTGAGATATAGCCATGAGAGGCTAATGAGATATGTCTAGTATTTTAGGGAACTCACTAAGCTTCGTGCTTACCGTGTTATGTGTTATGTGTTTCAGGTACTTCTCAGGATCACGAGAGGCGTCAGCTTGATTGTACACACGTGACAGAGTTATGTTTTGAGGATCCTGGATTGTGTTTAAATAATTCATCAACATGTGTTTTTGATAAGTTGTCATTTTTGGAGAATTGTGAATTGCGTTTATGAGAATTATGTGATTTTTAAAATGAATATTTTGTTTGAAAAGTTACGGTGTTACATTTGTTCTATAGACCTAGTAAGAATGTGGTCTTCATAGCGCGAAGGGGTGTCTTTCGTGAAAGAGTACCGATATGCCAAGAGGATAGTGGGAGGCAAATTGACCTTGAAGAGCTTTAAGAGTTAAGCAATGAAGGAACCTCTAACACTGGCAATCAACCTAAGGATGAGATTCCTATTGAACCAGTTGATGAGTCTTTACCTCTGAGACGTTCCAGTAGAGTTAGTCTTCCACCTATGTTATATGGTTTTCATATAACAAATGAAGGTGATATGTTTATCAGTGGTTGTACATTGATAAATTGGGATGAATCTAACAGCTACAAGGAAGCTATGGCGGGCCAAGCATCTGGAAGGTGAAAAGAGGCGATGGACATCGAGATTCAGCCCATGTATGACAATCAGGTTTGGAACTTGGTTGAAAATGTACCAGGTCGTAAGACGGTCGGGTGCAAGTGGATCTTCAAGAAGAGGATCGAAATGGATGGGAAAGTACACACATATAAGGCACGATTGGTTGCAAAGGGCTTTACATAAACTCCTGGAGTTGACTATGACGAGACCTTCTCACCAGTAGTGAAGATTAAGTCTATAAGGGTTATGCTAGCCAAAGCTGCGTTTCATGATTATGAAATATGGCAGATGGATGTCAAAACTGCTTTCCTTAATGGGAAGTTAGCTAAGGATGTTTACACGAGTCATCCATAGTGTTTTTAAGACGTGAAGTACCCTAATAGAGTGTGTAAGCTTGAGAAATGCATTTACGGATTAAAGCAATAATCTCGCAGATGGAATCTTTGTTTCGATGAGAGAGTCAAAGAGTTTGGTTTTTCGAGAAGAAGGGATGAGTCCTACATATATGTTAAAGCTAGTGGGAGTATATTTAGCTTCCTGGTGTTATATATGGATGACATACTTCTCATAGGAAACGACGTTCCTCCTGCAAGTTCCAACATTGCAAGAAGTTTAAGTCGTGGTTTGGGAAGTGTTTCGCTATGAAGGACCTCGGAGAAGCTGCATTTTTGGGATAAGGATATTGAGAAATAGGAGTAAAATACTAATAGGACTTAGGTAAAGTACCTACTTGGAAAAGGTGTTGAAACGTTTCAACATGGAGAATTCCAAGAAAGGAGAATTGCCTATCCAGAGCAATACCAAGCTGAGTAAAACTCAGAGTCCGAGTACTGATGCTGAGATGGCAGAAATGAGTCGAGTACCATATGCTTCCATCGTTGGCTCGATCATGTATGTTATGAAATGTACTCGCCCTAATGTGGCTTTTGCTTTGAGCATCGTTAGTCGATATCAAGGGAATCCTAGTAGAGCACACTGGATTGTAGTAAAGAACATGCTTAAGTTCCTACGAAGGACTAAGGACTGGGTCCTTAACCATGGTTGGAGTGATGAATTGAGAGTGATAGGTTATAGTGACGCCGGCATTCAAAACGACTAAGATAATTTCCGCTCTCAGTCGGGCTGGGTTTTACTCTAAATGGAGGAGCAGTAACATGGAAAAGTTCCAAACAGGAGACTGCAGCTGATTCAACGTGTGAATCAGAGTACATAGTAGCAAGAGAGGCGTCAAATGAGGAAATATGGCTAAAGAACTTCATCGGAGACCTTGGAGTTGTACCAGCTGTAAAAGAGCCTATGGAGATATTCTGTGACAACAAGGGTGTGGTCGCCTTAACCAAGGAACCAAGGGATCATGGCAAATCCAGGAACATCGATAGAAAATATCACTTCATAAAACATCGAGTAGAAGAGGTAATCCTCGTAGTGAAGAGGGTATCGTTAGAGGAAAACCCAACAGATCCCCTTACGAACGGACTGAGTAGGGTTAAGCATTTGTTCCATGCTAAGAGCATTGGCTTAAGAGACGATATTAGTTTTTGTGATTAGATAGGTTGTTTGGAAATTTGTAACAGATAAAATGTAATTGACATTTCATGATTGAATAAAGGAGTTTTATTTATGAGTAAAGTTATTATATTGTGTCAATTGTTTACTACTGTTTCACTTTAGCAGGTTTTGACTTCCAGAAGAATATGATTATTAAAATTATCCACAGTCGATCATACTTTGGAAGTAAACTATGAGGTTAGACTGTCATGAATTGGCTTGTTGATTGTCTAAGGTGTTTAGAGATAGCCATCGTTTGTTACAACATTCATGAGTGCTCTTGAAATAAGATTTGAGTATTGGATTAAACCCACGCTCACATGAATCACTTCTTGGAATTTATCACGAGTGATTATGAGATGATAATATCGTATAGTCTTCAATCCAAGATATATGCGTTCTTGATTACGAGTTGGTTGTGCATTGATAGTATGAAAACGTAGTGATAACTTGATGTTATTAAACGTGTTGTTGTGTATGATTTAACAAGTAATTAGTACAAGCATATATGTCGAAGTTTATATGTTCCTTTTATCCTAAGAGGATTAAAAGTGATATCATGGGCCCCTCGATGATTTTGTTTTGACTTATGTGTCGGGCCCGATCAGGACTCAATTGATGTGTTAAATTAAGTTCTATGTCAAACAAATCAAAAATCGGGAAAAAAAAAACTTTTGGAAAATGAGTATGACTCTATTCCATGTCTTTGTCCACACGATATCTTGAAGAACAGATGATTATATGATCACTTATCTAAAGGACGCGTCAGAGTTCAGCGGCTTTTGAGAGCTACGATTGCTAATTGGATTTGGAAGTCTCATTGGCAGTTATAGTTCTTAGACTTATCCAAGTAGTTGACTATTGGATTAGGTGCCTATGCCGATAACTATAATTGGTATGTACTTGACCCAATAGTAGCATGGTTCTTTTGGGTTGCCTTCACTGGAACAATTTGATAGAATAGATATTTGAGAAATAGGTTATTTGTGATTTATTAATATATTATAGGAATAATATATTAATTGACAAATCATATTATTTAATTGATATTGATCAAGAATTAATTTATTTATCAAAAGAGACTGATTAAATTTGCAGGGACTGATTAGGAAAATAAGTAATACACTTATAATTTGGGCTAATGATCCATGTTGATTAGGGATGGGCTAAACATATATAAGAGTCCATGAAGGTTTAGTCCAAAGGGCCTATGAAATGTGAATAGTCATGGTGAATTAGGGTTTACATGTAAGAGACCATAGGAATTCCATACTATAAATGTAACCCCTAACATCACTAAAATCGGCCATAAGGATTCCAAGGTGAAACCCTAGCCAATTTGTGCTTCCTAACCTCTCTCTCATAAGCATCCATTTTCTTTTGGTGTTTGTAAGTCATTAGAGGTATAACACCTGAGGTACTAAGCTCTTGAAATGCCAAGAAGTACAAGCTACAACAAATAGGTATTCATCTAACTAGTTTTTATGTTGTATATCTTCAGTTGCATGCTATCTAGGGTATATGCTTTTGAAAATAGAATGTTGCATGTATCACTTGAGAAAACTTAGATCCAAATCATTAGGGTTGTATGTGCACCATAGGATTGTTATAGTGCTGAAAACCCATCACTTTTCTCACCAATTTCGCGAATGGACAGAAGGCATTATTATTCTGAAGATATAGGCCAAGGCAGAATTCACGATCATATTCCAGTACCATAGAATACCAAGTTGTACATTACTTCACCACGACATGGAGGATGTTCAGTTCGACTTTTTGAGTTGTTGGTTCATCACCAATTGGGAGTCTATTTTCTTGGCATGTTAAAGATCATTCATGTTGTGGTCTAGAGTCCTATTTTCCAGCTATTTCATGAGATGTCAACCACACAACATTCGATTGCGACCTCACCACTTCTATTCCAGGGGAGTCTATTCCATTTTCTCCCTCTTTACTTGTATGTTCTTTAATTGTGTTAGACATTCAATTGGGATGTTTCATGAATTTAACGTGGGGTAGGGGGTTAAATATAAGAATACAAGCATACTATAAAATAAAAATAAAAACGACTACGATTAAAAAAATTAGAATATAAAGACTTGAAAAAATGGTTTAAATTTTGAATTCTAGTTAAAAAAAAATTGTTATATTATTGTGTTGGGACCTAGGTTTCTCGTGTCGTGTGGGACGATCCAATGCGAGCTTCAATGTTTATTTGAAACAATATATGTTCTAGTGTGTTTATGGCTTCCCTATCCTATTGAAATTATGAGACAAAAACACAACCTTGTGCAGTTTGAGGGATGTAAGAAGTTTTTCTATGGGAAAACCTAGTCCTAATAAAAAAACCTTCCAGTGACTGATTTATCTCTGCAGTCCTTTCTGTCAAAACAAAGCGACTCAATTTTGCAAGTTTATCTATTTACTTTTCTTCATTGTTGAGTCTAGTTATTATATAAAATAAAGTAATAGTTCGGGAATGGAGTCAATCTGTGACCTTTGGAACTCGGCCAATAAAGCCATCAAGATATTTTATATATGTCCACCTATGGTACAACAACGCGGATTAGATCGGGAAGAATGTTGCTACATGGGTTTCATTAAAAGTCATGGGCTACATTAGTGGCCTAAGGGATTCCAAGTACTTCAATGAAGTCGTTAGAAAGTCATGAACTATAATATTAGTAAAGTTGCAACTAAGTTAAAGTTTAAGTTATTTACTTGCTTATACGTGATAGTTAAATGTTGAAATGTTGAGAAAAGCTAATTAAAAAAGATAGAAAAATAAAATAATAATAATAAATTGGAGAAAAAGTTACACAAAAATATGAATTTGCAACAACAAAAAGTGTAGATGTATTTTTAGGATAATTATTTTATATAGTATTTTTCTTTTAAAATTGAGTCACTTGGAATTCGACAATAACTTTTGAGACGAAAGGGTTAACTAAAAAGGTATAGGAGGAAAGAACGCAAAAAATGAACGTTTTTCAAATTAAGTGGGAAGTGTTTTGAGGATTGCGAGTATTTGGAATTGTGTAAGTTCTTAGGAATACTAAATACAAATATATGCATTGTGGTCTCTATGTAATGGATGAGCTCAAAATCGATTATCTTGTGCGATGTTGGTAGCTAGGGTTTTGATGTGATGGTATGATGATAATAAATATTAGTTTTGCTTGGGGAAAGCAAGAGTCAAGTGTAGGGTATTTTGATATGTGCATATTTAATAATATATTTTTTGCATTATTTTAATATTTTTAGCTACAATTATACTTATTTTTAGGGCAAAGGGTACTTAATACGTTTAAATTATGTTTTGTAGCGGCAAAGACATGCTCAGGATTAAAAGGAAGAAATGCAGAGCTGGAAGCATGAATATTGGACCTAGTCAACCGAAGTCAAAGAACTGAAGCATTCTGAAGCCCACGACATGGGGCATTCTTGACACGCCATTGTGAGTTGGTTTTTTGTGATTAGATCTATGCCTTGGAGAATACGCATTTTAAGTGATCGCCATGCCGTGGTGCCTATTTTCTAGCGCATGGCAGGTGAATTTTGGCAACTATATATAGATACTTTTGGCTCTCAACCCTAACTTATGTTGGAAGCAATTGACAACTTTTTAAGACCAAAGACACCTCTTGGAAGCTTTGGAGTGTAGGATTCTTTTGAGAGCTTGATTTTAAAGAGATCTAAAGGAAACATTACTTCTGATTACTCTATTACTTTGTTTTGATCATGTCTATCAAAGTTATTTTCCTTTTCACTTGTGTCTTACCAATAGTTATGGGCTAAAAATCCTAACTTTCATTTTGAGTAGATGATCTTGCATACTATGTGTTTATTGAGTAGATTTGGATTATTTCTAGTTTTTATATTTATATGGTTGCGTGTTAAAATAACCTTTTTGGTTAATGCCAACTTCTTTTTTGTTTATTCCTTGGTTTAATTGAGATTTGATGAGCTATCTTTCTTAGTGGCTTGAATCTTATGATTTTGTGACTACCTAGGTTATAGGATTAGTTTATTCACCAAAAAACAAGGGTTAAATAGAAAGTTGGTAAATTTATATGAGAGCTAACATATAATGAACAATCGTGTATTACATTGACATTTATAACCAATTATATCAATCAAATGTACAAGACTTTCATAATTTGAACTTAACAATAGCTTACTTGTTTATTTTTCCACTTGATCACTGCATTATTGAACTCGTTTTTGCTAAAGGATTAATCTTTTTATCATAATTCTAATCAATCTAGGAATCGGTAAACAACAATAGACTAGTCCATTACACTTTCATCAAAATCAACAATAGGAGTAGGTGAATCGTATCTGAACGAAAGTCTCTTTAATATCTTTAGTTAAAAACCATTTTCTTGTTTCTTAGTTAGTTAAATTACTTCTTTGTTAATTGATTTTATTTCTAGACTTGCAAAACTAGAAAACTGTCACACCCTCAAACCATGATGGTAGAAACATCTGGGGGTGGATGACTTTCATGAACAGTATCACAACAGAATGTACAATAGTGATCAAAACAAACCCAACCATCATAAATATAATTGAGAATGTTACATTGTTACCATGTCTTGTAAGTTTCAAAACCAATTCCATTATGATGACAAAAATAAATAGTACGACGTCGTAACGTCCCTTTCTCAAAAGCCAGATGGCTACATGTTTAACGATTCACTAAGAATACAAGTAGTTTTGAAAAGTTTCAACAATTAAGTTTGTGAGTTCTTAAGAGTTTTGTCAGTGAAAAATATTTAGCTCTTTCCTTGTAAAATGATAGTGTTCGTTCCCAGAAAATCCAATATTTTCTTAAAAATGAGTTGCAGTCTTAAAGACCCTAAGACCACAAATGTGTGAGTGTTTCTATACTTAAAATAGGATTACATAGTTTTATTCTTTTATAAAACCATTTGAACACATTGTTACCTCGAAAACTAAATGTATTGTTGATTCCCCGTGTGATTTATTACAACCATGCTATAACCGAAGTTGGTCTATTAAAACATTCTTCAGGCGTCGGAATGTAAGCCATTTTTCACCCCAGACCTGTCGGTCTAGCTATAACAAGCAACTTAGGTGTGAGATTGTTAGTCCCATACAGATCTATACACAAGTGTCACGCTATTTTACCGAGATTTTGGTTATAATTCAGCACTTTAGTGTGTACTCTGGTAGGTACGGTCAAGACTTTGTCTCACATAATTCTTTCAACAAGTTGACGTATAGTGTAATGAAAAACCTTGTAAGTGTAAATATCACCTTTCCATAGTTTTTACATAGTGTAAAATAATTATACTTTTATATAATTATTCGTCTTGTACCAAAACGGTAAAATAGTGTTAATGACCCATAAACTATACCTATTATAGTTTATTATAAATGTTTTGTAGTGCCCATATATATATATATATATATATATATATATATATATATATATATATATATATATATATATATATATATATATATAAGTTAACATGTTTAGATGTTCATAAATAACGTATAATTTACATTTAACACAAGTATATGAACATTTAGTATGATAAAGCCAATTTTCTAGTTTTTGGCCTTTTTACGTCACAAAAAGGTAAAATTTGAGTTATAAACTTGGTAAAGTTTATTTTTACCTTTTTGTGGAGATCAAGTCAAGCTAACCTTATATGTTTAAAACAACATATTTTAGGTCAAATCTCACAATAATGATACCGAAACCTAGTCATGACAATTTTTGCTAGAAAACCCAAATTTTTACATAGTATGATAGATTTTTTAGGTTTTCCATTTGTAAAACCAAATCATTGGTATTTATAACTAGTTTCATAACATATGTCCAAAATCACATATTTTGATTTATATCCCAAAAAAATGATGTAATAACTTGGTTAAAACAATTTTTGCTTGAAAAGTCATATTATGTTTATAAAAACCCTAGTTTTTTTTTTGTAGTTTTGATTTTATGACTTCTCTTAAGAACATATAGCATGTTTATACTCATTTTTCATAGATTTGCATTTTAAACAACATACCACACTTAAAATGCTCATAATGCTAGGTAATAACATTATTTCATGTAAATCATACTTTTACACTACTTGAAGATCAAGCATGTATATGAACTTGTATTATTATACAAGTTTACTTCAATCCCCCTCCCTCCCCCCCCCCCTTTTAAAAGTTGGATAAAAACGAAAATGAGGGTATGAACTCACCTTGAGTGTGTTTCTTGGTGGATAAAGAGGTGAAGATGAAATGTTTCAATCTAAGAACACTTGAAGATTGAATTACCCTATGGATATTAACACATATTAATGTGTGTGATTATAACAAAACTAGTATCTATATCTATATATATATATATATATATATATATATATGTATGTGTGTGTGTATAGAATCTCTATATTGGTATGAAAAAACTTACCAAAAGATCAAGAACCAACTTATGGGGATTAATATTGAGAATAAAACTTGTTCTTGAGAGGAAATGAAGAAGATAAAGAAGATGATGTAAGTGAAGTGAGAATGGGTCGGGAAGTGGGGGGGGGGGGTCGGCCGAAGTTCAAAGGAGGGAGAGAGAGGCTGAGGGGGTGGGGTATAGTGAGTATGGGGGAGGTAGGGTGTATGGGTTGACTTTGAATAAAATATTAATTCTTTAATAAATGTGTCATCATTATATAAGACAAAAGTTGATTCTTTTATTTTTTATAATAGAATGGGTAATTTTTATAAAAGTTGGTGATTTTTATAAAAAGTATGGCAAAAATGATGTGTATTCACTTAATTTGAATCATTTAAATTCATAATTATTATAAAAATCACTATCATTAAAGATAGTAAGACATTACACGAAAGTTAGGGTGATTCCTAAATGTTTTCGTTAACGTTTAAGTGTTTATGCCGGGTATTCAATCTGTCGCATTTGGTGATGAATTCACCAAAAATATTTATATCTAAACTTTTTTATGAACTTCCATGTAGTATAAGGTTTGTGAACTCCACTACATTGTGTTATGAATATTATTTATACATAAATAATATAAAATTGAACAATCATATTGTTACGTTACTAACCCTAATTAGGGTTTATATTCGATAATTGGCAACCAGAGAGGTACTTTGTATTATAACTTGCCAATAGTACGTTAGAACCATTAGGTAATATCACATTTTTCCTAAAATTCTAGTACGAGTTGAGTTGATCTGGTTGAGTTTTGTTGACCTTGTTTGACCAAAATTGACGGTTGTCACATCATCCCCCCGTTAGAAGGAATTTCGTCCTGAAATTAACACACTGAGTGGGTTCTCAGGAGTTAGGGAAAAGATGTGGGTATTTCTATTTCATTTGATCCTTACATTCCCAGGTAAATTCAAGTCTTCTCTTGGCATTCCAATAGACCTTTACTATTGTTATGCGGCTTTGCTTCGTTCTTTTGACTTCCATGTCCATGATTTCCACAGGTTCCTCGACAAATTAGAGACTCTTGTTTACTTCAATTTCGTCATGTGGAATGAAGAGTGTCTCATCGGAAAGACATTTCTTTTTGTTGGACACATGGAAAGTGGGGTGTATGTTGCTGAGTTCCTGCAGTAGCCGAGGTCTGTAAGCTACCGGGCCGATTGTGGCAAGGATCTCTAATGGCCCTATATACCTTGGATTTAGTTTCCCACGTTTTCCAAAATGTATCATTCCCTTCCAGGGTGAGACTTTCAAAAACATGCGATCACCAACATTGAATACCAAGGGTTTGCGTCGTTTATGCACATAGCTCCTTTGTCGATCCCGAGATGTTGTTATTCGTTTGCGGATCTTAAAGATCTTCTCTGTTATTTCCCGTATGATCTCAGGGCTAGTAAGAGTGCTATTAGGCACTTGTCCTCTAGCTAGGTCTGACATCCCCAAATTCACGGCCAGAAAAGACCGGTTTAATTTATGATTTTAAAATAATTTCAGAGTAACCCTTTAATTAAAAGAGTTGTGGAATTTGTTCCCAAAACGAAATATGATAAAATAAGATTTACCAAAGCATTTCTTAAAGAAATGTATTTTCATTATATAACAAAACTCGGGATGTCATGTTCCCATACAGACCAAAATCATAAACGGCACATTATAAGCATTGTAACAATAATTTACAACTACTGGCCTATAATCCAAAATATCTTGATAAATCATCCAACTTACGCTCTGGTGCCACTGCCTGTAATACAAAGAAAAACTGAGTGGGTCAGCCTTGGGAGCCTGGTGAGCATATAGGGATTTCAACCTAAAATAAATAATTATATTAACTTCATCAACCAACAATAACCGAATTACCCATTCCCGTTATCCTCACTTTACGTCCCTAAAACAATTATCACAAGGGACCTAGCCTATGGATTTTCATCGGGGCGACAACACATGCTTCGGGGGTTCCTCAGCAATATATGTCAAACAAGGCAACCATGTGGGGGATGGAGTACAACAAATGAACACTCAAGTTTATTAACACCTACAGGTGGTGAGCCTATCAGTGTTCCACTAGACTGCCTAGAAAAGTCATTGGTTGTCATCTAAACTCCGCTACATGACTGCATCAGCAACAACATCGATGCCTCTCATCATTTTATCACAAGTCAACTATATACCCATGTTTTACCCAACATTTTAGTAGATAGCAATATATTTATACATTCATATACAGCTTAAAACCTGTATAAAATATTCATTCAATACTCACTCCAAATACACAGATAATACATATACACATAGCACGTATTCTATAGAAGATACTTCATACCTATGTGTTAGAAGAAAGGGAGTATACACTCTCTCAAAATGTATACTTAATATATTCAAACAATACTTGTATTAAAATCGTGTTTATGAAAGAGACTATGCACTCTCATGATAAGATGATTGTCGGACAGCACTACGGCTCTTCAAGTAGTAATTTTTCGATGATAAGATGATTGCGGGCAGTGCTTCGGCTCGAAAATTTTTTTCTTCTCGGGATCTTCGGAGCGTCGGGACTTGCTTCAAGTTTCGGGATGATATCGGGGCTTCAGGGGTGCTACAAGAGTGCTACAGAGCGTATCGGGAGTGAGAGAGTAAGAAAGTAGCAACCAAAATAAGTTGCCCTTTGGTTTCTATTTATAGGGTTGATTTTCTGGATTCACGTCGTGAATCTCAAAAATTCACATCGTGAGTTTGGTCAGGCGTATGTTATTGCGTTCGTCATCAGTCCACTTGCTCTGGAAGGCTTCCAACACATGTTCACGTCGTGAACACTGTGTTCACATCGTGAACTCTGACACAGGCCTCGAATTTTGTGTTCTGAACTTCATAAATTCATATCTCTCACATACGAGATCTGTTTTCGACGTTCTTTATATCCACGTGTAGGTGAGATTATGCTCTTCAACTCTAGTTTAGACTTCGTTGGCTATTTTGAATTTATTTTTATTATATTGTTTTTAGTGGGCCGGGACAGGAAAACTCCGTTAGAAATTCATAACTTCTTCATCTAATGTCCGTTTTCGTCTGTCTTTTTACCGTTGGACTACTATCAACGAGATCTTCGATTCTCGTTTAGATTGTTTCAGCTACAAAGGTTAACCTAAACTATTATTTTAATATTAATGCCTAGTCTAGAAACACGGGCGTTACGATTCTCCGCCCCCCCTCCCCCCCCCCCCTTAGGATGATTCCGTCCCCAGAATCACACATCAACACACAAATGCGGATAGCAACTCATCATGTCACTCTCCTTCTCCTAGGTGAGATTTTTCCCATTCGAATGTTTCCAACGGATAAGCATTAATTTGACCATCTTGCGTCGCAACTTCTTAGTCTTACGGTTAACGATTGCCTCTGGTTCTTCAATTAACCACTTATTTTCATCGATTCTTAATTACGAAAGTGGAATCATGTCGGGAACTTCTCCCATGAACTTCCTAAAATAACACACATGAAAAGTGCTACGAATTTCATTCAGTTCTTCGGGTAATTCTAGCTTGTAAGCTTGGTTCCCTATCCTCTGAAGAACTTTAAACGGTCAAATAGACCTTGGACTTAATTTTCCAGTTTTACCAAATCCTATAAGTCCCTTCCACAGTGAGACTTTAAGCAAAACTGAATCTCCAACTTCAAAAGTCATCGGTCGCCTTTTCTTGTCATCATAACTCTTTTGACGATCCTGAGCTTCTAACATTCTCTCCCTAATCACTTTCAACTTTTCAGCAATCTGATGGACTATCTTAGGTCCCATAAACTGATTTTCCCCAGCCTCAAGCCAACAAGACGGTGTACGACACTTTTTGCCGTACAAAAATTGATAAGGTTCCATCTTAATGCTCGAGTGGAAACTATTATTGTAGGAAAATTCTACTAAAGGTAAATTTTCATCCCAGTTACCTTGGAATTCCAGGGTACATGCTCTCACCATATCTTCATGTTTTTGAATCATTTGTTCGCTCTGACCGTCAGTCTGTGGATGGTAAGTTGTACTCAATCACAACTTGGTACCCAATTCCTCTTGTAGACTTTTCCAAAACCTTGAGGTGAAACAAATGTCACGATCTGATACAATCGTTAATGGAACACCGTGAAGCCTCACAATTTCCTTCACATAAGAATTCACAAACTTATCCGTAGACCATTTCTCAGTGGCTACTTTCAAGTGCACACTCTTAGTGATGCAATCAACGACCACCCAAATCATGTCGTGACCATTCTTTGTTCTAGGCAGTTTAGTGACAAAATCCATAGCGATATCTTCCCATTTACCCATAGGTACAGATAAAGGTTCTAAAATCTCATATGGTTTCTGATGTTGTGCCTTAACTCTAGCACATATCATACACTCGGCCACATACTTTGCTACATCAAGCTTCATCGTCGGCCACCAATTATAGGGTTTCAGGTCCCTATACATTTTGGTGCTACCAGGACCAATCGGGTACATGGTCTTGTGAGCTTCTTCCATCAGAAGATCTCTTATTTCTCCTTACTTAGGTACCCAAATCCGATCTTGGAACACCTTCAGTCCGTGACTGTTTATACCGAACACTAACGTTTAACCCAAACGTTCCTCCTTTCGGTCATTCTTCTCTAAAGCTTCTTATTGAGCTTTCTATACACTCTCCATGATTGTCGAGACAACTTCTATCCTCAACGCTCTTGGCCTTTTTCTTTCAAGATTGACTTTCCGACTGAGAGCATCAGCAACAAAAATGGCTTTACCGGGGTGGTAAAGTATCTCACAGTCGTATTCCTTAAGTATCTCTGGCCAGCGTCTTTGCCTCATATTCAATTATTTTGGATTAAAGAGATATTGGAGACTCTTATGATCATTGGAAAGTTTGCACTTTGTGCCATAGAGGTAATGCCGCCATATCTTTAGAGCAAATACTACCACTGCCAACTCCATATCATGAGTGGGGTAGTTCTTTTCATGCTCTTTCAGTTGTCGAGACGCATATGCTATCACCTTTTCTCTTTGGGTAAAAACACAACCCAACCCAACCCCAGACACATCGCTAATGACAACGAAGTCTTCGACTCCGTCGGGTAGAGAAAGAATCGGTGCCTCACATAGCTTCTTCTTTAGCAACTCGAATGCTTCTTTGTGCTTATCACTCCAAGTATAAGTAGATCCTTTGTGAGTCAAAGCTGTCAATGGATTAGAGATTGAAAAAAAGTCTTGGATAAACCTTCGGTAATATCCGGTTAATCCCAATAAGCTTCGGATCTCCGTGGAACTTTTCGGTTGCTCCCACTTTATCACAACTTCAATCTTTGCTGGATCAACCATTATCCCTTCATGGTTGACCACGTGACCCAAGAATTGGACTTGTCGAACACAAAAATCACATTTGGAGAACTTTGCATACAACTTCTCCTTCTTAAAGACTTCTAACACTTCTCACAAGTGTCTTTCATGCTCCTCTTGGCCTCTTGAATAAATCAGAATGTCATCTATGAATACTATCATAGATTTATCAAGGAACGGTTTACAAACCATGTTCATTAAATCCATGAATGCTGCTGGAGCATTGTTTAGTCCAAACGACATAACCTAAAAATCGCAGTGTCCGTAGTGTGTTCTGAATCCAGTCTTCTCGATATCCTACTCTCTCACCTTCAGCTGATGATATCCTGACCTTAGGTCGATCTTGGAAAAATACCTTGAAGCTTGTAGTTGATCGAATATGTCATCAATCGTTGGCAATGGATATATATTCTTTATCGTTGCCTTATTTAGCTCTCTGTAATCAATGCACATTCTCATACTCCCATCCTTTTTCTTTACAAACAACACTAGAGCTCCCCACGGTGATGAACTAGGTCTAATGAAACCTTTGTCCAATAACTCCTAAAGTTGCATCATCAGCTCCTTCATCTCTGTTGGTGCTAATCAGTATGGTGCTTTTGCTATTGGTGTGGTTCCTGGAAACAACTCGATACAGAGTTCTACTTGTCGATCCGGCGGTAATCCAGGAAGATCTTTGGGAAATACTTCCAGATAATCACACACCACAAGAATGCTCCGCATCTCCTTTTTCTCCTTCTTTGCATCAATCACGAATGCCAAATATGATGCACATCCTTCGGACAAACATTTTCTGGCTTTCATCAGGGAGATGATTCTAGAATTCACTCTACGTTTGTCCCCGTACACTATCAATGACTCCTTTCCAGGGGGGTTTACTTTTACTATCTTCTTCTTGTATAATATCTCGACATCATTGGCGCTAAGCCAATCCATTCCCAGCACGATGTCGAAATCGTTTAGTTTGATAGGCAATAATTCCTCGTAGAACTTATTCCCATTCAAATCAATGAAGATGTTCTTCATGCGATGGCTAACAGGTATAAACATGCCACTAGCAACCTCGACTACTAAAGCATTATCTAGTCTATCAACAAGAAAAGCTAGTTTTCTACCAAATTCATGCGAAATAAAAGAGTAGTTGGCTCCAAAATAAAACAAAATTTGGGCAGGCAATTCGTTTACGAGAAAGGTACATGAAGTGACATCAATTTCATCTTTCGTAGCCTCAAGTGTCATCTGAAAGGTACCTGAAAGGCTTTCTTCAATGTCAGAAATTTTTTCTCCAACTTGAGCAGATTTTGGGCCAAGCAGAACTTGCGTTTGAATTGCACCAAGAACTCTGCCCAAGTCAGTTGCAGTGGCTCATTAGGGCTCATAATCTTCCCCAGAGTGTTCCACCAATGAACAACTCCACCTATGAACTGACGTACGGCTAACGTGGTCTGCAACTTGCCTTTGCAACCACATGTCATGAAGGCTAGCTCCATTTTCGGGATCCAATCCATGAATCCGATCGGATCCTCCATTCCAATGAAGGTCGATGGTTTCCAAGTCAAAAAGTCTTTGTATTTGCATCCAACTCCATCATTTCCTCCGTCTTGGTTGTTTCGTCTACTAACTGGTGGGTTGGCTTGACTAATAACCCCATTAAACTTACCTTCTTCTGACTGTGCTCCATTCACTTTGGGCACTTCAATCGGTATTGAAAGTTCTTCACGATTCAGCTAAAGAAGACGTCTAGTTTCTTCCATTTGAAGATCCAACATCATCTGGATCATCGCTTATACCCCAGCCATTGTCATTGGCTCAGGTGCTACTATTGCAATAGCCACTTGCTCAATCACATGTGGTTGATTCCTGTTTTTGTTGGCGTTTCCAAATCCACTTCTCGTTCTTGCCATTTTTTTGATCTATACAGCGAATAAGGTGAATTTAGATCCTGAATCACGATAGATAATTAAATCATTCTTATCACTCTGAAACGTTTACATGCTAGTTCTAATACCGTAATCATACGCTTAGAATCATAAACACATAAGGTCTCCAGATCCGGTTGGCGACAAACCATAGATCTGAATAAATAATATCATATATGACAAACATATAACATTTAGCACATAAAAGAATTTTGGGCATCTTTCCTAAAATAAACTAGTGCTCATGTCTAAAATATAACAGACACTTATCTCACAATCTTCACTTAGCATTCTAAGTTTAAGTCTAGAAATCCTACAAACTCCTAGTTTGCTTAAACTAATGCTCTGATACCAACTGTGACATCCCCAAATTCACGGCCATAAAAGACCGGTTTAATTTATGCTTTTAAAATAATTTTCAGAGTAATCATTTGATTAAAAGAGTTGTGGATTTTGTTCCCAAAACGAAATATGATAAAATAAGATTTACCAAAGCATTTCTAAAAGAAATGTATTTTCATTATATAACAAAACTCGGGATGTCATGTTCCGATACATACCAAAAGCATAAACGGAACATGATAAGCCTTACAACAGTTATTTACAACTACTGGCCTATAATCCAAAATATCTTCATAAGTCGTTCAACTTACGCTCTGGTGCCACTACCTGTAATACAAAGAAAAACTGAGTGGGTCAGGCTTGGGAGCCTGGTGAGCATATAGGGATTTCAACCCACAATAAATAATTATATTAATTTCATCAACCAACAATAACCCAATGGCACATTCCCGTTATCCTCACTTTACGTCCCTAAAAAAACTATCACAAGGGACCTAGCCTAAGGATTTTCATCGGGGCGACAACACATGCTTCAGGGGTTCCTCAGCAATATATGTCAAACAAGGCAACCATGTGGGGGATGGAGTACAACAAATGAACACTCAAGTTCCTTAACAGCTACCAAGTGGCGAGCCTGCCAGCGTTCTACTAGACTGTCTAAAAAATTATGTGGTCGTCATCTAAACTCTGCTAGATGATTGAAACAGCAACAACATCGAGACCTCCCATGATTTTATCACAAGTCAACTATCTACCCATGTTTTACCCAACATTTTAGTAGATAACAATATACTTATACATTCATATACAACTTAAAACATGTATAAAATTTGCATTCAATACTCACTCCAAATACACAGATAATACATATACACATAGCATGTATTCTATAGAAGATACTTCATACATATGTGTTAGAAGAAAGGGATTATACACTCTCTCAAAATGTATACTTAATACATTCAAACAATACGTGTATTAAAATGGTGTTTATGAAAGAGACTATGCACTCACATGATAAGACGATTGTCGGACAGCACTACGGCTCTTCAAGTAGCAATTCTTCGATGAATCTGGGATATCTTCACACACCGGGCTTCTCGTGGGCAGAGCTTCGGCTCAAAAACTCTTTTCCTCTCGGGATCTTCGGAGCGTCGGGACTTACCTCGGGTGTCAGGATGATATCGGTGCTTCGGGGGTGCTTCAAGAGGGCTAGAGAGGGTATCGGGTGTGAGAGAGTACCAAAGTAGCAACCAAAATCGGCTGCCCTTCGGTTTCTATTTATAGGGCTGATTTTCTGGATTCACTTCGTGAATCTCAAAAATTCACGTCATGAGTTTGGTTAGGCATAGTTCACTGCGTTCGTCATCAGTCCACTTGCTTTGGAAGGCGTCCAGCACATGTTCACGTCGTGAACTCTGACACAGGCCTCGAACTTTGTGTTTCGAACTTCAGAAATTCATACCTCTCGCATACGAGCTCCGTTTTGGACGTTCTTTATATCCACGCGTAGGTCAGATTATGCTTTTCAACTCTTGTTTAGACTCCGTCGGCTAATTTTGACTTTATTTTTATTATAATATTTTTAGTAGGCCGGGACAGGAAAACTCCGTTAGAAATTCGTAACTTCTTCATCTAACGTCCGTTTTTGTCTGTCTTTTTACCGTTGGACTACTATCGACGAGATCTTCGATTCTCGTTTAGATTGTTTCGGCTAGAAATCACTTGATCTCATATTCAAACTTTGGGTTGCATACTGCTAAGTCGAAACTTAGAAAACTCATAACTTCCTCATACGAAGTCAGATTTAGACGTTTTTTATGTATGCTCTCGGTTTAACGTACTCTTTGACTTTAGTTTAGATTACTAAGGCTAAATATCGCTCAATCGTAAAGTCACTATTTACGTCATGCAGTGTCGTATCGGTTCTATGGCGTAACTACGATAGGTCATAACTTCTTCGTTATAACTCGGATTTCGGCATTCTTTGTATATCCGGAACCCTTCTCACGACCATTACAACTTCCTTCATAGATATTGGTTTTATCTAGTATTTTACTTTAACGCTTATTTTATCCTTAATTCAGTTAAGTCACAATAGTTAAGCATAAAACACATAATACTTAAATAATGCATTTCTATTATTTCAAAATGAGTTACAAAGGTTAACCTAGACTATTACATCAATATTAATGCCTAGTCTAGAAACATGGGCGTTACACTAGCTGAGTGTCACCCACCTCAGCCCAGCATAGAGGTGATCTGGACTTTCGCCCATAGAGGGATTATAATGGAGCAACTTTAATGTTAGTTTGATAATTATTGTTGTATGAGAACTCAATGAGTGGTAAATGGGTATCCCAAGCTTTAGCTAAGTCTATCACACAAGCTCTCAACATGTCGGATATTGCCTTATTTATACATATTATTAGGAAATATTGATCGACATTTTTGTTAATATTTTCGTTATTTGCATAGAATTATGGTACTTATAAGGATAAAATGTTATTTGCAGCCAAAATAAAGCATTTTCGAAGAGAGGGACCAAAAGTGACAATATATGGAACATTGGAGATTTGAAGCACAAAAGATGAAGAAATTTTCGGATTTACCCGAAGTCACGACGTGAATTAGAAGACCACGACGTGGTCTCGATCTTTCCAGAAGATAAGTACGCGAAGAAAGAGACCTTGGCGAATACAGATTACTTACGGATCACGTCGTGAATCGCTTGTCATGACGTGGCATGTGAAAATTCAGATATTATAAATACTCTTGGCCATTACGACTTGGGAGACTTTTGGCTGATTGGAGGGTTTCCAGAAGACGAATTTTAGCAGACGAGAAGTTCTGGAAAAAGGTTTTCAACACCAAGGGAGTAGAGGTTCATCATTTAGTTACTTATTTGATACTTATGAACATGTTTGCCTATTTAGTTTGTGTTTGTTTGTTAGTTGCTATTATGAACATCTGAATCTAGCTACTCTTGTCTAGCGAGATGAAGCTTCTAACTTATGAATAGCTTAATTTACATGGATTTATTTAGTTGGTGAATTGCTTGTGTTTGATTTATCGTTACCTAGCATGCTTATGTTTGTTTCTTTAGTTGCTTAAATTCATGTTCTGTGTAGCTTAGTGACCATTAACTGCATGAACTTGTTTACCTAGTGATTTAGTGAATATTAAATTGCTAGAGCTTGGATTGACCAATCTTAGTTAGTAATTAGAGTAAATAAATTTAGCTATGCTAGAGAACGTAGATTATGACCATAATTGTGTTTGCATAATAAATCTTACATAACATATTCATAATCATAATTGGTTATGTGTTTAATTGTGTGTGACCATACATAGTTTTACATGAATTAATTAATTATTAGTAAAGTTAGACTTAAATTACTAATATAATAATAACCAACTTGATAATCCATTATTATTAGCTAGCCATAAGGACAAAGTGGATTCGAACTAGATAGGAGTGTTTTTAACTAATTTATTGAATTATGTGCTTTAAGTTCGTCTGGTCTTGCAAAATCAGATAAAACCCCATCTTTGCTTTAAAATTAGGTTAATTTAGTAGTAGATAAATAAATTAGTTAACACCGTTCATTGTGATCGACACCCAACTTACCCAACTATTCTATAATTCGAGTAGGTACACTTCCTAGGTGCATTTTAGTTAGTTAAGGTAGTTAGGTTATAAATTATTAAATTAGTGGGTACTATTGTGCACATCAAGTTTTGGCGCCGTTGTCAGGGAACGACTTAGTTAATTATTAGTTTGTTTGCTTTAAATTGATCGATCCTTTTTGTGGGGTAAAACCTGCAAAAAGTTACTTTTGAAGTTTAGTTTTTTAGTCAGTACTAGGATCACGTCGTGAGCCTTAAGTTCGTGTCGTGAGTTTCGTTTTTTTAGTTTTCTTGGTTTTTTTCTGTTAGTTTTTCTGCGACAACACGAGGTGGTAAATTTTACCACGTCGTGGTGGACTGTCAGTACGAAATTTTTTTTAGTTTTTGTTCAGTTTTATGTTTTTATTTTGATTGTTTTCCATAGTTCATGAACAGAGGATCCAACACACATTTGGTGCCACTGCTTGAAGATACGGAGTCTACGCTGCACAAAAAGAATAAGAAGAAGTCGCCTCTACAAGAACTGAAATCAGCCTTTTCAAGGAAGTCAGGAAAGAAAACGGAAGCATAGAGTTCAGCCTCAAAGAGCATGTTTGAAGTCTTCGATCAATGTCCTAATCCACACGAGACCGAGTGGGAATCAGAAATAGAATTTGGACTTTATACTAGTGAACCCGAGAATGAGCCGCAGAACGAAATGGAGAACATTGATGAGATGGCCATAGGGGATTACAAGAAGCGCATTCGATATGATGTGGGGTCAGGTTTAGTACATCCTACGATTCCTGCCAATGCCACATTCGATTTAAAGGGACATATCCTTACTGCACTCAAGGATATCCCATTCTATAGGAAGGATCATGAGGATGCTTTCAAGCATTTAGACGAGGTCAATGATATTGCGGATTATTTTAATACTCCTAATATCGCAAGCGAGACAGATTTACTAAGGATGTTACCAGTCACTTTCAAAGGAGCTGCAAAAGACTGGTTGAAGGCTCTTCCATCTGGTACAATCACCACATGGGCCCAATTGCGTGAGAAATTTCTAGATCAGTTTTGCCCACACTCAAAAATCTCAAAAGTCAAGAAGGTTATTGCCAACTTTGAACAAAATCCGGGGGAATCATTATACGAGGCATGGGAGCACTACAAGGGGTTGTTAAGGAATTGTCCTCAACATGACCTCAATATTCAGCAAGAAATGTCGATATTCTATGATGGGGTGAATGTCATGACTAGACAACTCCTTGATTCACAAGAACAACTAATAAAGAAGAACCCAAATCAAGCTAAGGAGTTGATTGAAGAGTTTTCAAAGCACTCTCGTGAGTATCACAACCCAGGGCGTGATGGAATAAAAGGCAGTGGAGGTGCACAAACTGAAGAGATGGCTGCTGTGATGGCAATGCTTAGCACTATGGATAGGAGATTGACCCAAATGGACCAATCAATTCATGCAATTTGAGTTGGTTGCGAGAGATGTAGTGGCCCACATTTGACAAGGGATTGCATTATGGATGAATATGGAAACTAGAAAGCTTAAGTTTGCTATTCGAGTGGGGACAAATACGATGAAGATTGGAGAAAACCAAAGGAGGAGTGGCTGCCTTACGATGAATACAAGAAGCAAAAAGAAGAGAAATTTAGGCAAACTGGTCGGGGTTTTACCAAAGAGAGCAATCACTAGCTGAGAAGAAATTTGATCTACAGATCATGTTAATGAAGTTTATGGAAGCTTCAAAAAAAAGGCATGATGCTATTGATGTTGTAGTGGAAGATCAAAGAACTATGATGAAGAATCATCATGCTATGATGATTGACCAACAATCATTATTGAAAAATCAGCAACCTTCCATCAATAACCTTGAAGTTCAACTTGGTCAACTTACTACTTTAGTAAATAAAAGATTGTATCCACAAGTTCCTGAAGTGAAGACACAATCTCACGTTATGGCCATTGATACTGAAGAAGAAGCGATTTCTGAATTCCTAGAAGCTTTAGAAGTGGAGCTAAAGCCATCAGAACCAAAGCATAAGAAGACAAAGCTAGAAAATGAAGAAGCTACTGAAATGCCAGAATCACGACGTGATCCCGATAAGTTCACGTCGTGGGATCGGTTTGCACAGAAAAAAATCGTATCTTATAAACCGCTTTGCCATTCCCATCTCGAGCTAATCATAGTCCACTGGAAAGGGAACATTTGGAGTTTATTCAGCAAATAAAGGGTATTTCTATTAATGCTCCTTTTATTGATTCACTTGCAAAAGTTCCTAAATACGTTATGTTCCTCCAAGATTTAATAGACACTCAACTTGAATTGAAAAAGAATTCTAAGGTAATTCTAAGTGAACAAAGCTCAAGGGTTGTGTTAGGAGAGATACTTAAGAAGATGGGATATCCTAGACGCCTCACTCTTCCATGTGAGTTTGGTAATCAGATGAAGATATATGCTTTAGCCGATTCTAGGGCTAGCATTAATTTGATGCCTTTCTCGTTTTATAAAAAGTTAAATATTCAGAAGATGAAGGGTACTAAAATGACAATTCACATGGCAAACCGTTCAATGACTCGCCCAAGAAGGATAGTAGAATACATCCTAGTCAAAATTGGGAAATTCATTTTACCAGTTGACTTTGTAGTGATGGACATGAAGGAGGATGTTAATGTCCCCATTATTCTTGATCGCCCTCTACTAAATACTGCTAGAGCTCTTGTCGATGCTCGAGAATCCAAGCTCACGTTGAGGTTCGGTGATGAATAAGAAACTTTTGGACTACAAGATGGTTTCCAAGGATATGATGTTCAAGGTGAAGTGTTTAATATTGAAGATGACAATGAGCTTGTAGAATTGGAGAAACGTTTGGAAGAAGAAATTGAAACAATTCAGCAAGTCAAGCACACCAACCCAAGAGCTTCTGTTCCACTTGTATTCAAGGTGTTTGCTTACAAAACACCAACATCTTGGGTGAGTAAGGAAAGTGATGACATGTATAGTAATGAAGAGGAGGTCATATCAAAGGAGACTAGCCCAGTGAAGGAGGAGGAGGATATTATGAAGCTTAAAGATGATGAAAATTTGAAGATTCAAGGGATCAATCGCAAGCTCGATGAAAACGAAGTCAAACATAAAAAGGAGAATTCTAAAAAGGCGTATATTCATCGAGTGCAAGCTTACAAGAGGCATTTCAAGGAGCAAAAGATCCTGGTGGGGGACTCTTGTGACGAGTCGACGTAGGAGGCACGGAGTCCGATTCACGACTCCTCAAAAAGAAGCGCTTCCCGGGAGGCAACCCGAGTTTGGTTTGCATTTTCTTTTCTTTTCTTTTTAGTTTTTGTGTTTTTGATTAGGAAAGCTATCAATTCATTATGTAAATACTGTTAAGTGGTAAAAGATTAGCTATGGGATACTTTAGAAATAAGTGGTAAACAATTAGCAAAAACAAAAAAATTCATTATCAAAAAATTATAGGGTCCAGACTTGGTTCACGTCGTGGTAAACCTCACCACGTCGTGGCTATAGATAAATTACGGGATAAGTCTAAAACTGATGACCATTAAGATGTACCCAGGTTGATTTTGACCCAAACGAAATCCACGATGTGGTATTGCCTGTTACGACGTGGCCTTTAAAAAGTCACAAGAGGGGACCAGTTCACAAACCCTTTGACCAAAAGTTGTTCCCCATTTGTTTACTTTCACACGAACTGAAGCAAGAGTCCCCACAACCGATTTTTTCAGTTTTTCTTCCAAATCTCTTGCATTCTCTTGTCCTTTCACTCAATCTGGTATGTATTTCATGCTATAATAGTTGCTATTTATCCCAATTTTATGCATTTAGTTGGTTAGGGTTTTCTTTAGAAATTAAAATGTCCCAAATTGGTTATATTGGTTAGTATTTTCACTTTGAATGCCCTTAGAATAGCAGAAGTAACAAACCCCAAGTGTTAAGTTGGCTAGATTTGGATTGTTTTATGCTCGCTGTCATTTCACGTTCCGTTTATGAGACCATGACGTGGTGTGCAAAACCACGACGTGGTTCCTGGGCGACCATGTTTTCTGTTTAGTTTTTGGTAACATATTTTAGGTGTTTTGTTTTTGTTTTGGTTTGTTTTTAACCATTGCAGGAAAATGGCACCTAGAAGAGCTGTTCATCAGGACAATGACCCGATTGATGTGGCGAGTATTCATCGGTTATATCGCTTTGCGCAAAACATTTCACGGGCCTTGTTAACGACCTATCAGAACCGTTTGGGATGGTTATACAATAGGGAGTTTGCTATAGCTCCGATTGTTGACTGGGGATGGCTTGGCGGTATTGGAATGGTTGTTGAATTGGAACGCTATTGGACTAAAGTGTACGAGGGGGACCATTTTTCCTTTACTTGCCATGGGTGGAGGAACTTGTTTGCGATCCAAGAACCCATGTACCGGGAATCATCAGTGGAGTTTTTCTCTACTATGATCTTTCAAGAACGCACCATTGATTTTGATTATAACCGGGCACTAGTTTTCCGGTTGGGCATGGTGTATCGGGAATGTAGTCTTTGGGAATTTTCTTGGAGCATGGGGATCTATATGGAAGTGGAGACTCAATCTTCGTTCTTTGTTCCATTTTTACTTGGTTGCGTTTGGGATTTTACGCCCGGTACTTTTGATGCTCAATTTTGGCATACTATCGCCAATCACAGGTACAATTCTCGTGATTCAAGTGAAGCACAAATTCGGAACCCGGTGCATCATTTTCTTCACCGCCTTATCACCTTTTCTATCAATCACAAACACCATGGTTATAAGGTTTCCTTACAAAATTTGTTCTTTTTGTGGAGTATTATTACTCCTGGAGTGAGTTGTGATCTTCCTTACATGCTCACAAGATTTATGGAAAGAAAGCGACCAGTTCACGTCAAGGAAGTCCGATTACGAGTGGACATTTGGTCACCCGCCTTGCCCAGTCATATGGGATTTTGTCACACGATTATGTGCGAAATCTTACCCATTTTCCAGACAATGATTTAACTATTTAGTTTTTGGGTGTTATGAGAGTGGTGGTCGATGTCGGGGGGTATTTTATACCCCCGGAGGATAGAGAGCAAGAGGAGGAGCAATCGGAGCAACAACCTCCAGCGAGGCCCCATAGAAGAAATGTTAGAGTCCGAGGAGAAATTGAGAGTGAACGTGCTGCTCAACAGCATGAGGAGGGAATGCCCACCGACCCATTTCAAAGCCGAGTTGGGTCCTATTTGGATAATCTCCGTGGTGGGATGAATTACAACACACAGATGTTGGAGGCCATGTTTTCTCACATGGGTGAAGTTCGACCAACTTCTGTGCTGCCACAGTGCCCGTACATACCGACATGGGAGGAGCTTTGGATGCCAAGGGGAGATGGAGAAGGACCTAGTGGAGTATAAGGACATGACGATGATGATGATTGACTCTCTTATTCTTAGTTCTTATTTAGTTTTATTTGGTTTTGTTTTGTATGTTTTTGAACTTATTATGGTTTGTAAGATTTGGTTTGTTATTATGTTACTTCTATTTTCTTTTGGTTATTTGATTACAGCTAGCATTGAAGTCTTGGGAAGGGAGTAAGGTCGAGTCAAGAGTCATGACCGTCTAGTCAAGTATCGTTGAAGTCTAAAATCATGAGTCGAAACCCACAATTGGAAATAAATGTGGGGTGCGTCAAGGAGAGAGGATAGAGTCAAAACGGGTCTTTAGAGTACTACATTAGAAGAGTCTTAAATATTTCAGACATTCGTCCAAATTACAAGTTGCATGGAGAAATAGGAGACCTTATTTCTGATTCGCCCAGTTTTCACGATGTGGCACTGCATTTCACGTCGTGAGCTGGTGATCCGTGAATACTAAGAACGCGTTTTGTGCGATCTCACGATTTGGTATTATACATCACGATGTGATTTCTGATTTTTCTCAATTCCGAAGTTCATTTGCAAGTTCTATCTTATGGATAGCCACGTTTCTTCTTGGGATCGTTATAAAGACCAGTATTTATAGCTCTCCTTTATTCAACAATGTGGCGTATGCTTTCCCACATTGTTCTACACGTTTTGGAGGCTTCTACCACTCTTATTGAAGATTGAAGTTTTGATTTATTGATGGCTCATTTGCATATTTCGTGCGCTTAAGGTTCCAATTTTTATTTTGAAGAGGTCCATATTCGAAATGCACATTTTATCCACACTTTTGGAGTTCCGTTTGCACAGCTATCCAAGGGGAGTCTGTTCCTTTTTCTCCCTTTTCTTAATTTTGATTATTGCTTACAATGAGGGCATTGTATGAAATAAGTGTGGGGTAGGGGGTAGAAAAACTAAATTACTTGATAATTTGGTAAATTTTAAAATTTTTCCTAATTGAATCTAGCAGTAATAATTTGAATTATAGATGCAAGTGTTATATGGGATGATCTGATAAGAGCTCAAATGTTTGAGCGAATATACGTTATAGTGCATTTGTAGCCTCCCTTATTTTAGTGAAATCATGGAACAAAAACATAACACCGCTTAGTTTGAGGAATGCAATATATTTAGCAGCCTGAACCAGAAATCTATCCAGGAAATTTATGTCTTAACCAATAAAGGTTGAAGTTAAGCGCCCCTGCTTAAGCATGTAGGTTTTGAGTGAAAAAAAGTGATATATACATGTAAAAAAAAGAGATAAAGTACCAAAAGTGAAAATTTGAAGAATTATGGAGCATAAAACTATCAAAGTTTGAAGATCAAAACATCAAAATTCTTAAGAATCAAAAGTTGAAGATGCCAAAAATCATGAAAGAAGTGAGTTCAAAGAAGTTAAAGATCAAATATCAAGCAATGTGAAGAATTCAAGAGCTCTAAGTGATGGTATCTTAAAGTTGTAACTCTCTAGTTTATGTATGTTTGGGTAGCTTTACAACAATACTTTGAGGTTAAGTAAGATTTTTGGGGATGGCTTCGGAGGGTTGCATAAAATGAGCATTGTTCTAAAGAAGTAGGTGAGTGTTTATGAAGATTGTGAGTATTTAGAGTATGGGGAGGTCCTTTAGAAAAAATTTAGACACAAATGCATGCGTTGAGGTCTTGACATAATGGCTGAATTGGAATTGGATTGTTTTATGTGATGCTAGATATGAAGGTTTAAATTTAAATTAAGTAGATTTGCTTGAGGGCAAGCAAAGCCTAAGTGTGGGATATTTTGATATTGGCATATTTATACATATTTTTAGGCAATATTGATCTACATTTTTATTAATATTTTGGTTATTTGCATAGAATTATGGTACTTATAAGGATAAAATGTTATTTACAGCCAAAATAAAGCATTTTCGAAGAGAGGGACCAAAAGTGACAATATATGGAACATTGGAGATTTGAAGCACAAAAGATGTAGAAATTTACGGATTTACCTGAAGTCACGACGTGAACTAGAAGACCACGACGTGGTCTCGATCTTTCCAGAAGATAAGTACGCGAAGAAAGAGTCCTTGGCGAATACGGATTACTTACGGATCACGTCGTGAATCGCTTGTCATGACGTGGCATGTGAAAATTCAGATATTATAAATACTCTTGGCCATTACGACTTGGGAGACTTTTGGCTGATTGGAGGGTTTCCAGAAGACGAATTTTAGCAGAGGAGAAGTTCTGGAAAAAGGTTTTCAACACCAAGGGAGTAGAGGTTCATCATTTAGTTACTTATTTGACACTTATGAACATGTTTGCCTATTTAGTTTGTGTTTGTTTGTTAGTTGCTATTATGAACATCTGAATCTTGTCTAGCTAGATGAAGCTTCTAACTTATGAATAGCTTAATTTACATGGATTTATTTAGTTGGTGAATTGCTTGTGTTTGATTTATCGTTACCTAGCATGCTTATGTTTGTTTCTTTAGTTTCTTAAATTCATGTTCTGTGTAGCTTAGTGACCATTAACTGCATGAACTTGTTTACCTAGTGATTTAGTGAATATTAAATTGCTAAAGCTAGGATTGACCAATCTTAGTTAGTAATTAGTAGTAAATAAATTTAGCTATGCTAGAGAACGTATTTTATGACCATAATTGTGTTTGCATAATAAATCTTACATAGCATATTCATAATCATAATTGGTTTTGTGTTTAATTGTGTGTGACCATACATAGTTTTACATGAATTAATTAATTATTAGTAAAGTTAGACTTAAATTACTAATATAATAATAACCAACTTGATAATCCATAATTATTAGCTAGCCATAAGGACAAAGTGGATTCGAACTAGATAGGAGTGTTTTTAACTAATTTATTGAATTATGTGCTTTAAGTTCGTCTGGTCTTGCAAAATCAGATAAAACCCCATCTTTGCTCTAAAATTAGGTTAATTTAGTAGTAGATAAATAAATTAGTTAACACTGTTCCCTGTGATCGACACCTAACTTACCCAACTATTATATAATTCGACTAGGTACACGGCCTAGGTGCATTTTAGTTAGTTAAGGTAGTTAGGTTATAAATTATAAAATTAGTGGGTACTATTGTGCACATCAATGTCCTCCAGTGTTTGAATAGTTCTCTCTCTTTGCTTGGCGGTTTGTGGGTGATAGGTTGTACTCTTGTCGAGTTTGGTTCCTAAGGACTTTTGTAGTGATTGCCAAAAACATGAGGTAAACCTGCTATCTCTGTCAGATATAATGGATATTGTCACACCATGTAATCATACAATCTCCTTGATGTACGTCCTTATTAGTTTCTCCATTTTGTTTGTCTCGTTTATTGGCAGGAAGTGCGCGGATTTGGTTAACCTATCAATAATTACCCATATAGTGTCATGCCCACCAGTTGTCTTTGGCAATTTAGTTTTGAAGTCATTGGTTATCCGCTCCGACTTCCACTCGAGTATATCCGGTTGTTGTAGCAAACCCGATGGCTTTTGGTTCTCTACTTTGACCTTGGCGCAAGTCAAAACCTTGCCTATATAAGTAACGATTTCCGCCTTCATGTTAGGCCACCAATATAGTTTCTTGAGGTCTAGATACATCTTGTCTGACCCGGGATGAACGAAGTACTTTGTCTTATGAGCTTCGTTCATTATAATGTCATTGTACCCGCCGAATCTCGATGTCCAGATTCGATTCATGAGATAAGGAGCTCTGTCACCCTTGACCTCAAGGTTTTTATCCATTCCTCGTAAGGCTTCACTTGCGACATTCTCAGGTTTCAAAGCTTCAAGTTGCGCCTCCTTGATCCGGGTGGATAGATGTGAATGGATAGTCATTGTTAGTGATTTTACTTGGCAGCCCGAGTACTCCTTTTGACTTAGGACATCTGCTACCACGTTGGCCTTTCCCGGATGATAATGAATTTCGCATTCGTAATGATTTAGTAATTCTACACATCGTCATTGCCTCATATTGAGATCTCTTTGATTGAAGATGTGTTGTAGACTCTTATGGTCAGTGAAGATCATACAGTTTGATCAATAATACGAAACTAGTTTTTCTTCAGCTTGATCACCACCGTTGTAGTAGCCTCATCAGAAACCCAAAATTATATTGTATCCAAAGTGCCTTCGGGTAAGCGCTTGGAAGAGGAATCCTTTTGGCTTTCTTTGTGGGTGGCCACATGACATTCACCATTGTTTTGTAATGGCACCCTTGTCCTTCTTAGTAAACGATGAAGCAGTCTTTAAGTTTTCAAAGTTAATTTTCGCTTTAATCTTAAGGAAATTCTTAAAGGACCATGCCATGGTATCATTGTTTAGGTTGTGGAAAGGTGTGTGGATGAGTTCTGAAAGATCAACTTTTGTCCAGGACATGAAGTCGACTTTCTTCTCATAATATTCAATTCTTCCAATTTTTCGCTTCACGATCCACATCTTCTTTTCAGCATTGTACCCCCACATGATGATGCCAGAATGATCACCATTTTTTCTGTGAACTTCTTCCCAGTTTCCATGAAAAATATTTCAGGGTGATCACCGGGAACATTTTGATCTGAATTCTTCATCAAGAGCATTTTCTGATAGAACCCATTTTGAACGAACGATGGATGCGGAAGAAATAATATCTTGAGATTTATCATGTATGAATATATGAAAATATGAAGAACATGATGAGTAATTCATAGATAAGAAAAGAAAGAGAGATAAAAATATTATTCATTAAGAACAATGGTGGGCAAGAAAACTCTCCCTAGGTGGGAGAGATCCCACCGCTTTCTCTCACTCTAGGATTACATTGTGAGAAATGGTGCATAATAAGAAAATGACCACCTCTCCCTTTATATAGGAAGGGGAGATAAAATACACCAACAATACAATAAAGTAAAACATACAACCTAACTATCACTCATTATTTGTAGAGCATTTCCATGCTCTAACAATCTCTCCCTAAATGCTTACAAATGACGAGAGATACAATAAGTGATACAAGGCTATAATACAGTAATCGGACTAGCAAGTGTGGTAATAAAATGAAACATAATGAGAACCAAGTGCTGAAATGTCTCTGAAACTCTAAAGTGTCTGTGAAGTCTGAAACTGGTCATGAATGTCTAAACAATGAAGGTCTTCGGCTTCAAATCACCACTAATGAACCAGAAAAATAAGATCCAATTCTTCAAACTAGTCATAATCATCGGAAGAAGAAGATCACCATGAGCAAGTAGAAGATCCAATAAAAGAAACACTTTGTCTTCAAAAAGTCTGAAAAACATCTTGAGTTCTTGAATCATAATACACCAAAAATTTTCAAAGAATAACCTGCTAACAATGTGAAGCATCCAAAAAGTGAATTCCGGATAATAAATAATGTGAATCCAAAGACATGGTCAGCAATGCCAAAAAGTTGATCAACCGATCAAAAATAAGTATCACGTCACATCGCCAAATTAATATTCGTCTTCAAAATATCACAAATCCAAACATGAAAAATCATAAGTTCTGAACCGGATGCAAACACAAAATCATCATGTGGTGGAGTCTGAATAATAAGTACTTTGGAGCTGGTAAACATCTAGTAATGCCAAAAATTTATTTGATCCGTGAAGACCAAAAAGCAGTGCCACAACACATCACTAAATAAATCATCGTCTTCAAAAAATCTTCAAAAATCCAAACCCAAACAATCATAAAATCATATCTGGATGATATCATAATATTCTCTCCCTATTTTTGATAACCAAAGATCGGATATCAAAAATAAATATATCATCGGGATGGAGAGTGTCGGATACCAAGAGCAAAGAGGGTTCTCCCTAGATGTATCAAGGGTCTCGATAAGACACAAGAAATCGAGCAAAGAAGACACTCTGTGGTCATGAGCAGTTGGGTGACTTAGTTGGTGGAAGTTGCTCGAACAAATACCAAAGAAAGAGGAATAACTCTGCATGAAAAATCATTGTTGTACCGAACAAATATCAATATACCCAAACTGCGGTGTCGGAAACTCTCGAAGTGGTCTTCAATAGAAAAATAAAGTTCATATGTTCAAGATACATGATTCGTCAACCAAAGATCAAAAGTGACAAGTCATAAAATTCCATAAAGTGAAGAATGTGAAACAACTTTGTTGATCAATCGTCATTGCGGTGCAAACATCACCAAGAGTAATATGAAGTCCGACCACGGTATGTAGTAATCATCCAAAATAATCGGCATGAAATGAACCAATGTGAGTATCCAAGGTTGTGGCAAAAATTGACGTTAAAAAAATAATTGGTTTTAAAAAAAATAATTAGTTTTAAATAAAAGATTTGGCTAAATAAAAAAATGGTGTTAAAAAAAATAACTTGGATAAATAAAAGAAAATGGGCGGAAAAAAAATAATTTTAAAAAATAGGATGTAGTAGTAAAATGAGCAAAAATTGCGAAGTTGAGGGCTAGAAAAAATGTAACTGCATTGAAAAGGGGGCTCCATGTAGTGGGGACTGAAGTTTAGGGGTCAAAAATGAAACTTCTGTATCGGGAAAGGTCTGCAATATAGAAAATGAAAGTGGGGCCGCAGGTTTTTTTTAAATAAATTGTGGAGGAGGAGGGGGGCGTTTCTGCGCTATATATCGAAGTGCAGGGGCTGAAAAAGAAAATTCGGTATAAATGGGCTAACTGCGGTATAAATACGGAAGTGTGGACCGCAGTGGCTTATTTATTTATTTATTTAGTCTACTCGGTAGCGGCAACGCCATAAGCCGTTATGTTGATTTGGCACCTCTCATAACGGCACTATAACACCGGGAAACCGCCCCCTCTCATGTTACTTGGTGTTATATTAAAAAATGTTACCATGACCACGGAAAGTAACGTGAGAATCAACCAATCAAAAGTCATTATCTCACTCTCTCTCTAACTCTCTTTGTATCTCTTAACATGTTATAGCATGTTATAACATTTGCACAATTTCCTACATAAATCAAATGGTGTTAAAGATGACATAACTTATGAGTTGACAAATTTTGGATATGATAACATGTCTTAACATGTTGCCCACACCCACCAGTCTTAAAGAGGCTGCAGTGTTGGGTTGCGGATGGGATCAAGGTTTCTCAACTACGGTGAGGTTATGGGAATGTGGTATTCTACGGTTTTGGCAAAAATAATGCGGTAAAGACAAAAAGTAAGGGGGTATGGGAGGCATAAGGTGACGTGTGTTTTATAAGGCTGGAGGGAGTGGAGCCGCACTCCCTCCCATTACCGCAGCTTCCTTAAAACACCAAAGGAGTGGAAAGAAGAGAGAGATAGAGAGATAGAGGAGGAGAGAGAGGAAGGGAGTGCTCCCTCTCATTACCGCATTCCCTATCCGCGCTTCCAAAACCGCATGGAGGGGACGGTGTTTTAATGCCACATCAGCTGCGGTTTCAGCCAAACCACACCCCACACCCTTCAGCTAATAGCAGATAAAAGGTGATGGGTGATTGGTCGTATGATAGGTGGGACACAAAAGGAGGTTCACTTGTAAAAATGATTTGTCCGGAGATTGTCTATAAAATGAGATAAAACAAAATAAAATAAAATAAATAGAAAATAAAAGGAAAAAGTAAAAAGGTTTGAGTGTGGCAGTAAAAATAAATATGGTTTAAGAGTTGTGGGATATCACGTGAGTATCCATGGGGTATTGTGATGTAAGAAAATGATGGGATGTGTATGGAAAATTAAGTACATCAAAGGACAAACGGACGTGAGGTTTATCATGTCCGTTACATCTTCGGTCTAAAAGCAAAGACATGTTATCCAGGACTTGTACAACAGCAAGATAACTTGTACATTTTCCATTTTGAGATATAATAAATGAGTAAATATCAGCCATATTAAAGATCTAGAGCGTATACCTTCAGTGATTTTTCATTCGTAACAGCATAGCCTCAAAATATTTGCTTGATATCTCCTTCAAAAATCAAGTCTTCTCCATATACCAAAGATATTTTTGTCTCTTCCATAACATGGAATAAAATCATCAAGTGAGCTCTTTAGACAAAAAATATCCTTCTTCCTTTCGAGGAGCAAGAAAAATAACTTTATGAATCCGGATTTTCAGCAGAAAATTATGAACGAACATTGGCAACTTTTTATCCTTGAAAGCTTGAATCACACCCAAAAATAGAAGAACTCATCATAAGATTTCCGGTTTGGATCCGATTTTTTTTTTCAAAAACACGAAAAATCTTCAAGATAATCACCGAACGAGAGTCGTTCCCTTGAAATAATCGTGAGATCTTCAAGGTACGACTCTGATACCAATTGATAGAACCCATTTTGAACGAACGGTGGATGCGGAAGAAATAATATCTTGATATTTATCGGGTATAAATATATGAAATATGAAGAACATGATGAGTAATTCTTAAATAAGAAAAGAAAGAGAGATAAAAATATTATTCATGAAGAACAATGGTGGGAGAGATCCTACCACTTTCTCTCTCTTTAGGATTACATTGTGAGAAAAGATGCATAATAAGAAAATGACCACCTCCCCTTTTATATAGGAGGGAGAGATAAAATACATCAACAATACAATAAATGAAAACATACAACCTAACTATCACTCATTATTTGTAGATCATTTTCATGCCCCAACATTTTCCCTTTCAGCTGCTCAACCCTAATTTGCTTCTCTCTTCTTTCTTGAGCGGATAGAGAACTAGAAGATAAGAATGTATCAAGATTAGCATTTGGAGCAGGTCTTGTAGCTCTTTCACTTGAAGATTATGAAGCTGCATTGGCGGGACCTGAACTAGAAGCAGTGATCTTTTCTCTTTTAGCACTCAAGGGTTTAAATTCATCACCAAACTTCTTAAATAGGTGTTGTTTTAGATCAAAGAATAGATCAATTAAACAACAAAGATTCGCTTGAAGCTCTGAGATCTTTAAATAGGCGTTGTAACAGCTGCATCCTTCTCTGGGTTTGAGATACTTTGTTGAATAAATTTCTTCAAACTCTTTTTCTGTCAATTCATCTTCTTGATCCTCTTGATCTTCTTCATCATCATATAATTCAATCTCTTCAATGGTGAAATAAAACTTTTGTTTGGGCGCCACATCTTTGTCGGCAACCTCAACATTTTTTGAACCAAGAACATGAGTGTCTTCAATCTCAACAAACTTTCCAAATTTAACTAACTCCTTTAATCCTTGATAAGCAACTTTGACAGACTTTCTCGATTGCTTCATGAGACTAAAAGTGTTGGGACCCAAAGCTTTTATATCCAATGTATCGGGCGTCCTTTCGATTCGAGGATATTTTTCATTAAAAATCATCTGAAGGAACCTAGGTACATCAAAAATAGGTCATTTTTCTTTCCCATGAGGTTGCTCTTCATTTCTTCGAAGACTAACTTTGAGATGTTGTAATCCCAGTCCACAACTAAAGCAACAATGGTTGAGGTCACAGTCTGACCGATTTTGTCAAAGCCTCGCTTTCTTCCTGAAGTGCAACTCACGAAGGAGTGTGCCAAGAACCTCCAGTAGGGTAGCAGTAATTTCTTGATAGTGGGAGGATAGTTTCCTTCATAACACATTTTCTCCATAACTTCCTTGACACGATCAGCAGAGTACTCAATTGGGAGTGCAGATGCATCACCAAATTCAAGTACTCTCAAATAACTTGTTCAGAGAAAATCACTTGTGTTCCTTTCACCATAGATTCCATTGTACCAGTTCCATTTGCTCCTAGCTTGTTGATGAAGCATTTCTAGAAATCAGTGATCAGGTCTCTATGAATGACTGGATTGGCACAAAGGGCTTGAGAGATCCTCCAGTTGTTCAAACCCACCATCATGGATTTGAATTCTTGAGAAGTAGCAGGAGGATCCATGAGATATCCAGCAATGTTGTGAGATTCTACGAATTAAATTCCTCTGCCATTTATCTACACCAAACATGCCAATCGAGAACTAATTTAAAATTAATTATATGGAGTCTGAAATCCGATTTCAGTCAAAGTCAAAGTCAAAATTTTAGTCGATTTCGGTCAAAGATGATCGATTTTGGTCAAAGATAATCGATTTCGGTCGAAGTCACTTGTTGACCAGACGATTTCGGTCAATGTTGGTTGATTTATGTCGAGAACCCAAATTTCGGTCAGATTGGGTCGGATCTTCATCATATCTCGGTCGAATCTGGGTTGAACCGAAAACCTAAAATCTCATTCAAAACTGTTCCAACACAGTTCGTCGGAAACCTCGTAAATCCATTCGTAAACCTGCAAATCCTTTTTCCCAAAGCAACCCAAAAACACTACAAACAAATTATTGTTTCGAAAGCAATTGATACGAAAACGACCTTAAGTCGGTTTTAAGGGTCTAATATCACTTGTAAGTCCCTAAAATCAGATCTATCAAAGTATCATTGGAATCGTTTGATTTAATGCGAAATCTTGATCAAACAATGACACGAAACAATCAGTTAAATATATCAAGAACACGTTTCAATAACATGAATGCATACAGTTCTATTGAATAACTGTCAAATACATTCAATCACACTTTAGCCATGAATCACTAGTATTAAAAAAAACAAATTAGCTTTGAACGGCTATACACAGTCCATATATATACTAAACCGATAACCTAAAGCCCATACATAATAAGCCTACCGAGAACACACTAAGCCCACCGAAAGTACTAGGTGATTTTGGTCCAAAACCAAGAACAACATAATACATTCAAAACAAAGCATAAACCACTAAATATAGCCCAAAACTTCTTTTTGTTCCATAACTTTTGGTTGTTATCTCCCCTTTTTGGTTGATCAGGTATGGGCACCATAATGCCCCGACGGACTCTATGGTCAACATGAATTTATGCCAAACGTTTGGCACTATCGTAGGTGGTTGGGTTAGCAGATATAACCATTCCTCGAATCTAGAGGGATAGTCCCCAGGTATAGTGTTCCACCTTATTGGCTTCCGGGGTGACCATCCCGAGGCACAAAACAGCCAAGTCATTAAACCTGGTAGTATAGGTGGTCACATCAGAGCCCGTCATCGTATGATTCCTAAGCTCTTGCTCTAATTTATGAATTTCGCTTCTTGGGCAGTACTCCTCCAACATCATGACCTTCATATCTTCCCAACTCATAGAGTTGGCCACGGTGAGAGTCAGGGTTCTAACATGGCCATTCCACCAGGATAAGGCTGAGTCAGCGAAAGTACAAACTGCATACTTGACTTTACATTCATCTGGGTATGAACATACTTCAAACACATATTCATTTTCTCAAACCATATCGTTAAGGTGATGACACTGTCATCGTCATGAAAAGTCCTATGCTTGCAGCTCATAAAATCCTTATAGGAGCATACTCATTGGTGTCCTTGGCTTTCGCCCTGATTGGAATTGTTAGCGTCGCTCTTGTTTCTAGCCCTGTCGAAAATACCCGATACCCGAATTACCCGCCCGACTTTTTCGGGTATCGGGTAAATCGGGTCTCGGGTAAATTTTTCCGGGTAATCGGGTTACCCGATTTTTTTCAGGTCGGGTAAAGGGTACATTTTTTGGGTTTCGGGTATACTTGAATTACCCAAATTATTTTAAAAATTCCTTTTTTTGTAGAGCTTGTACTATATAGCGGGTATTTGATCACGCTTAAACTATCATTATTGTAAAACATAAATATATTTATTATGACAATACGACAATAACAATATTAGAAGTAATTTTTATTTATCATCACGTTCTTTAAAACTTAACTGTTTTCTAGATTATAGTTTTTATTACAACTAACAAACTCATTATCTTGACGAAACTTTAGAACATGGCAAAACTTATGGCTATATTTATCTTAAACATTTTAAACTTTTAAATTAAGATCTTTAGGTATTTGTTTTTTTAACATCTTATTAGATTAGATTAAGTTGTTAAAAAATTACTTGATATCTCATGTATTATTGACTAGAAAATCTCAATGTTCAAAGCTTGAGTAACTTCGTTTATGTCTCATTTGTTTATATAAACAAGACTAATAAAGCACGACGTATTTATTTCATTAAATTTATTTTTAGGTGAAATTAAAAAAAATCATATATTTCGGGTAATACCCGAATTACCCAAACCCGACCCGATACCCGAATTACCCGAATTTAGTTTGGGTAGGGTAACGGGTAATTTTTCTAACATGAAAAACCCGAATTACCCGAAACCCGAAAAAATTACCCGTTCAACACCCCTACTTGTTTCCCTTCCAATTTCTGTTCCTGTTCCCGTTTCCGTTTCTATTTCCGTTCCCGTTTCCATTTCAATTTGTGCCAATAGCGCTAATTTGTGCCATGGCGGTTGCCATAACGGCTTGGAACATAGTGGGGCCCACCTGTGGAGTTGGTGTTGGTGGAATTGGTGGTGTTCAGTCGGCACGTCGATTACTTTTGCATGGTGGAATTTCTCGACCATAGGGACTAGATATGGAGTGATGGTAAGTCCTTGTTAATATTTATAAATCGGGTATTTGTTGAAATAGAACGTCTTAGCTATATGTTCGTTATGGTTTGCCTTTATTGCAACTTGTAAACATTTCAATAAAATAAAATAATATATATATATATATATATATATATATATATATATATATATATATATATATAATTACTATAATAAGTAAACAATTGCATAACAATTTATGAACTTAATAGTATAATGAAATAAAATTCATGCCATATCATTGATAATGTTTCATAGTAGTACATAGTTTTGGAAAATTGACCTTCATGAAGGTCTGCAAAACACTTGAACCCAAAATAAAATTGGCAGCATAAGGACCCTTAGAATAGTGTAATCCCTTATTCGCATGGTCGGACCTACATAAATGAGGGATTAGCACCAACTCTTACTCACAAAACCTAGTCTATAAGAAAAGTTGAGTAGCATGAACACTACTCATGGCGAGTGACATCATGTGGCCCTCGAAGTGTGGCTATGAATGCTTGCATCCCCTTGCTTCCTCTCTGGCCTCGTCGGCTCGATACTCTGCCATGATAACCCTTTGCTCCATGACGGCGTGACTGTCCATGACCTCTATATCCTCGGATCGGGTAGTAGTGACATCCTCCTGAAGAAAATCGATGATCCTGTGTTTCTGATCATGATCTTCATCTAGACGACGAAACTGGGTGGCGATGACCTCAACAGTGGCACCAACATGTAGTATTTGGCTGGTGGACACCCTATCATGCTCCTCAAGGCATGAAATGTGGCAAATCATGACAGGGAGAGCCAAGTCGTTTGAACCGCTGTTGCGGAGGTTGTGGAACTCTCGACACATACCGTACAGGGAATACTGACCATGTTCGTGGCTTCATTTGTCTAGGCCCTCTTCCCAGCTGGGTGTCAGTCCCTTGAGTGGTACACTTGTAAGAAAAATCTTGGGTCTACAAAAGGGAGGTATCCTCTTACGAGGAGTGAGCACCCATAACTGCTAGGAATAAATCCAAGATGACGAATGTAGAATATCAAGAACAATCAAGAATCAATCACCATCATATGCATGTAATCTGATAAAGGTTTTTGTGTATATTGATTATGATATGAACATACAGAGAAAAACCTAGTCTGGTAAAAAACTTACTATCCAAATCTAAGCTAATGATCATTTATAGGGAACATAAAATATATACCATAAATATAAAACTAATGTCTTAACATAAAACCAATGCCTTAGAAGAGCTCGATTAAGAACTTCTACTGTAATGGCACCGTAGGTACCCATTTAAGATTCAAGATTGAAGTTGGTTTCTTGCACCTCCATTTATTTGAAGAGAATCAATCAAGATGACGAATGTAGAATATCAAGAACAATCAAGAATCAATCACCATCATATGCATGTAATCTGATAAAGGTTTTTGTGTATATTGATTATGATATGAACGTACAGAGAAAAACCTAATATGGTAAAAAACTTACTATCTAAATCTAACCTAATGATCATTTATAGGGAACATAAAATATATACCATAAATATAAAACTAATGTCTTAACATAAAACCAATGCCTTAGAAGAGCTCGATTAAGAACTTCTACTGTAATGGCACCGTAGGTGCCCATTTAAGATTCAAGATTGAAGTTGGTTTCTTGCACCTCCATTTATTTGAAGAGAATCAATCAAGATGACAAATGTAGAATATCAAGAACAATCAAGAATCAATCACCATCATATGCATGTAATCTGATAAAGGTTTTTGTGTATATTGATTATGATATGAACGTACAGAGAAAAACCTAATATGGTAAAAAACTTACTATCCAAATCTAACCTAATGATCATTTATAGGGAACATAAAATATATACCATAAATATAAAACTGATGTCTTAATATAAAACCAATGCCTTAGAAGAGCTCGATTAAGATCTTCTACTGTAATGGCACCGTAGGTACCCATTTAAGATTCAAGATTGAAGTTGGTTTCTTGCACCTCCATTTATTTGAAGAGAATCAATCATCTTGTGAAAGTAATACCCGTTTTATAGTTGGAAAACAAAAATTTCCATAGAATTCATTAAGCCAACCAAATTCTCTTTTTTTTTTCCCTTTTCTCCAACTTTTAACATATTCATCTAAAGAAAAATGTGAATGTAATTTCCTTTGAACATTCTTGACTTCAGCTTTCTGAACCTTTTCACATGCATTAGGTACTTGTACTTTTGGCATCCAAAGCTTCTTCATTTTACTCTTTTTGTTCTTCTTCTTCTTTATTTTCTGATATCTAGGCTTCATAAACAAATTTCGAATCTGATCAACCTCTTCATCATTCTATATCTGAACATTAGAAACCTTTGGTACACAAACTTTTAGAGTTTGATAAATATGAATTTCTTGAAGAATTGGCTTTCTCTAAGGAATCATCCCTTCAAAAACATCATCAAAACATAAAATGTCATCTGTTTGAGTTCCTATTGAACAAAATGTCTTCACTTTTCACGATTTCAGATGAATTTCTTTGAGATTCATCTTCTGAAGTACCAGATTTGGAATGTAACAATTCTGAAAAACATGAACCACTTGACTCCCCCTCAACAAGAACATCCGAAGTCATCTTTTCTTCATAAACATGAGGAACATTATGAACTTCACCAAGAACATGAAGAACAACTTCCTTTTTCTTTTCAACTATTTTCATCTCCAAAATATGTTGTTTATTTTCTTGATTTAAATGTCCATAGATAATATGAAATTGTTCTACTATTCTCTCGTTGTTTTGTAATTCACCTTCGTTAACACATGAGTATTCAGTTATTTTCTCATCAACAAAAAAAATATATAACCCAGTAACATCCCTCAACGAAAAATCACCAAGCACATGAAACAAAGTCCCTTTGTCGACACCATAGATTGGTTTAGTAACCTTTAATCCATGTTCTAAAATGGACTTACAGAATAAAAGATCCATTAGATCTTCAATAAGTGACAGAACTAGAAGAGAGAGAAAGTAGATCTAATAAGAATTCTAGATAGAGAAAACGGACGTGGGAAGATTTTTAGAGAGATAAAGTAGATCTTGTAACGCCCACGTTTCCAGGCTAGGCATTTTCGTTGATGTAATAGTCTAGGTTAACCTTTGTAACCCGTTTTGAAATAATAAGAGCGTATTATTTGAGTATTATGTGAATTATGTGTTTATTTTCTGAATTATTATAATTTAAGGAATTAAGAATAAAATAAGCGTCAAAATTAAAGTATGAGATAAGCCCGATATCTTTTCATAAAGATGTAGTGGTCAAAACAAGGATTTCGAAGATATAAAGAATGCCGAAATCCGAGTTATAACGAAGAAGTTATGACCTGTCGAAGTTTCGCGACAGAACCGGCAGCGCTGAATGACGTAAAAAGTGAAATTTATGTTAGATCAATATTTAGCCTTAGTGATCTAAACGAAATTCGTAGAGTTCAATAAACCGAGAGCGTGCATCAAAAGAACGCCCAAATCTAACTTCGTATGAGGAAGTTATGATTTTTCGAAGTTTCGACTTAGCGGTATGCAGCCCGAATACTCGATTTGAGATCGAGCGGTTTTTAGCCGAAACAATCTAAATGAGAATCGAAGGTCTCGTTAATAGGAGTAAAACGATAAAAAGATAGGCGAAAACGGACGTCGGATGAAGAAGTTATGATTTTATAACGGAGTTTTCCTGTCCCGGCCTACTAAAAATAAATAATAAAAATAAATTCAAAATTAGCCGACGGAGTCTAAACGAAAGTTGTAGATCGTAGTCTCACCTACGCGTGGATATAAAGAACGTCGAAAACGGAGTTCGTATGAGGAAGATATGAATTTTTGAAGTTTATTAAATATTTTCGATATTTAATTTAAATATATATTATCCGATATTATCCTTGGGGGATTCAGCGACCTTATCGTCGTTACGCCCAACGTAATTTCAGATTACGCCCAGCGTAATTTGAAGTTCCAGCCCCTATAAAAGGAGGTCGAGGGCAACCGAGTTCATTGCTCATTTCTTCCCTTTTTCTCGCGTTTTTGCATCGTTTTTCGTGCAAGAATTATCCCGAAGCCCCGGTATCATTCCCGAGTCCCGAAGCAAGTCCCTAGGTCCCAAAGATCCCGAGAAGTAAGATTCCCGAGCCGAAGCTCTGCCCGCGAGGAGTCCGGTTTTTGTGAAGATCTTCCAGATCTGCCGAAGAATACTAGTTCTACAAGTCGTAGTGCTGTCCGATCATCTTCTGATGAAGTGAGTGTGTAGGTACTTTCTTCTAATGCATAATTAAGAAGTATTTTATACGAAATACGTGTTATGTGCATATTTTTTTGTTATGTGTGTGAATGTATATTCGCTTTCTTCTATCTCATAGATCTGATTTATTCTCTATGAAATACGTGTTATGTGGGTGTGCCTCATCTGTTATGTGGAACATGTATTGAATGAAAATGCTATACATGTTTTAAAACTATATATAAAAATGTATATTTTATCTACTAATATGTTGGGTAGAACATGGGTAGATAGTTGGTGTGTAATAAACAGATGAGAGGCCTCGATGCTGTTTTGATCCAGTCATCTAGCGGAATTTAGATGACGACCACGGACTTTTCTAGATAGTCCAGTGGAACGCTAGCAGGCTCATAACCTGTAGGTGTTAATGAACTTGGGTGTTCATTTGCTGTATTCCATCCCACTCATGGTTGCCTTATTTGACTTATACTGCTGAGGAACCCCCGAAGCATGTGTTGTCGCCCCGATGAAATATTCTTAGACTAGGTCCCTTATGTTAGTTGTCTTAGGGACGTAAAGTGAGAATAACGGGAATGGGTAATTGGGTTATTGTTGGTTGGTGGAAATTAAATATAATTATTTATTGTGGGTTGAAAACCCTATATGCTCACCAGGCTCCCAAGCCTGACCCACTCAGTTTATTTGTATTACAGAAAGTGGCACAAGGGCATAAGATGGATGAACCATCAAGTTGTTTTGTTTACAAGTCTGTATATGTATATATTTGTTGAATGACTTGTAATGTTATCGTTTATGATTTATGGTCTGTATCGAAACATGACATCCCGAGTTTTGATTATATAATGAAAATACATTTCTTTTATGATATGCTTTGGTAAATATTATTTTATCATACTTTGTTTTTTGGGAACAAATTCCGCAACTCTTTCAAATCAAAAGGATTTACTCTGAAATTATTTTAAAAGCATAAATGAAAATCGGTCTTTTCTGGCCGAGATTTTGGGGATGTCACAGTTGGATCAGAGCATTAGTTTAAGCTAACTAGGAATTTGTAGGATTTCTAGACTTAAACTTAGAATGCTAAGTGGAATATTGAGATATGCGTCTGTTATGTTTTAGACACGAGCACTAGTTTATTTTAGGAAAGTTGCCTAAAATGCTTTTATGTGCTAAATGTTATATGTCGCCATATATGATATTATTTGTTCGGATCTATGGTTTGTTGCCGACCGGATCTAGAAACTTTATGTGTGTAGGATTCTAAGCGTACGTCTACAATATTAGAACTAGCATGTAAACGTTTCGGAGTGATAAGGATGATTTGAATATCTATCGTGAATGAGGATCTAATTTCACCTTATTTTGTGTATAGATCAAAAATGGTGAGAATAAGAAGTAGATTTGGAAATGCTGATGAAAACAGGAATCAACCACCAGTAATTGAACAAATACCTGTCGTAGCAGCAGCACCTGAGCCAATAACCATGGCTGGTGTGCAAATGATGATTCAAACAATGTTTGATCGTCAGATGGATGAAATTAGGCGGTTGCTTCAACAAAATCATGAAGAACTGTCAATTCGTGTGGAAGAGCCCGAATTAAATGAAAGGCACTCGGAAGGTGGAAACTTCAGTGGGTCTATTGGTCAAGCCAACCCACCGATAGTTAGACAAAACAACCATGATGGAAGGAATGATGGAATGGGATGCAAGTACAAGGACTTTCTAACTTGCAAACCATCGACCTTCAATGGAAAGGAGGATCCGATTGGAGTTATGGATTGGATCTCCGAAATGGAGTTAGCCTTCATGACTTGTGGCTGCAGAGGCAAGTTGCAAACTATCTATGCAGTGCGTCAATTCCGAGGTGGAGCCTTAATGAGCCACTACAATTGACATGGGCAGAGTTCTTGGTGCAGTTCAAGCGCAAGTTCTACTCGGCTCAAAATCTGTTGGAGTTGGAGAATAAGTTTTTGGCATTGACGAAAGGCAGCATGTCAGTTGATGAATACACTAATAACTTTATAGATAAGATGGAGTTTGCTTTGCGCATCGTTCCAGATGAGCTGACAAAGGTGGACCGGTATGCGAAGGGACTCCCATGGGAGTACGAGGTGCCAGTACATCAGACACATACTCTAGAGGTAGCTATCTGGGCTGCAAAGTCTGTTGAGAACATGATTAAGGGGAGAACCACCGACAAGGTTGAGGTTGGTGAGAAAAGAAAGTTTGAGGGAACATCTGGTTCCGGTAAGAAAAGCAAATTTTCAAAATCTGATTCGAAAAAGTTTGGTGGAGGAAAAGGAGGCAAAGCGAAGTGGTGTGATAAGTGTAAGAAAAAGCACTTTGGGAAATGTAGTGAGGATGTAACCTGCTACAAGTGCGGAAAAATTGGGCATTTTGCCAATGAGTTCCCGAACAAAAAAAGTATGTTTTTTGGTTGTAATGAAGAGGGGCACATTTTGAAAGACTGTCCGAAGAAGAAGGAGGCAGCTAAGCCCAACATTCCACCAAAGCCGAAGGCGAGAGCCTTCCAGATGACACTTGAGGCTACGAAAGATGAAGCTGATGTCGCTTCAGGTACTTTTCTTGTAAACGAATTACCTGCTCAAATTTTGTTTGATTCTGGAGCCAACTACACCTTTATTTCGCATGAGTTTGTTAGAAAACTAGCTTTGCCTGTTGATAGACTAGATAATGCTTTATTTGTCGAAGTTGCTAGTGGCAAGTTTGTACCTGTTAGCCATCGTATGAAAAACATCTTAATCGACCTTAATGGGAATAAGTTTCACGAGGAATTATTACCTATCGAACTTAATGGTTTCGACATCGTTTTGGCAATGGATTGGCTTAGCGCCAATGATGCTGAAATTTTATGCAAGAAGAAGATAGTTAAAGTAAACCCGCCAGGGAAAGAGTCGTTTATGGTGTATGGGGACAAACCTAGAGTAAATTTTGGAATCATTTCTTTAATGAAAGCCAGAAAGTGTTTGACCAAGGGATGTACATCATATTTAGCATTCATGATCGATGCTAAGAAGGAAAAGAAGGTGATGCAGAGTATTCTAGTGGTGTGTGATTATTCGGAAGTATTTCCCGAAGATCTTCCTGGATTACCGCCTGATCGACAAGTGGAGTTCCGTATTGACTTGTTACCAGGAACCACGCCAATAGCAAAAGCACCGTATCGATTAGCACCGACGGAGATGAAGGAGCTGATGATACAATTTCAAGAGTTATTGGACAAAGGTTTCATTAGACCTAGTTCATCACCCTGGGGAGCTCCGGTGTTATTCATTAAGAAGAAAGATGGAAGCATGAGAATGTGCATCAATTACAGAGAGCTGAACAAGGCAACAATAAAGAATAGATATCCGTTGCCGAGGATTGATGACCTATTTGATCAATTGCAAGGTTCGAGCTATTTATCGAAGATAGATCTAAGGTTAGGATATCATCAGCTGAAAGTAAGAGAGCAAGATATAGAGACGACTGCATTCAGAACACGATATGGACACTACGAGTTTTTGGTTATGTCGTTTGGACTAACCAATGCTCCGGCAGCATTCATGGATTTGATGAATAGGGTTTGTAATCCGTTCCTTGATAAATCTGTGATAGTGTTCATAGAAGACATTCTGATTTATTCGAAAAGCCAAGAGGAGCATGGCAGTCACTTGCGAGAAGTGTTAGAAGTCTTGAAGAAGGAGAAGCTGTATGCAAAGTTCTCCAAATGTGATTTTTGGATTCGTGAAGTCCAATTCTTGGGTTACGTGGTCAACCAGGAAGGGATAATGGTTGATCCAACGAAGATTGAAGCTGTAATGAAGTGGGAACAACTGAAAAGTCCCACGGAGATCTGAAGCTTTTTAGGATTAGCCGGATATTACCAAAGGTTTATCCAAGGGTTTTCTTCAATTGCTACTCCATTAACAGCTTTGACACACAAAGGAGCTACTTATGCTTGGAATGATAAGCATAAAGAAGCATTCGAGAAGCTAAAGAAGAAGCTATGCGAGGCACCGATACTTTCTTTACCCGATGGAGTCAAAGACTTCGCTGTCTATAGCGATGCGTCTGGGGTTGGATTGGGTTGTGTTTTGACCCAAAGAGAAAAAGTGATAGCATATGCGTCTCGACAGCTGAAGGAGCATGAAAAGAATTATCCGACTCATGATTTGGAGTTGGCAGCGGTATTTTTTGCTCTGAAAATATGGAGGCATTACCTCTATGGCACGAAGTGTAAACTTTTCACTGATCATAAGAGTCTCCAATATCTCTTTAATCAGAAAGAGTTAAATATGAGGCAACGACGCTGGCTAGAGTTACTCAAGGACTACGATTGTGAGATACTTTACCACCCTGGTAAAGCTAATGTTGTTGCTGATGCTCTCAGTCGGAAAGTCAATCTTGAAAGGAAGAGGCCAAGAGCGTTGAGAATTGAAGTTGTCTCGACAATTGTGGAAAGTATAAAGAAAGCTCAAGAGGAAGCTTCTGAGAAGAATGACCGAAAGGAGGAACGTTTGGAAAAAACGTTGGTGTTTGATACAAACGGTCATGGACTGAAGGTGTTCCAAGGTCGGATTTGGGTACCTAAGTCCGGAGGAATTAGAGATCTTCTGATGGAAGAAGCTCACAAGACCATGTACTTGATTCATCCGGGTAACACTAAAATGTATAGGGACTTGAAATCCTACTACTGGTGGCCGACGATGAAGCTTGATGTTGCAAAGTATGTGGCCGAGTGTGTGACTTGTGCGAGAGTCAAGACACAACATCTGAAACCATATGGGAGTTTAGAGCCTTTACCTATGCCTATGGGTAAATGGGAAGACATTGCTATGGATTTTGTCACTAAACTACCCAGAACAAAAAGTGGTCATGACATGATTTGGGTGGTCGTTGATCGATTCACTAAGAGTGCGCATTTCATAGCAGCCAATGAGAAATGGTCTATGGAAAAGCTTGCAAGTTCTTACGTGAAGGAAATTGTGAGGCTTCACGGTGTTCCGTTAACGATTGTGTTGGATCGTGACAGCCGTTTCACCTCACGATTTTGGAAAAGTCTACAAGAGGAAATGGGTACCAAGATATGTTTAAGTACAGCTTACCATCCGCAAACTGATGGTCAGAGTGAAAGAACAATACAAACACTTGAAGATATGCTGAGAGCATGTACCTTGGAATTCCTAGGTAACTGGGATGAACATTTACCTTTGGTAGAATTTTCCTACAATAATAGTTTCCACTCGAGCATAAAGATGGCACCTTATCAAGCTTCGTACGGACAGAAGTGTCGTACGCCGTCTTGTTGGCTTGAGGCTGGGGAAAAGCAGTTTATGGGACCCGAGATGGTCCATCAGACTGCTGAGAAGTTGAAAGTGACCAGGGAAAGAATGTTAGCAGCTCAAGATTGTCAAAAGAGCTATGCTGACAAGAAGCGAAGACCGATGACTTTTGAGGTTGGAGATTCGGTTTTTCTTAAAGTCTCACCGTGGAAGGGACTTATAAGATTTGGTAAAAGGGGAAAGTTGAGTCCACAGTTTATTGGACCGTTTAAAGTTCTTCAGAGGATTGGGAACCAAGCTTACAAGCTTGAACTACCAGTGGAACTGAATTGAATTCACAACACTTTTCATGTGTGTTATTTGAGGAAGTTCACGGGAGAAGTTCCCGATATAATTCCAATTTCTGAATTGAGAATTGATGAAAACAAGAGGTTAATTGAAGAACCTGAGGCAATTGTTGACCAAAAGACTAAGAAGCTTTGACGCAAGATGGTCGAATTAGTGCTTGTTCGTAGGAAACATTCGAATGGGCCAAATCTCACCTGGGAAACGGAGAGTGACATGTTGAGTCGCCATCCGCATTTGTTTGTTGATGTGTGATTCCGGGGACGGAATCATCCTAAGGGGGAGAGAATTGTAACGCCCACGTTTCCAGGCTAGGCATTTTCGTTGATGTAATAGTCTAGGTTAACCTTTGTAACCCGTTTTGAAATAATAAGAGCGTATTATTTGAGTATTATGTGAATTATGTGTTTATTTTCTGAATTATTATAATTTAATGAATTAAGAATAAAATAAGCGTCAAAATTAAAGTATGAGATAAGCCCGATATCTTTTCATAAAGATGTAGTGGTCAAAACAAGGATTTCGAAGATATAAAGAATGCCGAAATCCGAGTTATAACGAAGAAGTTATGACCTGTCGAAGTTTCGCGACAGAACCGGCAGCGCTGAATGACGTAAAAAGTGAAATTTATGTTAGATCAATATTTAGCCTTAGTGATCTAAACGAAATTCGTAGAGTTCATTAAACCGAGAGCGTGCATCAAAAGAACGCCCAAATCTAACTTCGTATGAGGAAGTTATGATTTTTCGAAGTTTCGACTTAGCGGTATGCAGCCCGAATACTCGATTTGAGATCGAGCGGTTTTTAGCCGAAACAATCTAAATGAGAATCGAAGGTCTCGTTAATAGGAGTAAAACGATAAAAAGATAGGCGAAAACGGACGTCGGATGAAGAAGTTATGATTTTATAACGGAGTTTTCCTGTCCCGGCCTACTAAAAATAAATAATAAAAATAAATTCAAAATTAGCCGACGGAGTCTAAACGAAAGTTGTAGATCGTAGTCTCACCTACGTTTGGATATAAAGAACGTCGAAAACGGAGTTCGTATGAGGAAGATATGAATTTTTGAAGTTTATTAAATATTTTCGATATTTAATTTAAATATATATTATCCGATATTATCCTTGGGGGATTCAGCGACCTTATCGTCGTTACGCCCAGCGTAATTTCAGATTACGCCCAACGTAATTTGAAGTTCCAGCCCCTATAAAAGGAGGTCGAGGGCAACCGAGTTCATTGCTCATTTCTTCCCTTTTTCTCATGTTTTTGCATCGTTTTTCGTGCAAGAATTATCCCGAAGCCCCGGTATCATTCACGAGCTCCGAAGCAAGTCCCTAGGTCCCGAAGATCCCGAGAAGTAAGATTCCCGAGCCGAAGCTCTGCCCACGAGGAGTCCGGTTTTTGTGAAGATCTTCCAGATCTGCCGAAGAATACTACTTCTACAAGTCGTAGTGCTGTCCGATCATCTTCTGATCAAGTGAGTGTGTAGTTATTTTCTTCTAACGCATAATTATGAAGTATTTTATACGAAATACGTGTTATGTGTATATTTTGTTGTTATGTGTGTGAATGTATATTCACTTTCTTCTATCTCATAGATCTGATTTATTCTCTATGAAATACGTGTTATGTGGGTGTGCCTCATCTATTATGTGGAACATGTATTGAATGAAAATGCTATACAAGTTTTAAAACTATGTATAAAAATGTATATTTTATCTACTAATATGTTGGGTAGAACATGGGTAGATAGTTGGTGTGTAATAAACAGATGAGAGGCCTCGATGCTGTTTTGATCCAGTCATCTAGCGGAATTTAGATGACGACCACGGACTTTTCTAGATAGTCCAGTGGAACGCTAGCAGGCTCATAACCTGTAGGTGTTAATGAACTTGGGTGTTCATTCTCTGTATTCCATCCCCCTCATGGTTGCCTTATTTGACTTATATTGCTGAGGAACCCCTGAAGCATGTGTTGTCGCCCCGATGAAATATTCTTAGACTAGGTCCCTTATGTTAGTTGTCTTAGGGACGTAAAGTGAGAATAACGGGAATGGGTAATTGGGTTATTGTTGGTTGGTGGAAATTAAATATAATTATTTATTGTGGGTTGAAAACCCTATATGCTCACCAGGCTCCCAAGCCTGACCCACTCAGTTTATTTGTATTACAGGAAGTGGCGCAAGGGCATAAGATGGATGAACTATCATGTTGTTTTGTTTACAAGTCTGTATATGTATATATTTGTTGAATGACTTGTAATGTTATCGTTTATGCTTTATGGTCTATATCAAAACATGACATCCCGAGTTTTGATTATATAATGAAAATACATTTCTTTTATGAAATGCTTTGGTAAATATTATTTTATCATACTTTGTTTTTTGGGAACAAATTCCGCAACTCTTTCAAATCAAAAGGATTTACTATGAAATTATTTTAAAAACATAAATGAAAATCGGTCTTTTCTGGCCGAGATTTTGGGGATGTCACAGATCTGAACACGAAAATTCGAAAAAACACGAATTTTTTCTTCTAATTCACTTCTAGAAAATGATTCAATAACAAATCAGATGAAATAATGAGTAGAGGACAACAGATATGAAAATGATTTTGCAATAAAATGAGGTATAAACTGTTTCTTTTTAGAAAACTTACAAAACTTGAAGAACAGGGTGAGATTCTTGATAAAATATCGCCATAAACGAGATCGATTCTTGCAATAATCACTGATATCTACAAGAACCCGCTCTGATACTACTTGTTGGGAATAAATCCAAGATGACAAATGTAGAATATCAAGAACAATCAAGAACCAATCACCATCATATGCAAGTAATCTGATAAAGGTTTTTGTGTATATTGATTATGATATGAACGTACAAAGAAAAACCTAATCTGGTAAAAAAAAAACTTACCATCAAAATCTAACCTAAGGATTATTTATAGGGAACATAAAATATACACCATAAATATAAAAGTAATGCCTTAAAATAAAACCAATGCCTTAGAAGAGCTCGATTAAGATCTTCTACTGTAAAGGCACCGTAGGGAATCATAAAATGATTAAACCTAAAAAGGCTTCTCTATATAACCAAATATTCCAAATTAGTTTCAATATCTCAAATACTCAACAATAACAGACCACCTGGATGGTGGTATACCTGAAATCTCGGCTTAGGCATAGGATCGTACAGGTTGCGGACGACATAGCGTGGGTTGTTGACTTCAAAGTCAGCATCGGAGTCCTCCTCCATCAGGTCCTCGTCACTATCCTCATCATCCTCTTGACCCTCCTCCGGGTCCTCCTCAGCAGCTGGTGCGTCAGCCTCGGCCTGCTCCGCGGGCTTCTTCTCAATCCATCCACCATTCCCATTGTTTGGAAAGTAAGGGTCTTCGGGTAGGTGAAATTCAGCCATGTCAACTGTACAAGAATAGAGGTATTGGAGGCATGTAAGGAGTCTAGGTATATGGTTCTATAGTAATGTAAACTACTCCTATAGTGTTTTAAATTTTATGTTTGGTTCTCGATTTCCTTTGTATGGGGTGTTGGTAAGTTTGAGACTTGTTGTTCACCACGACTATTTCCAAGCACATGTTAGTCACATCTTGGACGAATATAGTTGATCAGGCTATATTCATCCTAGATATGACTACATAACTACCTAGGCCTACTCGTAGTGTTCAACTTATCTTATTACTTTTGTATTGTTCATGTTATGACACCATTCTAGAATGTAGCTATGTACTTATACTTTATTAAAAATATCATTATATTTTAACAGTATACTTGTACGAAATGTTTTAGCTAGAGAGTTTTAGTCCCAATGTATTTATAGTTGTATATCTTACATTGTTTGATATACTTGGTTCACTATAAACAATGTTCCGATACCAATTTGTCACACCCCCAAACTAGGATGGCGGAAACGTTTGGGGTGGATGACTTCATGAATATTATCACAACATAATGTACAATAGTGATCAAAGCAAAGAAAACCATCATAAATATAATTGAGAATGTTACCTTTTTACCATGTATTGTATGCTTCAAAACCAATTACACTATGATGACAAAAATAAATAGTACGAAGCCATAACGTCCCATCCTAAAAAGCTTGATGACTACCTGTTTAACGATTCCATGAGAATACAAGTCGTTTTGAAAAGTGTCGACAATTACGTTGGTGAGCTCATAAGAGTTTTGTATGTGAAAAATTTGTAACTTTTTCCTTGTCAAAGGATAGCGTTCGTTCCTAGAAAATCCAATATATTCTTAAAAATGAGTTGTAGTCTTAAAAACCCTAAGACGAAAAATGTGTAAGTATTTCTATACTTAAAATAGTATTACATAGTTTTATTCTTTTATAAAACCATTTGAACGCAATGTTACCCCATAAACTAAATGTATTGTTGATTCCCCATTTGAGTTACTATAACCATGCTAAAACCGAAGTTGGCCTGCTACGACATTCTTCAGGTGTCGAAATGTAAGACATTTGTCACCCCAGACTTGTCGGTCTCGCTGTAGCTAGCAGCTTAGGTGCCGGATTGTCAGTCCCGTATAGATCTATACACAAGTGTCAAACTCTCTTACCGAGATTCTGGTTATAATTCACGAGTTAATTGTGTACTCTGGTAGGTACGGTGAAGACTTTGTCTCACATAATTGTTTCAACAAGTTTACGTATAGTGTAATGAAAACCCTTGTAAGCGTAAATATCACTTTTCCATAGTTTTTACATAGTGTAAAATAAATATACTTTTATATAATTATTCGTCTTGTACCAAAACGATAAAACAATGTTAATGACCCATAAACTATACCTATTATAGTTTATTATAAATGTTTTGTCGTGCCCATATATATATATATATATATATATATATATATATATATATATATATATATATATATAACATGTTTAGATGTTCAATAATAATGTATAATTTAGATTTAACACAAGTATATGAACATTAAGTATGATAAAGTCAATTTTCTAGTTTTTGGCCTTTTTACGTCACCAAATGGTAAAAATTGAGCTATAAACTTGGTAAAGTTTATTTTTACCTTTTTGTGGAGATCGAGTCAAGCTAACCTTATATTTTTAAAACAACATATTTTAGGTCAAATCTCACAATAATGGTACCGAAACCTAGTCATGACAATTTTTGCTAGAAAACCAAATTTTTAGGTTTTCCATTTGTAAAACCAAATCCTTGCTATTTATAACTAGTTTCATAACATATGTCAAAAATAACATATTTTGATTTGTATCCTTCAAAAATGATGTAATAACTTAGTTAAAACCATTTTTGCTAGAAAGTCATATTATGTTTATAAAAACCGTAGTTTTTTTTTGTAGTTTTGATTTTATGAGTTCTCTTAAGAACATATAGCATGTATATAATCATTTTTCATAGATTTGCATTTTAAACAACATACCACACTTAAAATGCTCACAATGCTAGGTAATACCATTATTTCATGTAAATAATATGTAAAACCTGGTTCCTGGTACATATTTAAATTCAAGTATTGTTGTAATTTACTCTGGGACTCAACGAGTTAGAGGTCCAACTCGTGGAGTAGACTCGACATTATGCGGGAGTTTTTAATGATCTACTCGACGAGTCGGGAGACCGACTCGACGAGTAGGAGCTGTCTGGACAAAACCCTAATGTTTAGGGTTTGCACCCTATTTAAACACTTTATCTCGTCCCAAACCAGTGTCCATCACCCTCCCAACTCCGAGAAACCCTAGATTGAAACCCTAAACCCTTATTGAGTGTTCTTGAGCCTTTTTGGTGCTTTTTGTGTGTGTTTGAAGTTGAAGAAGAAGAAGAAAGCTTAGAAGTTCAAGTAGAAGCATGGAGATCCAAAAGTTTTACTTCTTTCTCAGCTCATTCAAGGTAAAAAGTTGGAACGTTGACCATCTATCTCTTAGATTTTGATTTAGGGCTATTTCTACCCTTTTTATGACTATAGAGAAGCTAAAATCGGATTTTGTGGGTGTGCTTTGATTTGCACTTCGGATCTCGGGCTATTGGGGGTCTTTATGGCATAAAGATGCCGACTTTGTTGCCATAAACACCCTATGCATCTTGTAGACCTCCTTTTATGGCTTTTTGAGAGAAAGGCCCCATGGATGTATATCACGTTTATAGCTTACGTATAAAATGGACCCTAGGAGGCCAAGTCTATGGTTTGGATGCGTTAAGACCCATTATAATCGACTGTATAGTTTTGGACAAAGAGGGACTCGGCGAGTCGTTCATGGGACTCGGTGAGTCAGGGTGTATTTTCCACCAAACCCTTTCTGTTTATGGATCAGATGTTAAGATTGAAGGTTGTTAAGTTATTAATTAACTTGATGATCGATTAGATCTTCTTAACAGGTAATGCAATAAAGTAAAAACAGTAAATAACACAAGTATAGATCAAGATGTGTCGAATGATTAGATCAAACAATCCTCAGCAGAGCTCGACTAAGAACTTCCACTGTAGAGGATTCTAGGATTACAAGAACGATAATAATAAACTTGCTGAATAATAAGTCTCTGATCGTTCTATTCTATCATTTTTTTTCTAGGAGCATGCAAGCACCTATATATAAACTAAACCCTACTAAGCTCACGGATGGACAGGCCCATACCGGAGATACATAATGGACTAGATAACAAGCCCAATAGACGCAATACATAACACAAAACACGACCCAACAATCTCCCCCTTTGCGTCAAATTGGAGCGAGACTACTTCTTCTTCTTGCTTGGGCCAGCAGTGGGAGCCTTCTTGACAGTATCAAACAGACGTGTGATAAGCGCAAGGATAATCTGTCTGAACCGAATGTACCATTGAATCATATCATCAAAGTACTTGACATCATCCGCTGTGTTCTGCTTGCATCTGTGGATGATCCCCAAAACGTGCTCCAAATAGGCAGTGGTGTATAGATGTTTGTCTGCCAAGGCGAAAAGACATTTCTATCCTTCGTTCCTGGTAAACATGAACGAGTTCCTCTTCGAGTCAATCTTCCCCATCTGCATCAGGTTGAGATCACTGGTAGAGCCAACAGGAGATATTGTAGGTTTCTTCTTAAACACGCTCGCAATCTCCTGATCCATCAATGCAACTTCCATGATGTAGCACACGAGCATCCTCTTGAAATGGTCGATGATCGGACCGTATTCAGCTTTGTTGGTGAGGAGGATATTGTGCAAGATAATCCAATCATGGGGATTAAGGTTGGGAAGATCTGCAAGGGAAATAGCATGTTTGGTTTTGGTAGATCCCCGAAGTACCTTGAACCGAACGTTGATGAAGTTACCTTCACTGTACGACTTCAAGACCCGAACGTTGACAATTTTCTGAGCGCTCCAAGTCTGATATTGGGGTTGAGCAGCCTTCAGATAGAAATTGATTAAGTCCCGATCAACCTGTGGATGAGGATGAGGGAACTCTGCAACGTTGTCAAAGGCATGAAAGATAAACGCCTTTCGGGTCAGTGGCATGTCGAACTGTGAGTCAACAGTATTGGAACGATCTAAAGAGATCACAGGTTCCAGCCTCAAGATACTTGGTGTGTCAATGGCTTCCTTAATCAGCCTCTCAAGAGTCCAGGAAGGAAACAAATTTTTCCTGCTCTCAAGAAGGTCGTGGGCTTCCTTCTGTTTACGTTTGGCTTCTTCATCCTCTCTTGCCACACGAGCACTGATGTCAGCCTCATTGTTTCGACTTTGCTGCTTCAGAATGTCGACAATTGTTTCTTTATCATTATCTTCATCATCTTCACTCTCCTCAGCAATCGTTTTGCCTTTGCCTTTCACACCAGAACCGGAGGCTTGGCCTACTGGAGGAGGTTCGGTGGTGTGTGTTGCTGTGGAAGTAGGAGGTGGTTGAGACATTGTTTCCTTCTCTCCCCCTTGTTTCGGAATGGAGACGAAATCAAGGAGCCCTTCGATTTTGCTGAGTAGGGAGAGGGCGGGAGCGAGCTTCTCTGCAAGGTCACGCCTCACAGTGTAGTTGAGAATTGGATCATGTGCTTCTAGGATGTTTGAGATAGCAGAGTGGACATCTGAAACACACGATTTTATCACCTCTCTTTCAGATCGAAGAGATTTAATCTCTTGTTGAGAGTTGGAGAGTTGAATGCTCTTGACCTTCAGAGCGGTAGTATTCTTTGCAAGAACGTCCATGAGAGTGTTCTCGGTAGCCAAATCTTCTTGAAGCTTGGAGAGACGCTCTTCGATGGTTGTTCGGAAAGCTGAGTTGTCGTCAGAAATTGTTTGACGAAGAGAAGCGAAGGACTTCAACTCAGTTGCGACTGATGTTGCCCGCTGGTGTACAATAGGTTCCAGCGTAGTCTTGGCGGTGTTGGCACTCTCCTGTAAAGACTTCAACAGGGAAGAAACATCAGTAAATAGTTTATCGACTTTTTCGGTCGCAACCTAACAGGATTTGGTGGAGGCATCTATGGCGGTGGTGAAGAGGAGGCGATGAGTGAGTCAATTTTGTCATGGAGCTCCTGGAGATGCCTTTTGGTGACAGGAGCGTCATCATCGTCATCACTTTGCACTTGAAACGGGCTATAGTAGACCGAGTCAAAAGTCATATTATCCCTGCCAAGGAATGGTTCGTCTTCCTCTGATGCGTGACCAGGAGAAGATGGTGGTGGTGAAGCTGGTGGTTCGGTAGTATGGTTGGGTTGTTTGTTCGGGTGTAGGTGTGGGTTCGGGTGCTGGGGTGGTTTTTGGTGAATCAGTATGAGCCCCCGTATCAGATACGTTGGTTCTAACATCTGCAGTGGTGGTTGTGGTTGCTTCGGTAAAGATTGGTGGTGGTATTGGGATGGAAGTGGGTGGTATTTGAGTGGTGGAAGTTATGGGGGGAATAGAAATAGGAATGGTTTTAGGTGGAGAGGAAATAGGAGAAGTAGAGACATGAACTTCAGGGGTTGGAGATCGTGGTGGAGTGTTACCACGTTGAGAGCCTTCAGAATCAGAACTCTCACCCTCAGACTCGCTTGAGGAGGAAGCGATAATCAACTTTCGCCTTGGTTGGGTTTTTCTCCTCTTCTGCTGTGGAGACTGAGCAGCCCTGGTGGGTTTCCTCTTCTTTGGAGACGGGACTTTTGCCCCCTTGGCCACCTGTTTTCCCTTATCATCCTTCTTGCCTCTTGGAGCAGGCTTGTCGGCGTCATGAATTGATTTCAGCATCTCCGGAGTAAGATCCCTCGGACCAAAACGTCTGAACTCCTTATACGTCTGAATGATCCGGCTATCAGCAAGAACATCCCCATACATGGTTTCCGGGATAGAACCGTTGAAGGGAAACTTAGAAGCATCCGACACAATGATCTTCGTGGTATGGAAGGTACCAATCGAAGACATTGGAGCACCAGCGACAATGGGGACGTGGTACTTGTCCATCACCCATTTCGTGATAATGCTCCAGAACCGAGCATACGAGATCTCTGAGTGTCTAGAAGTGGAGGAGAGACTCTGAATTAGTTGTTGCCACAGAAGTGACCCGTAGTCCATGTTGATGCCATTGTAGATCCCGTACATGATGGAGAGAAATAAATGACTTGCCCCATCGGATCCAGCACTTCGTTCAGATAAGCCCTTGAACAAAACAGTGAACATCCCATTCCACTGTGGAGGTAGGCACGACTTCTTGAATTTCATCACCGTAGTAAGCACCTCCGTGTATCCCATGTTGTAGAACATGTTGAACAGATGACCCATGGGGATTGATTCCGGATTGACCCTGGAAGAATCCGCGTCAAACCCTAACAACGAGCAAAACCGCTGCTTTGAAATCAACGCCTGTGCTAGAAGACATTGAAGAAGATTCTATCGACGACCTTGTCGTAGTGAGCGGTGGCAAAGATTTGTGACAGGAATTCCATTGGAACTGATTCAGCCCTGGTAAGTGCAGGAGCGATTGAAGAAAACTTCAGGCATTCGATGATGGGGACCATGAATGTGTCATACGGATGAGGATTTAAATCGATGATCAAGCTTTGCTGTGGGCAAATGCGCAAGATGTGGGATGTTGCGTGGACTGAAGAAGAATCTGCCATTGTTTTGAAGAAAGTGGAAGAGATGATGAATAGTGAAGGTTGAAGGATTTCTGGCTCTCTGGAAATATAGGCACGGTAAAGAGGTAAATAGTGGTTTACACTGCCTTTTATAGTGAGGGTAAAGGAGAGAGAAAAATCTTTCCAAATCTTCTATCGAAAAACGAAGAGTTTTCGGAAGTGACTGATGCGTGACAGTTGGCGCTGGCGATGATCACGCATGAGAGAGAGTGTCAGTCCCTAATTACACGCCTTCCCACCATGCGTCGTTTAGATATTAAACGGTTCCTATTCGCACACAGTTCCCTGTTGCGCCGTTTGAAATCAAATCGATTGGACTCTCGCCTTTTGAAATCATTTCGTCATCTTATCCCTTTAGAATGAAACGACATCTTTAAAATAAAATCGCCACGTGGATCAATATTAACCACAACTTTTGATAACAACCAACCCAATTAAAATTCCTTAGAATTAATGAAACCAGAATTTTGGAAAATCAAAAAGATTTTCGTGCTGAGTGTGTAAAAGAAAAAGAAATAAAGCAACACTTTTGAGGGATGATGTGATGTCAATAAAGACACGAAGCAGTGGATCCCGGGCACGAATATCTTCCTTCAAAGTCAAGAGAGACTTTAAAGTGTTTGTGTGGTTTCTCGTTGAATAACGATCAGACACTTATTAAGAAGTGTTGAAAGGCTTCTTTTAATTAGGCTTATGAGGGTGGCTTTCGCTTCGATTCAGAATTCCTAATCTTGATATAAGATAGAAATCGAACGAAGTACTTGTGAGACCAATGTAGTCTGTTGAACACGTAGGTTGGAGATAATTTAATTGGCAAGATAAACTAATATATGTGTGAAATCTCAAAAAAATTAAAACTGGATCCCAAGGGAAGAAATGTTATGGGAGTTAACAATTTCATAGGAATCACTCAAAAGAAAAATAGAGATTTCATGTGGTATGTTCGTCAATTCATTAGTGAAAGCTTGAGCAAATTAATTGTTCACCGTCAATGCATAATGGGTATTGAATTTTGGATTTCACTTAGCACGTAGTGACACGAAGCTAAGATCATGAACACAAAAATTGTGCAACCATAAACCCCAGTGGTAATGTCTGAGAGTCTCAAGGGTTACGTTTGTGAAACGAGTGAGATGAAGAAAAATGATGTAGATGGTATAAAGAAACTAAAGTACATCTGCTATAAAAATAGGACCAAGCAGAAAACTCTTATCTCATGTGAGAAGAGAGTTAGGTAGCTCATGATTAGAATAAATATGATAGCCTAATTGGGAAGACAAGGTTTGTTTATACCAGGTCAGTAAGGCTATTATTCAGAATTAGGTGAGGCTTTGGACACATACAGCAGCATGCTTCTAGGGACACTTAGCTAGTGAAATAATTTACCCACAAGTAGACGAAAAGAAAAAAATAAGAGCCAAAATAAAAAAAATAAATAATAAAAAATTAAAATATTTTTGGAGTTTTTGAATTTACGAGAAAAAAAAATATTTTTGGAATGTTTGATAATAAAAAAAATAAAAAAATACAAAAAAAATGTTGGAACCGAACCCGAGTGTTCGGTCTATTTCGGTTGAGAAAAACTTTGGAACCGAACCCGAGCGTTCGGTCTATTTCGGGTGAGAAAAATTTTAGAACCGAACCCGAACGATCGGTTTATTTCGGTTACCAAAGAAAATAGGTTTTAAAAAGAAAATAACTTTGAAAATAACTTTGACAATAAGATAAATGAATTTGGAAAAATTATACATAAGATCTACAACCAAAAAAAAATACCTTTGAGTGATAAGCGAAGATCAGATGATACAACCAAACCCGAGCGTTCGGTTCATTTCGGTACATGAGCACAAGACCCGAACCCGAACGTTCGGTCTATTTCGCTTCTTACTTTTGATCTTGAGAGGTAATTTTTGGTACTGACTCCGATTCCGTCATACCTAGCCCTTGTAGTATTTTGTTAAAAGATGCTTCAGGAAGAGCTTTGGTGAAGATGTCAGCCAGTTGATCAGTGGTTCGAACAAAGTGAATTTCGATATTCCCATCTTCCACATGATCCTTAATGAAGTGATACCTCAGTGCTATGTGCTTAGTCTTCGAGTGTTGCACTGGGTTATGACAGATCCTAATTGCACTTTCAGAGTCGCAATATAGTGGGATCTTTTTCATATTGAGTCCATAGTCTCGGAGCTGGCTTTGGATCCAAATCACTTGAGATGTACAGGAGGCAGCTGCGATGTATTCTGCTTTAGCGGTAGACAGAGATACACAGGTCTGTTTCTTTGATTGCCAACTAACCAACTTCCCGTCAAGGAATTGGCAGCCTCCAGTGGTGCTTTTCCTGTCTAGTCCACAACCTCCAAGGTCTGCATCTGAATAGGCTTGAACGAAGAAACCTGAGTTGGATGGATACCATAAGCCGAGAGAGGTAGTTCGCTTGAGATACCGGAGTATGTTCTTCACTGCAAGCATGTGAGGTTCATGAGGATTTGCCTGAAATCTAGCACAGTAACAAACAGAAAACATTATATCAGGCTTGGTAGCAGTAAGGTACATTAAAGAACCGATCATTTGGCGATATAGCGTAATATCGACTGATGGATTATCCAAGGATGGAGTGAGCTTGGTGCCGAACGCCATTGGAACTTTAACCTTTGAGTCTCCCATCATGTCGAATTCCGCAAGGAGAGTCTTGGTGTAAGCTTCCTGGTTAATAAAGATGCCTTCGGGTCCCTGTCTAATATTTAAACCAAGAAAAAAGTTAACCTTTGAGTCTCCCATCATGTCGAATTCCGCAAGGAGAGTCTTGGTGTAAGCTTCCTGGTTAATAAAGATGCCTTCGGGTCCCTGTCTAATATTTAAACCAAGAAAAAAGTTAATCGGAACCATTGAGCTCATTTCAAATTTAGTCTCCATCAGCTTTCTAAATTCAGTCGTTAAGCTAGGATTCGTTGAGCCAAAGATGATATCATCGACATAGATTTGAACAATCATAAGGTGGTTACCTTCCTTCTTATGAAAGAAGGTTGGGTCAACCAAACCTTGTTTGAATTTGGACATCTTTAAAAACTTGGTTAGCGTTTCATACCAGGCCCTCGGTGCTTGTTTCCGTCCATATACCGCTTTGTCCAAAATATAACAGTGATTAGGATATTTTTCATTGACGAATCCAGGAGCTTGCTCCATGTACACCGTTTCTTCGAGTTCTCCATTTAGAAATGCACACTTTACGTCCATTTGGTAGACCTCAAAGTTCTTGTGTGCAGCATAGGCAAGAAATATTCGAACAGATTCTAGCCTAGCCACAGGAGCAAAAGTTTCCTCATAGTCGATTCCTTCCTCCTGGCAGTATCCTTTCACCACAAGTCGAGCTTTGTTCCTTATCACATTGCCTTCCTTGTCCATCTTATTTCTAAAGACCCATTTGAGACCATCAACCGAGGCATCTTGAGGAGTTGGAATGAGGCGCCAAACTTTATTCTTTCGAATTCATTAAGTTCGTCTTGCATAGCTTGAACCCAATCGGAGTGATCAAGAGCAGTGTTAACTGTCTTTGGTTGAACTTTTGAGACGAAGGAGTTAAACATACAGAACTCTACTTTTGAAAATAAGGAAGTTTGCTTTCCCTTTAGTTGAGATCGGATCAGGACCTTTTTAGAGACATTACCGACAACCTGTGAAACAGGATGATCTCTGGTCCATTTGACAAGAGGAGGGTAATTTGGATCATAGGATGGATCCAATTCAGCATTTACCATCTCTTCTAGTTCAGATTGACTATCACCATCATAAGACATATCGGCATTCTCCCCCTCGATAGATGAGCTTTCAGGTGTATCTTGACTTTCCGGAGCTTCAGGAGTTTCGGGTGGTGTTGAGCTTTCGGGTATCATAGGACTTTCGGGTGCAGATTGGCTTTCGGGAGCAGCTGAAGAGCAGTTCTCCCCCTCAACATGTGAGCCCGGCTGTGAAGAAGAAGGTGGATTCTCCCCCTCAACTGAAGCACCATGTTGTGGCGGGTCGTTTGGACTTGATCCTCCTTCATTCATTCGCTTGGCAGCATCTTCGATGAGTTGCTTCAGATGATCTACTTTGTTGTCTGCTGCACTAGCTTCCGAGAGAGTAGCCTTCTCTGGTTCATCGAATAACTCAACAAACTTCTCAAACATATTTGCAATCGAGGCTGTGACTTGGCCTGTTTGAGAAAAAATATCTCCAACTGTGTCTTCACAGGCCTTCAGCTTTTTGACATAGCTATCATCAAAAGTCACATAATAAGTTTCTTCTATCTTCCTCGAACGCTTGTTTAATACTCGATAGGCTTTTGAAGTGAGAGAATACCCCAGGAAAATCCCTTCATCGGCTTTGACGTCGAACTTGTTAGGATGTTCTTTAGAGTTGAAGATGAAAAACCATGAGCCGAATACGTGGAAGAATTTGACATTTGGCTTCCTGTTGTTGATGATCTCATAAGGAGTGAGATTAAAGCGATTATTGAGATAGGACCTGTTCTGCGTAAAACATGCTGCAGCAATAGCATCAGCCCAAAAGTATAAAGGTAAAGAAGCAAAACTTAGCATGGTTCGGGCCGCCTCACACAAAGATCAGTTTCGTCTTTCGACAATCCCGTTTTGTTGAGGGGTGTAGGGAGCTGAGAAGTTGTGACTGGTTCCTTTTTCTGCCAAGAAGTCTTCGAATTCTTTATTTTTGAACTCCAGCCCATTGTTGCTCCTGATGTTGCGAACGACTTTCCTCAACTGCACTTCAACATGCTTGATAAACATCTTTAGCTTGAGAGTTGCTTCAGATTTGTGCTTCAGAAAGAATACCCATGTAAAACGTGAAAAGTCATCAACAATGACAAGAATATACTTGCTGCCGCCGATGCTTTCGATAGATGATGGACCACACAAGTCAATGTGAATTAACTCTAGTGGTTCAACAACTTTAATGTTTACAATCGATGGGTGACTTTGACGACTCTGCTTCCCAATTTCACACGCAACACATAAATGTTCGCGATCGAACTTGAGCAACGGAAGACCTCTAACATGACCTCCTGTGACAAGTTTGTTGATATCCTTGAAGTTGAGATGAGAGAGCCTTCGGTGCCACAGCCAGCTTTCGTCAGATTGTGCTTTGGACAAAAGGCAGATAGCTGGATTTCCTTTGATAGTTTTGAGATTAAGAGGAAACATTTCGCCATTGCGCTCCGATTTGAGAATCACTCTTTTTGTTTTCTTCTCTATTATTTCCGAACCCTCATCGTCGAATGAGACCTTGAGACCGGTACCTCAAACGAGCTAAGATACACTGATGAGGTTGTGCTGTAGTCCTTCAACGTATGCAACCTTTCTAATCGTGAAATCTCCATTTGTTATCATTCCATAACCTTTTATCATGCCGAATGAGTTGTTCTCGAACTTGACATTTCCCCCGTTTGAAAGAGACCGAAATTCCCTCAGCTCTTCCTTCCTTCCTGTCATGTGACGTGAGCAGCCACTGTCAATATACCATTCTTCGTCGAACTGCTCGTCACTGATAACCTGCAAAAATCAAGCAAATTTAGGAACCCAAAGTTTCTTGGGTCCACGTGAGCCTTTCACAGGAACATGAATAGTAAGAGAGATGTCAACAAGATATGTTCTTTTTATTAAAGTTGTTTCATCTTTCTTTTTAATGGTGAAAACCTTAATTTTGTTGAGATTTGTTACAGTCGGTTTAGGTTCAGGTTTTGACGTTTGGACTTTGGAATGATTTTGATCAGTCTTGACTGAGGAAACCTTCGATTTTCCTTTCAAATCTGTTGAAGATTTTGGAATTTGAGTATGAACAGAATTGGATTTAGAATGGGGTTGAGAAGAATTAGAACGAGAGAAGTTAGACTGAGAATTTTTCTTGACTTGAGGTTCTAGGTGTCCCTTTTGTTTTTGGTCATTAGTGGGACCAAACCTTGAACCTTGATTGCTTTTGCTCTCGGAACCGAACCTACACTTTCGGTAGCTGGTGTTCTCTGAACCAAACCTTTCCCTTCGGTTGTTATGATCCTCTGAACCGAACCTGTCCTTTCGGTTGTAACTACTTTCTTTCATTCTCATAGTACTTTTCTCTGACTTGGAAGTTTTGTCATGATAAGAGAAATGGGCGTTTTGAGATCGCCAAAACTGTTTTCGTTCAGAGAGATTTTTCTTGTATCTCTGATTCCTTTACTGTTTTTGATCCTTCACCTGCTTCGGCTGTCGATGGATATTGGCTTTTTGCTTTTGCTTCTTGTCAGCCGGTTCACTTTGAACTGATGATGTTTCGCTTGAAGGAGTGACTTCTTCTGCAGGAACTCCTTTTTCTTCAGGAACTTCTTTTGTACCACTAGCAATTGGCACGTCGAACTTGTCAGGCTTGTTTAGTGGCTCTGGCACATATCTGCCTTTGGTTTTCCAGGACGTTCGCTCCGACAGACCAACGGTTTCATCAGCATTATTGATAGGGGCGGACCAGAAGAACTCATCACAACCATCAACATTATCTTCATTTACAATGGCTGTGAGTTCGGCTGCCTGATGTTCGGTTACTCCTGTGACCTTATACACCTGATTTGGAGTCGTCCTTTCCTTTTGGTATACAACAGCTTTTTCTTCAAGGATCGGGGACTTTTGTTGGGACAGACGAGCAAACTCCACAAAATTTTCTGAAATAAGATTTTTGTGGTTTTCGGGTTCGCTCTTGACAAACTCAGAACAGTCAACTTCATCCTCTACAGAAATTTCACTCATATCATCATCCTCATTGAGCTCAGATGCATTTTCAACATCAATTTTATTTTCTGAGCTCAAGTTGGCATTCAATGAGTCAAACTTTTGTATGGTTTCGGTCCTCAGTTTCAGTTTATCATTTTCATCCAAAAGATTTTTCAGCATGTCCTTATGGTCCTTGGACTTTATGAAAGATTCGATTTTGTCTAGACCATACATATAAGTTGGATTTACATCCTCAGACGAAACTACACTTTCGCAATTATATGCTTCAGCATCAATTTCATCTTCCTTAAACTCAAGGAAGGGCAAAATCATGTGATGAATTTTCTGTCCTATTTCATAGTTAAGATGAAGTTGAGTGATGTTAGAATAAAGATGCTTAGCAATCAAACAAAACACATTTCTTTGTTTCAAAAGTTTTAAATTGTCTCTTTGTAAATAAATGTTTTCGTCTTTGGATTTGATCAGCTCCGACTCCTTCAGCTCTATCCGCATCCTCCGTTCCTCACTCTTTGAAGACACCCTGCTTATTTGGTCAGTTAGGTTAGAATTGGTGACCCGTGTTTGAGTTAAACTGCTGTCTAGATGAGAGATTCTTGAATTTACATTTTTTAATTCTTTTTCATATGAATTTTGTGGGACTTTGAATGAGACAAAAATGGATTGTACCTTCTTGATTAATTCATCAAGCTCATTAAATTGCACGGCGAGAGGTTTTGCTGTGAAGCACAAGTCCTCTCGCTCCTTCATGTCTTCATTCCCACCGTCTGTGTTGTATCCCCTTATTTGAGATACATCCGACACCATCAAACACTTTCCACCGCTTCCTTCACCTTTCGCAACGTAAGCCTTTCCATGAGATGGCTTTCTGACTTCATCATCCTCAGAGTCGGTTGACCAGACCTCCACGCCACCGAACTCATCATCCGCTACCAAACCCTGCACAATTAAAGCATTCATAGAAGGGTTAGCGGTAGTTTTCTTTCTCTTGATCTCTTCCTGCTTTTTCATCAACACAACTTCTTCCTCTTTTTCTTCATCCTTTTCTGCCATTTTCTTTAGGACACAGTCTTTGGCATAGTGGTTCTTTCCTCCACAGTAGTAGCAGTTCACACCTGAATCTCCTTCAACTTTCGGCTCTTTCTTTGGTTCTTCTGCCTTCGGTTCCTCCCTCACTTTTTCAGAACTATAGCTTCCCTGCCAATTTCTGTTCTTATTGGTAGGAAACCTTTTCTTAATAAACCTCTTTGGATTTGACACCATCATTGCATAATCTTCAGAGGTAAGGTCACAGTCTTCTAAGTTAAGATCTTCATCTTCTACCACACTTTTGCTTTTAGATCGAAGGGCCAAGGAACCCAAGCTTGAAACCACATTTTTCTCCTGCAAGACAATCTTTTCTTGGGATTTCAAAATCCCTACCAGTTTAGCCAATGAATATGATTTGAATTGCTCATGAGCTTTAACAGTGGACACAACCGCTCTCCACTCAGATCTAAGACCATTCAAAAACGTAACTTTTTGTTCAATCAACTTCCTTTCAATATCGTGTTTAATCATCTTACTGAGAAGATGATTGAAGCGATCGAATGTCTGAGTAACAGTTTCCTCGGGATTCTGTTTAAATTCGCCAAACTCAGATAAAAGTAAGGTCTGAATGGAATGCTCCAGATCTTCGTCTGCGGAATATAACTCTCGCAGCCTATCCCATATTTCTTTGGCAGTGCTGCATGAACTTACTAGCCTGAAACTATCCGATTGAAGAGCGAATCTGATTAGTCTCAATGCTTTAATATTGCACTGAAACTTATCCTTTTCATCTTGAGCAATATCTTTTACGTCCTTCAACAGATCATTATACTCTTTCTGAGTTTTAATGATTTTAGACGTTGCTGAATGAGCGAATGGTCCAGACACGATTGCTTCCCAAATAAGATATCCATTGTCTTCAGATCCAATGACATAATCTTCAAAGTGATGTGCCCAGACTTTGTAATCCTGGGTGTAAAGGATGGGAATCTTCTTCGTTGATCCAATGTTGTTTGAGATGTTTACGGGATTTGATTGTGACTCGTCCATGCTTGATCGTATAACCTGTTTGAAAGATCAGACTTGTAATATATTAGATTAGGGCAAAACAAATAAATGCTGAGTTACGTCAATTATGGGATGACGGCTCAATAAATATTAGTTAATGCGGAATAACCCTAGTCGCAACCTTTTTCACAGAAAAGATGTGTATGAATTACACAGCCTCCTGCTCTGATACCAATTGTTAAGTTATTAATTAACTTGATGATCGATTAGATCTTCTTAACAGGTAATGCAATAAAGTAAAAACAGTAAATAACACAAGTATAGATCAAGATGTGTCGAATGATTAGATCAAACAATCCTCAGCAGAGCTCGACTAAGAACTTCCAATGTAGAGGATTCTAGGATTACAAGAACGATAATAATAAACTTGCTGAATAATAACTCTCTGATCGTTCTATTCTATCGTTTTTTTCTAGGAGCATGCAAGCACCTATATATAAACTAAAAACCCTACTAAACTCACGGATGGACAGGCCCATACCGGAGATACATAATGGACTAGCTAATGAGCCCAATAGACGCAATACATAACACAAAACACGACCCAACAAAGGTTCCCCAGTTGCTTAGGTTCACCAGGGAGTAAATGAACAGACTCGGCGAGTTCATGGCAATGTCCCAGCCACATGAAGACGGACTCGGCGAGTTCAAGGGGAACTCGGAGAGTCATAGACTGAACATCTTCATATGGATGAAGATGAACTCGACGAGTTCAAGGATGAATTCGGCGAGTCGGTTGAAGATAGTCTGATGTGTTGTTGAAGGCGAACTCGTCGAGCTTTTGCTAGAGTCGACGAGTAAGGATGGGATTATGGCAGTTGGTGAACATGGGGACTTGGCGAGTTGGTGGACCAACTCGGCTAGTCGAGTCAACCAGATGTTGACTTTAACCAGAGGATTGACCATTGATCAAGGTGTTGACATTGACCTTGTCTTGGACTTGAGTTGGACCATGTAAGGGTTATGAGTATGAATTAATAAGTTAGAAAAGTTGTTGTGTAGGGATTGAGGATTCGAGGAGAGTTGGTTTTCGTACCGAGATTAGTGCAGACACCACACGACTTTGAGGTGAGTTTTCTCCTAATAGGAGTGGGTCTACGGCCATAATGCGGGCCCACAAGTAAGAGTGTTGGATAGATGATTGTCTTTGTGATAATTATCTAGGGTTGATATGAGATATGTTTATTATGCCTGATATGATTATTGTACTTGATATGTTTACTGTGCTTAATATATGTTAGTAGTAGTAGGGGTGAAATAGTCCCTGGTCACCTATTGAAAGATACCGAAGCGGAGGGTAGCTCCTAGTTACCGGTTAAGAGATACCGAAGGGGAGGTTAGTTCCCGGTTACCGGTTGAAAGATACCGAGGAGGAGCCAAGCTCCTGGCTATGCCTGACAGATACCAGTTGAAAGATACTGAAGATTATGCATTATTTGGTATGGGTATGATGGGGGAACTCACTAAGCTTTGTGCTTACAGTTTTTAGTTTTGGTTTCAGGTACCTCTTCATCTAAGGGGAAGGAGCTGGCAGAGTAGCAGTGCATAACACATTCACACATGATATTCCGCATTTAAGAAACCTGGGATTGTACTCTAATATTACACTATTTGATCATATGGTTTTGAGACTTGTGATTTGTGACTTTTTGTTAAAATGATATACATGTTGTTTTCTGTTAACTGTTTTTACAAGTAATATACTCTAAAAAATGGGTCTCAATTTTGGGATGTTACATAATACTTTTACACAACTTGAAGATAAAGCATGTATAACAACTTATATTATTGTGCAATTTTACTTGTATTCACTCCCCCCCCCCCCCATAAAACTCGGATAAAAACGAAAATGAGGGGTATGAACTCACCTTGAGTGTGTTTCTTGGTGGATTAAGAGGTGAATATGAAATGTTTCTATCTAAGAACACTTGAAGATTGAATTACCAAAAGATCAAGAACTAACTTATGAGGATTAAATCTTGAGAAGAAAACTTGTTCTTGAGAGGAAATGCAGAAAATAAAGAAGATGATGTAGATGAAGTGACAAGGGGGGGGGGGGGTCGGCCGAAGTTTAAAGGAGGGAGTGGGAGGGTGAGGGGGTGGGGTGGAGTGGGTATGGGGGAGGTAGGGTGCAGGGGTTGACTTTGAATAAAATATTAATTCTTTAATAAAGGTGTCATCACCATATAAGACAAAAATTGTTTCTTTTATTTTTTATAATAGAATGGGTAATTTTTATAAAAAATTGTGATTTTTATAAAAAGTATGGTAAAATTGATGTATATTCACTTAATTTGAATCATTTAAGTTCAAATTATTATAAAAATCACTATCATCAAAAATAATAACACATTATAATTCCTAAATCTTTTCGTTAACATTTGAGTGTTTAAGCCGGGTATTGAATCTGTCACACTTGGTGATGAATTCACCAAAAATCTGTATATGTAACCTTTTTAATGAATTTTCCATGTAGTATAAGGTTTATGAGCTCCACTACATTGTGTTATGAATATTATTTATACCTAAGTTATATAAAATTAAACTATCATATTGTTACGTTACTAACACTAATTAGGGTTTATATTCGATAATTGGCAACAAGAGAGGTACTTTGTATGATAACTTGCCAATAGTACATTAGAAACATTAGGGAATATCACATTTCTCCTAAAATTCTATAACGAGTTGAGTCGAACAGGATGACTTTTGTTAACATTGTTTGACTAAAATTGATAGTTGTCACAACCCCCCCCCCCCTTTTATTTGCTTAATTTACTTAGATAACTTGAGTAGGTATTTTAGTTGTTATTTTTGTTCCCTGTGTTCTATACCCGACTTACCTGAACTATCCTATTAATCGACTAGGTACACTACCTATCGTGTATTAGTTAGTCTATATTAGTTGGTTTTAAAACTAGTACATAAAATACATATCACATGTCTTTCCTAAGCTAGGTCAAAAAATGGAGAAAATGAGCTCAATACCTCAAGCATGGGATAAAAACTCTTAATACTCCAGATCTGGCACAAGGAACTATAATGGCACCTCTAGGATCCATAAAGTTTTCAACTCTATGGAATATGTTGCATTTGGTGATGAATTCACCAAAAATCTGTATATATGTAACCTTTTTTTTATGAATTCTCCATGTAGTATAAGGTTTTTGAGCTCCACTACATTGTGTTATGAATATTATTTATACCTAAATTATATAAAATTGAACTATCATATTGTTACGTTACTAACCCTAATTAGGGTTTATATTCTATAATTAGCAACAAGAGAGGTCCATTGTATTATAACTTTCCAATAGTACATTAGAAACATTAGGGAATATCACATTTCTCCTAAAATTCTACTACGAGTTGAGTTGACCAGGTTGACTTTTGTTGACTTTGTTTAACTAAAATTGATAGTTGTCACAACCCCCCCCCTTTTTATTTGCTTAATTTACTTAGATAACTTGAGTAGGTATTTTAGTTGTATTTTTGTTTCCTGTGTTCGATATCCGACTTACCTGAACTATCCTATTAATCGATTAGGTACACTACCTATCGCATATTAGTTAGTCTATATTAGTTGGTTTTAAAACTAGTACATAAAATAAATATCACATGTCTTTCCTAAGCTAGGTCAAAAAATGGAGAAAATGAGCTCAAAACCTCAAGCATGGGATCAAAAGTCTTAATATTCTAGATCTAGAACAAGGAACTATAATGGGACCTCTAGGATCCATAAAGTTGTCAACTATATGGAATCCATTCACTCAAACTTTGCCAAACTTGGAGAAAAGAGCATAGAACCCTAGATATAGGATAATAATACATAACGATTAGAACTTGAGGGCATGCAATGGTCCAAAATATGTGCAATGAGGTAGTAATAAAACTTGTTTGTTGGATCAATGCTCAAGGATCACCTTCTTCTCCTTCAAGACATCAAAAATCACCACTTATGCTTCAAGAACATAAAAATGGAGGCTAGGGTTTCTTTTGGATGAAAGGGAGGCGACCCTATCCATCATATCCCTTAAACTGGGGCACTAATCCCGAAAATTAGGGTTTTGGATGTAAATGGTTGGCACGTCGTGGAAAATGCCTTGCCATGTTGTGGCACTCTAAAGGAATGCGCGTTTTCATCTAATGATGCCACATCATGTTGTTATCACCACCACATTGTGGCCACCACAAAATATTATATTTTATGTATTAAATGCCCAAAAGTACAAAATTAGTTATACGTGGAATTTGGTGTTACTATTCTCCTTACTTGAGGAGATTTCGTACTCGAAATCTTCAGATGAGAACATATCCCACTAATGCTCTCGCATCTATGCCTTGGCCTCGTAAGTCCATTATTAGCCCCTCCAGTGCGGCCACTGCACATTAACCAAGGGTACCACCTTGTTCCACAAGGCCTTTATCTTCCTATCAAGAATCACCATTGGTCTCTTTACGTAGTTCAGGCGCTTGTCGGCCTAAATATTGTTTTAGTGGGACCACCATAGCATTATCTACCAAACACTTCAAAATTTGTGAAACAGGGAAAGTGTTATGAAACTAGATAAGCTCCTCAGGCAGATCTAACTAGTAGGCTACCTTTCCTACCCTGGCCACCACTCGAAAAGCTCTGATGAACCGATGGAGGGGGGAGGAACTTGCCCCGTTTCCTAAAGCATATAACACCCTTCCAAGTGATACCTTCAGTTGGACCATATCTCCAACCTATCAACATAACTCTTTTGACGAATCTATGTTGCCTGTAACCTCCATCTGATCTGTTGAATAAGCTCTATCTTCTAGAGCACCACCTAAGCGCTCTTCATGACCCTATGGTTGACATCTCCCTAATACATAGGAGTCCGACACCTCCTCCCATAAAGAAGCTCATAAGGATGTTCACCGATGCTGTAATGATATTTGTTGTAGGAAAACATAGCTAAAGGAAGATAGGAGTCACAACTCCCACCAAAATCCATAACGAAAGCTCTCAACATATCCTTGAGCATCTGAATAGTTTTCTCACTTTGCCCATCGGTATATGGGTGATAAGCTATGTCGAAGTGCAGTCTAGTGCCCAACTCCTCTTGAAAATTTTCCAAAACCTAAAAGTGAATCGCAATATCAATCAGATACAACAGAAACCGATACATCGTGGTGAGCAACGATCTCTTGCACATAGATATTGGCCAATTTCTTTGCCGAAGAACTCTCCTGAATAGCAAGGAAATAGGCACTCTTGGTCAGGCGGTCGACAATCATCCAAATGACATCAAATCCCTTAGTCATCCTCATAAATTTATGATAAAATCCATGGTGATCTGTTCCCATTTCCACATGGGAATCTCAAAAGGTTGTAACTTGTCATGCAGCCTCTAATGTCTAGCCTTGACCTTTCGATAGGTCAAGCACCACTTAACAAACCAAGCTCCCTCTCTCTCTCTCTCTCTCTCTCTCTCTCTCTCTCTCTTCATGAAAGGCCACCAATAACTAAGCATTAAGCACCGATGCATCTTTTTAGCTCCAAGGTGAATCGAGAACCTGGACTTACGTGCCTCCTCTAATAATGTCTGATGGACTCTTTCTCAAACTAGAACTCAAACCCGACCACACTGGGTCAACAACCCCTAATTGTTGGTGATGAATCTATCAATCTGAGCACTGATCTTTTCCTTTTTCCAATTCAATGTCTTGATTCCCTTAGTCTGAACGTCCTTAATCAAAACCAGAAGCAGTGAAATTATGGTCATCCTCAAACATAAGACTCGAACAGGGGCACTAGCCGCCTTGAGGCTCAAGGCATCAGCGAACACATTGGACTTCCTCATATGGTAGAGGATCTCACTATCATAATCCTTGACCATGTCAAGCCACCTACGTTGCCTCATATTCATATTTGGTTGGTCTATAAGATATCTCATAATCTTGTGATCTGTGTAGATGGTACAATGGACCCCATAAAGATATTGTCGCCAACACATCAGGGAAAATACCACTTCCCCTAACTCGAAACCGTGTATAGGGTACCTAGCCTTGTGAGGCTTTTCAACTTCCTGGAAGCATACACAATGACCCTACCTCGTTGCATGAGCACCGCCCTAGATGTGTGATCGAAGTGTCACAATACACCATGAAATCCTCAACACCCTTTGGAAGGGTCAATTCACGGCCTCACCGAATCTCTGCCTTAACGTCTCTAACGCATTATGCTGCTCAGGCCCCCACTGAAAATCTACACTCTTCTTTGTCAAACGAGTAAAAGGAACAAAAATCTATGTGAAATCCAGGATAAACCTCTAATAGTAACCTGCCAGACCAAGAAAACTTTGGATCTCAAATGCAGACTTTGGGACGTCCAACTGCATAACCGTCTTTATCTTGGTCAAATCAACTAAAATATGTCCTAGTTGATGAGGTGCCCCATGAACTGGACCTATCGCAACCAAAAACCACACTTGGAGAACTTGACATATTGCCTCTCATTCCTCAACACTCCAAGTAACTCTTGCTGGTGATCCTCATGTTGCTTCCTGATCATATAGTAGACTAAAATATCATCAATGAAAACAATGACCAACCGATCAAGCATCGTCCGGCATACCCGACTCATAAAATCCATGAATTATTGTAGGTGCGTTGGTGAGACCAAACGGTATCACCATGAACTCATAATGATCATATCGAGTTCAAAACGATGTTTTCTCCACATCTCCCTATCTGACTCTCATCTGCTGTTGTCACAACTAGCATTTTAGCTAGGAAATCCTATTCCAGTGTAACCATTCAACTATTTTAAATTTTATACTCTAACTAGATCTCACTCAATACTCATATAGATTCATCAATAATATTCATCAAAGTGTCTGAAACCCTAAGAATCCCGGTTTAAGTCCATTATGGACTAGAATTTTCTTATTGGGCCTAATGGACCAATAAGCAACCAATTCAACCTTATGGGGCTTAGAAACCCTAATTGGACCAAATTCATAAATCAAAAGCATTTTGGGCCATTTGGGTCTAGAATGATTCATTCAAACCCTAATGGGCCTTATTGGGCCATAACAAATCCAATTAACCATTAATGAGCCATAAGCCCATTCTTTTATGCTAATTGGGCCGTGAATGCTTCCAAGAACCTAATGGGCTAAAAAATTTTATGTTTAGGATCCATGTATCTTAGCTAAAGTTAATGGGCCCAATCTACTCTACCCTTTCTTCTTGGCCCAACAATATCGACCCATGTTTAAAAAAAAAAGAAGAGATTAAAGGGGGGGGGGGTTGACTTTTGAGTGCCACCTCCATTTTATACACCATATAACCATGCAAAGACCAACATGTATCCATACTAGTCACTTCATCTCTCTCTCTCTCTCTCTCTCTCTCTCTCTCTCTCTCTCCTCCCTTCTTCTTCTCGACCGATTGCAACACATACACACACACACTCCACCAAATTCTCTCCATTCTCTCTAAGATCATCCATATTCTTCCTCCAAAATTCTCAAGATTTGCTTGTGTTTCAAGAAGGTTTTCACAAGACAATAATCACTTCTTGGTAAGCCTTTATACATCCAAGTTCATAACTTTATTCTCATGATTGGATCACTCTTTTAAGCATGTTTTTGGTGATTTTGCTTCCTAGAACTTCTTAAGTTTGAAATCCACTCAAGAAAGCTTGCTAGGACCAAAATCTTCTTCATTTCTTCTTTAAAACCGAAACATTAAATAAAATGTGAGTTCATACCCCCTTTTTTTTTGGTTTTCATATGATTTTTGGGGGAGAATACAAGTAGAATGTGTAGATCTATGTGTTATATGCACGTTTGGTGTGTATTCTTAGTTTATTTGGCTAAAGTGTGTTAGAGCTTAGTGATTCTCGAAATTTTAAGTATTACGTAGCAAAGATCTAAGAATTACAACACTATATATATATATATATATATATATATATATATATATATATATATATATATATATATATATATATCATATTACCAAGCCAAAGAAGAACACATGTTTAGGGTGCAAAAGAATTCAACAAAAACCTTGTTAAAGGTCAAAATTGTCAAGAAAACAAAAGATAAGGGTAAAAAGTGAAATTATGTTTTTAAAGTGGCCAAACAGGTCCTACAAGTATAAAAATGTGTTTTTATGCTAAACATACTTTTAAAAGGGCCAAAAATGCAAATTTTAGCTTAAAGGACCAAAACTTTGGGCCTCACGGTTATGTGCCCAACTTGCAAAAAAATGAGTCTTGGGGTTTAAAAATGTCATTTTGCCAAAGTTTGAGTCATAATTGTAAATAAACCAAATCTAGAGGTGAAAACATCATTTATTTGCAAATTGGACCAAAAATGTAAAGTTTTCCAAAAATGGGACCGAAAGTGTAAACTTTTACATATAAGGGGCTGAAAATGCATTTTTCTACAAAACAGGGTTCTAAATGTAAAAATATAACATTTTGGATTGAAACCGTAAATTTATAGACAGTTGGGATAAAATTGCAAACTTTTATAAATTATGGACTAAAGTGTCATTTTTACAAAACTTTAGGCCTAATTTAAAAACTTGAGAATTGTTGGCCAAAAACGTCGTTTTTACAAAAAGAGGATTTCTATCACCAATCTATCGAACTTAATGTCAGAGCAAACAATGGAATGAAACAAAACGAACAAAATATGTCGATAACTAATTATTGGGCTTAATAATCACGATACTTGACCGTTAGGCCCTAAGAGCCCAACTAAGTGAATATTGAGCCAATGTGTTCCATGACATGTTAATTGTGTCTCACGACCCAATTGCATGTTAATTTGGGCCTGATTTATGTACTACATGTTTATTGGGCCTTTATGGCCCATTTTGATGTCTATTGGGCCTAAATTACCCTTTTATTATGTTATTGGACCTTGTGGCCCAGTTACATGTTAATCGGGCTTGGAATGAAGATTCACAAACTTGTAAATCGTAAAACATACCTCTACATAGTTTATGGATTTGTACACTTATCTTTGGAATGGAAAAATCTACAATTTACGCGTAAAACATTAAACATGAGAAAATCTTATCAAACGGAAAAGTTGAGAATCTAGTGAGACTTGTCAGTTTGCACCATTGAGTGTACAATCGTAGCCTGTAGTTATAATCAGAGTTTCCTGAATGGAAAGCGGGAGTTCGTGTATAGATCTATACGAGGTGACCCCCCACGCCTTAGCTGTTCGCTACAGCTAGACTAGGCCAGTCTAGGGCGACAACATCCTTAACAAGACCAACATTTGGAAAAATAGCAAGACTGGCGACCTAGTCAATATCATGCATGGTTATAACGGCTCATATAGAGATTCGATACCAAAAGATAACCTTTTGGAGATAAATTCTTTAATTATATCAATACAAAACGACTTATCTAACGATACAAAAATCTAAACGATGTATTAAAACAGAAAATATCGGATTTTCTGGGGAGATTATTCATATACAGTTATCATTTATTCAAAAATCCAATGAACCTAAACTACACTCACACAAGTTTTTAATTACTAAATTCACACATGCATTTATACTTGATTTTCACATCATTTTTAGACATTTTACAGAAAATATCGGATTTTCAGGGTTTTTTTTGAAAGACACAAAGACTTTTACTTAAACATACTAATGAAATCACCAACATTATATATGTTGACCGTTTTCAAAATAACTTGTATTCTCAGGTAATCGTTAAGCCGAAAGATTTGCAAGTGTGTATGGTTTCGTTTATGTAATAGCACTTATCGTACTTTTAACAGTTTGAACTTATGTATTTTAACAATGTACTTGATGTGAACAATACTAGTTGTATTATGTAATGTTGGTAATGATCGTGTTGTGATTCATGTATATTCATTGTGATGAATATTCAATTGTTAGTCACATGAGCCCTCAGACGTTTCCGCCGTCTGGTTCGGGGGTGTGACAGTTGTTATCTCGACCTCCATTCAATCTTGGAAAATCAGGATGCACCTTATAGCGAATCAAAAAGATCACCAATCCTCAAGTGTGGGTAACGACTATTCACCATCAACTTGTTCAACTCCCGATAATCTATGCACATTCGATGGGAACCATCCTTATTTTTCAAAAATAAAATCGGTGCTCCTAAAGTTGAATTGCTCCATCTGATAGACTTCTTGACGAACAGCTCGTAGAGCTAAGAGGACAACTCCTACATCTCTAGTGGTGCGAGGCAATACAACGCCTTAGCAATCGGGACCGGACTTGGGATCAAATCAATCCTAAACTCCACTTACCTCACTGGAGGCACACCAGGTAGATCATCTGGGAAAACACCCATAAATTCCCTAACCACTGGCACATCCAAAACTAACTTCTTCCCATCAACTCGAGTGTCGACCATATATGCTAGATAACCTTAACATCCAAGGTGCAGATACTGCCTAGCCCTGGCAGCAGAACATACAGTTGAACCAACCCTGGTAACCTCGCCATAGATGGTTAGTTCTCCCCTACTTTGGGTTTGAAATACCACTATTTCTCTCTCACAGTCATTCATAGCCCTAAGTCTGCTCAGCCAATCCATTCCCACACTTGCCACAAGTGCAACGTCTTTTTCCTCCAGATCAGGAATCAGTGGGCTTGAACCGCTTCACTACATGTTTAGTCTGAACGAGCCCTACCTCTTCTATCTCGTCCGAGTATCAATCTCAATCTCTATCCTCCATGAAAATGACTGCAACTCTAAAAGGGGACAATACTTTTGAGTAGACACAAACTCCCGAATCTCTGTCTTAGGGATGCTCGAGTATCACGACATCTGAACCTTCTCTGAAGCAGGATACTAGGGCAGAAGAGGTCTCTCTCAATAAACATCTTGGTGATCTTCATCACCGATGTTGTGGTCTTCTTCAGCGACAGATACTCCTTAGCTAATCTCTATTTCTCGACTAGTGGAACATACTCAGTAGGGAACGTCTCAGTGAACTGATCCAATGTCACAGAGGCCCTCGGAAGTAGAAAATCCCTTAATGGCAAACTTACACCAGTCCTTCGCACCTAGGCGAAGAAGGTTTAGTGCAAACCTCAAATTCTAGTTCTATAGACATGAACACACATAAAAAAACCCATCAACATATATTATCCATCTCATAAAAAAGAGGGTTCTTGTCCCCGTCAAACATTGGGTGCTTCGTGTTGCTGAACTCCCGGTACTCCATATACCGTCCTCCGCGGAGTCCCACAACTACAATGGTTGCAGTGGCTGCGGCAGAAATAGCCTTAGTGATAGCAACGTAACTCTCATCGAACATGTCAATCAAAGTGGTCTTCACATTCTTAAACACCACCAATATCGCCTCCCTGACTACCAAAGTCACATAAGTAGTGATTAACTCGCGGATATCATTGTCACTCAAACCTGGCCTCTCTAGACCATTTGCACCTGATCTAGAACCTCTCGTAACCACGATACTAAAAAATAAACTGGCAACACGTTAGAAAATCACATTATACTAACACACATTACTACTCCACTAATCATCCCTTGGAACCCATGACTTCCTCGATACGCATAAGGGCCATGTTCTTCCAATAGTATGGGCCCATACTACCTTCCATACCTACCTGTATTTGTCTCAGAGGATCATGACGAAATTCCTAAGCCACTAGGTCCAAAGCAACTAGGGTATGCATACATCCCACACACACTCTCTCAAGAGCAACTACCAATTTCATACTTCTACTAGCACTCTAACAATCACACACCCAACTCATGAAACCTTCATTTACATTGCAGTCACCTTGTGTATGCTAGTCATACATAATGCCAGATTTAATAGACAATTGAATAATTGATTATACCCAAAGCCCACAACCAGAAAAGGAACAAGAAATAAGGCTAAATCAAGAATTCTCAAGCTAAAAAATTGTAGTTATGTACAATCATTATGTATTAGCAACTACAAAAAATAATGTTAGTTTCATACGTCATTACAAGAAATTCCCCTTGGCTATCAGGCATCATAACTCAGGCAATTCTATCATGGAATTCCTAAAATAATCCCAAGCCTATGAACTAGCATGCAGTTCTAACACTTTAACATATCAACAATATACATATAACAAGTGTGGGTATCTTGGGGAATAAATTTTTCTTGAGCTTAGAATGATCGTACACTTCGCATCCTCTTTTTTTTAGCTATTTGAAAATTATTTATGAAAATCTTTTTGCAGATCCATATTTTGATTTTGGAATCACACGAGTGTTCATCCAAATCCCTCAAACTAGGGCTCTGATGCCAACTTGTAACGACCCAAGAACCATAGTAAAACTTTTTCATTTTCAAAAGACATTTTTATAAAAAACCATCAGTTATCCAAACCATTGTTTCAAAACATAATAATAAAAATTAGAGTATCACTAACATATCTAAAATAAAAATCATCAGGATGATGTGTATGATCATGGATTCACCTTCCCATGATCCTCTGAAGTACCTGAAATATTTAAATCCACAAGAGTAAGTCAAAGCTTAGTGACTTCCCCCAAAATACCTCACTCGACAATACACATACAATCCATGCACACATGATCCTACAATATGACTGGACGGCCTCGCAATGCCTACAATAAACCTAGACCACTCTCCTATGCCTACAAGATATAATTGGATCGCTCCCTTGGGCCTATAGTCTGAATGGACCTCCTCGCAAGGCCTAGAGTAGACCTGGACCTCCCGTGTATCTTGGCCTACAACATAAAACAGGATCGCCTCAACCATACCACAATATCTCGACATATGAAAATAGATAAACAATAACTAGCAAACACATGTACGCATAAGAGATCTATCAATCTAATAGATCACTATAACATACCAACATCCTAATCATAAGGATACATACTGCAGTAAAAAGTATAGTAAAAAAACTCACCTTGCAGTCTAGCAAGTAAACAATACATCTCACACGCATCCAAAAACTAGTACTACGAGTTACCTATACAACAAACATGGACTAATCATCAATCTACGACAAAAACCCCCAAGTTGGCTAAAAGTCAACTTGGTCAAAAAGTCAATGATCAACGGCCAAAATTCCATAAGTCAGCTGCCATGTCGTGGCCAAGCATTTTCCACGTCATGGTGACCTCATGCCAAAACAGTTGCGAAGACCAACTATCAGCATGTTGGGGTGGCTAAACCTCAACGTCGTGGGAACTAATCTAACTAGCTGAATGCATTAAGCTCTTAATCCTTCAATCTACACATCCATAATTTCCATAAAGTTTTTCTCACACCTCATGAGTCATAAAAATAGTTGCTTTATAGACATACATGTCCAATGCATGTCTTTCCCAAGCTAGGTCACAAAATGGAGAAAATGAGGCCAAAACCTCAAGTATGAGATCAAAACTCTCTAATACTCCAAATCTAGAACAATAAACTATAATGGGACGTTATGGATCCATAATATTTTCAACTTAATGGAATCCATTAACTTAAATATTGGAGAAAAGAGCATGGAATCCTAGATCTAGGAGAACAATACATAAAGATTGGAACTTCAGGATTTACAATGGCCTAAAATATGAGTAATGAGGTGGTAAATAACCTTGTTTGTTGGATCTATGCTCAATGATCACTTTATTTTCCTGCAAGAAACCAAAAATCACAACTTAAGCTTCAATAACATAGAAATAGAGGCTAGGGTTTGTTTGGAATTAAAGGATGGTGATGGATGCTGAGGGTGTGCAAACCCTAGCCATCACATCACTTAAATAGAGTCACTAATCCTGAAAATAAGGGCTTTGCATACAGGTGGCTTCCACTTCGTGACCAATGCCTTACCACATCGTGGCACTCTAAAGGAATATGTGTTTTCATTTGGTGTTGCTACGTCATGGAGATATAACTACCACATCATCGCCACCATAAAATATTTTATTTTAAGTCTTGAATGGCCATAACTACAAACGTAATTATACATGGAACTTGGTGCTACAAATTTAAACATAACAAATTTTAAATGTGCGAAATTTATCAATTTTATTAATTATAGTTATCATATATTATATTACTAACCCCTTCAAATGTGCTCAGCTGATGAACTACTAAATAAATAAATAATCTTCATTGCAATCTTTGTCAAATTCGAATATGTGCCACCAAATAGTCCCCATCAACTAGCTGCGATTTTGAAAAAAAAAATTATAATCGATAAATATAAAAAAATTATAAAATAAATAACTAAAAGTAAAACGAATTAACCGGATTAGTGTCGACATCATTCACCATCCAATCTTTAATTGCAAGATCATAATTAAATTTATCAATTTTTTTGTGTACTTTGGAAAGTCAATAATTACGCTTTACTTTTCATTTCTAAATCTCAAATAACTAACGTATCAAAAAAAACTCAAGTACCGTATCCATTACACAGGATCATATTAGAGTTGCGGATCCTTATAATGATAATACATATTCAAATATAAGACGTTAAATACGAAGTTGAATTTAGCTTAACTTTGATTGCCACCTAAAGATTTGTTAATTTCTTCTTTCGCAACTTTAATCTATATGTAAACAAAATCTATTTTGGGCTTCCAATCTGTATCAACCATTCTAAGGACTTTCACCAAAGGGGATAACACTTTTAAACATTAAGTCACACTGGCCCAAAATTGGACACTTGTGACTGTTTTATATGAGGCAATCCCTTTCGGCTAACCGAAAATTTACGTTTCTCCCGTTCGGTGCTAGAGAACATATGTCTTAGTCGCACTTTTTTTAGAAAAAACTTTGTAATGTTAGAAGGCAGAAAAAAATCTCATTACCCCGGTCGGAGAATTTCCCCTTTTGTTGATATGTTTAAAAGAATAATCCATCATGATGAAATTATAAAAGTGAGGTATACCAACCCTAAAAGTTGCATAATCTTGATGTGGATCTTACTAGTAAAAGGATCAACTAAAGCATTTCCAGAAGAGATTCTTGTTTTTGAGTTGGTGAAGTATGGACAATGGATAGATGAAAATGAGGAAATTTGTTGAGGGTTATAAGGGGATTCTTCATAAAAAAATATTCGAATGACATGATCCTCTATGATTAAAAAAGTTCATAATTGGAAGTTCGTTCCTCAAGATGCTAAGAATGTGTTTGAAGTAGGAGAAAAAGAAAGCAAAGGTATTTGAGTGATATGTATGTGAGTCTCATGTTGCTTTATGGGACTAAAGTTATCAACAACTACTAGTGGGTGTTGACCCAATTGCTTATAAGTTAAGCAATTGGTGGTTCAACCTATGCATACGATGTTCTACAAGGATGGAAATAAAGTAATGAGCTTTATGAGAACAAGCGACATTCCAAATGGTCCCATTGTTCACTTGTTCAAGCTAAAGGGTAATTGAAAAATTGAGAAAATTGAAAATGTTTTTCTTGTGTTGTTGTTGTTGGAGATCAACAAGAAAACAAGCAAATAGACGAGTTAAGAAAAATTGATTTTATTATGGTGAAGTATGATATAATTGATGAGATTGTTAAAGTTAGAGCTTGTAACAAATTTCTTCCTTAAAATTGTATTTTATAAAGAAAATGGTAAATGAAAGTCTTTATATGTATAAAGAGTTTTCAATTTCTTTAATAGTATAAATAATATAGATTTTACATAATCAAACATAGGGTAATTGTTGAGTCAAACCCTATGGTTTGATGAGTAAAAGGGAAACTCTAAAAGGGAAACTCTGATACATTGCCAACTATGTGGACGATCCCAGCGTTGTCTGCACTTAATGATCTCAACGAGAGGTTTTGACGATAAGACCGCGTAACTGAAGGTACTTGTGATGCATGTTCGTGATCCTAATAGATCGTGATGATGATCAAAGAGTATATAAGTCAAGATAGATGCTCTAAAAGTAACAAAAGATTCACTGGTTTTCAAGGATCGCATTGACATTGACATTCATACCTAGCATTTATATAATACTAAGTTTTTATTTTTGTTAGGTATTCTGTTTATATAGCCGATAATTTTCTAAGCGAAAATTATCTATGAGACTGTTATTAGTATACAAAAAAATAATTTTCAAAGAATTTACATGGTTTTTACATTGTTGTTGTTGAGTTGCTTAGGGGTTGTTTGGTAGCATCTAGATGATTCATATTTGAATGATGCAGATGTATGAATGATGTAGAAGCTCTATATGAATCTATATCTAAACGATAAATTGATGTTTGGTTAGGCATCTGAATGCCTTCCTCTTAATGATGAAAATGACAATTTTAACCCTATGAACCATCAAAAATCAGCAACAAAATTACCATGCAGAACATCAACAACATTTTTAGATTTCTAACCAAACACAAACAGATGTTTCTAGATTTTCAAGAAAACACAAACACAAGCACATTGTAATTTTTAGATTTTCAAAAATAGATCATCAAGAACGATAAAGAAATTGATTTCATACAAACTCAAATAGGGCAGCAAGAAAATATAGCAGAAAAATCGATTTCATACAATGTCAAAAAACACAACAAGAACTCAGACCAAACATCGATTCCATATACAAACCAAGCAGAAAGTTTTCTAGGGCTTGAAAAAACCGACCAAAAAGATTAGGCTGAAAAAATTGACCAAAAAGAAAAAGGCAGAAAATTTATCGATGAAAGGAGAAGCGGCGAGAATGGGAGGCGACGAAGGTGGATGAGCATCGACGATGTCGGAAGTTGGCAGGGTAAGGGGTCGGGGACTGAGGAGAGGGAGAATGAGGGAGGAGTTTTTGGCGACGTAGCAAGAGGGAGAAAGAAAAGGACGTCAGACATTTTTTTAGGGCAAGGGTATCTGTAGTCTTTTTTTTCATCCAAACTCCTAACCATCTCTTACTGAGTCAGACCATTTTTTGTTACAACTGACCGGTTAAGAGGGTAAAAATGTATCAACCAAACACTCTGAATTTGAACGATTCAAAGCCAGCCTCTTATTGGGATCATTAAGAGGCCAAACAAACAATCTCTTAGTTCGAGACAAACATCTCCATTTTAAGATAAGCTTTGTACTTTTTAATTGTTTTATATATATATATATATATATATATATATATATATATTTTAAAAGCATAATTATATCAATATTCAAAAACATAAATAGTAAACTATATGATTTTGAAAGTTTTATGTAAATTAATGAGAGGTTAGACAAAATATTGAATAATATATACATTAAATTAATCAGACACAAATTTTAATATAGAAATTGTTATATATCATAGTGTTTGAAACGATTATAATTTAGAACTTGAATCGTATAAGATTAGTTAGTATGGGTCGTCCACTGATGTGACCTGTCTCAACCATGTTGAGGAGATGGGGAAAACCATCCCACCTTCCACCTCGTTCACGAGTTAAACTTAACGAGAGAAAGAAAATTAAATGTGTGGAAATGAGAAGAAAATAATAGAAATCGGTGTTTCCGAGTTTTATTAAAGGATGGAAGTGGAAGGAAATGAGAGGATCACTTTTTCTCCTAACTTTCCTTCCGATTTGGGATGATTTGGAAAGAAAAAAATAAAATAATTCATTTTCCTTCCATATCTCTCCAACTCGGGAACACAAAAGAGAATTTTGTTTTTCTTTTCTTTCTCTTCTTTTCTCTCATTATGTGGATCTTCATTGAGATAGTGATGTTGAATACTTAAATAAGAATCCCCCCCCCCCCCCCCCCCCCCCCCTCTTTTTTTTCCCCTTCTTAATTTTAATAAACTTAAGCGGTTAAGCTCTCATTTTTTTTTCCTTTTTCCATATATATGTTTTTATCAAAACAATAAGAGTAGTTATACATAATAGCAAAGTTGTAAAAAATGTTCGACGTTAGTTAGTCGGTGGATTAGGGTCAAGGGATTAATCGGCTAGGTGGAGATTTATCGGAGGATTAATCGGGGACCATTAATTGCTAAATTGTTGAATTTTAAAAAATTAAATATGACTAATATCATATCAAAGTTTATAAATACCACTAATATGATAACAAATTAGGTTGATATGATTAATACAACACTAATCATCTCTCAAATAGTTTCCATTAAAATAAAACTTATTCAAAATTTAAAATTTTATCGTTTTGTAATGTTTCACTTATTATGTATGTGGGGATTAATCGCTAGGCGCCCTCTTATCTGTCTAGTAACGCATAGGGATTAATCGGAGATTAATCGAAACCTACATAATAGTAATAAATAATGCCGCAGTTGCTTGTCAACTAGTCCTCTCTCTTATTTTAGTAAATGAGAAAGTGTATTTTCTTACATGGTCTTTGGTGCGCAAAATAAATAAATAAATTCTTTCCAAAGAAATGAGTTTACAATAAATTACTTTTTGTTATAAAGGTTTTAGAATTCTTTCTTATAAAATTATGTAATTTATTTTTAAAATTATGGAAAAAATGAAAAATTAAATAAAATTATTAAAACTCAAAACAAAAGAAAAAAATAACATGAAAATTATTTTGGTGTGTGGTATGGTGACCATTTTCTAGAAAAAATTGTGTGGTGTAAGGATGTCATATGTGATGTGGGGTGGCAAAAAAATAAAAGATCGACCTACTATATCAGTCAGGCTAAATTACAACAGACATATGTTAGATCGATGGGAAAATGCTAGTATGCTACATAATTGGGAGGTTTGGACACGACTTCGTTAATATACTCAACCCCAGAAGAATTACATGAAGAAAATAAAAATTAAACATTACATACTATAGATTCATGAGAACTTACTTTTGAATTATTAATGATATCTCTTGTGTTATTAATTTTATTTAAGGTATACTTTTGCATTATCTTCATTTTTCTATAATGAAGAATTTCAATTTTTAGGTTTATGAGGATGCAGGTGAATCGGAAGTCCTTTGGCAACCTCAGGTTGAACTAGATTGAAAATAACATCCTCGTTCCGAATTACTTTCTTCAACTTGAATCTCCTCACAAGATGATGTATAAACACAAGTATTTCTAGTCGGGCAAATTCTTTTCCAGGACACAAATGAGCCCCTCCTCCAAATGGTACGTATGTATATGGTGTAATTGGCACTTTACTATCGAATCTTGATGGATCAAACTTTTTAGGTTCAGGAAAGAAATCAGGGTTTTTATGTGTCGAGTTTGTACTCCAATACAACTGCAATATATAGTAAACAACCATTTTTAAACAGTTAGAAACCTATTCACCAAGGAGTTAATTCGTGTTAAGTAATGAATCTTTGTAACTTACCTTCCAACCCTTTGGAATTGAATAGCCCTTGTATGTGAAATCCGAAATCGCTTCTCTAAAAGTACCTTGGGTTGGTGGAACTAATCTAAGAACTTCACATGCCACATTCCAAGAGTATTTCATCTTTGACAAATCCTCCCAATTTAACAATTCTGTTGATTTTTTATATTTTGCAATTTCTATTTGTTCTGCATTACCAAAAAGTAATATATAAACAATTAAAAATTCTTATTTCGATTATTTTAGTGGCCAAAATCCTTTTATCTAGTTGTAAAGTGTAAGCTATCAAAAACAACTTCATAAAAACTTTTTTAAATTCAAATATGCGTGTCATTAACTAAATTACATGTTTCTATCGGATAAAAATATAAATTAATAGAGAATTGAGTTTTTAATGTCAAACCTTGGAGTCATATATATGCAAATACATAAACAAATTCAATAAAGTTTCTAAAGCTACGATTTCCTCATCTAATATAGTTTTTACGTCGCATGCAATCTTTGTATCTATAGGTTCAAAACTCAATATCCATACCAAAAAAATCAATGTACGTAGAAAAAACGCTTAGAGAAATTCATAAAATAATGTTAACCTTTTATATGATCTGGTAGTTCATTTGAATTTGAAAAAGCATTCAGGAAAACAATATTGAATAAAGAACATAAACGAAGTATGCATCATATGCTTCATGTCTTGATGAAAAATAAAGTGATTCTTTTCCTTTATCAATTTCAATACCTTTGTAGACTCCCTCGTAAATCTCAGGCAATTCAGCGAGATACTTAACAATGAAAGTACACGTTGAGCTTGTACTGTCATAGCCACCGATCATTAACCCCATGATAGCGTCAGCAACTTCAGTCTCTTGCATTAATCTTCCATAGTCATCGCAAAGTAATAACGACAAAATATCTTGTGTAGGCGAAGCTTTCCCATCGGCCAAATCACTCTTCCTTTTCTTTACTATTGCAGTGAGTTCTTTATTGATGAAGGCGCCTGCATTTAATGCTCTCCGGAACAGTGTTCCCGGGAGGTTTAAGGGGATGGAGAAAAGCCCTGGAGCAAGTCTTTCGAACGGGACTGATAGTTTGTTGACCCATTCGGGTTCATCGACACCGAAGAAGATTTTGCATGCAACAAGAAAAGTGAAGTTTTTGGTGAGTTTATGAGTCAAAATCTGGCCGTTGCCTTCCCATCCTGTTTCAAAGTGTTTCTGTGCCACCATGTCCATAATTGGAACATATTCCCGTAGAGTTTCAGGCTTCAAAATGTTGCGAACTGTCTTCAGTACTGTCTGGTTGACTCCTTTCAGAGAAGGGATAATCTTCTTTACCGAAGCAGGCACCCAAAACTGAACAAGTTTTTTATCATTTGAGAACAAGAACTTGTTACCTTCGGGCCCACAGAACACTGCAGCATCCTCTAGCATCAGAGAGGTCCTGAAGACATGACGCGAGAATTTAGTCATGCGATCGACGATGAACTTTTCAGGGTGGCCCTTCCTACCGCAGGTGACAAACTCTATAGTTTCACCAATCACAGGCCACCCTCTTCCGCCAGGTGGGGGTTTTACATCTACATCCAACTTAGATTTAAAGAAACCAAAGCGAAGTGAGCATGAGAAGACGACCACAAATAGAGAAAGGAGAGAAGCATAGAAGATATCCATTATTGAACTTGTTGATTTCTCTTTTAGTTGGGTTTTTTACGAAGGTGACCTGAAGCAGTATATATAAAGAAGAGTTCATAAATGATGCATTCAAGGTCGTTTTACGCTATGTATGTAATTTCAATTTTTCAATAGTAGAGTGTTTTGTACATGTTTGGTACATGTTTGGAACAGAACTGGACCATGACCAGCCAGAACGTGAATTGATTTATTATGTAGGCCTTGCACACAATGGACCAATATATTAAAATTAGCATATTGTCCTTGATTATTACATATATTATATAGAATGTGTATAACGTTTAATCATAAAATCATAAAATAATAATAAATAAGACCAGTGGCGAATCCAGAATTAAAATTCAAGGGCGTTCAATTTAAATTATTTAAAAAATTAAACATGTTGATATTTTATGATTATCGGGTCGGGTTGTGAATAATATCATCTAATCCTACTTAGTAAATGAAAATACTTTTGATACTTGTCATCTTCTCTTTTATTTTGACAAATGTTATTTTCTATGTTTTTTAAAATTGTTATTTTCATTTGTTTTTTTATGAGGATTTTAATTTTCTTAAAATAAATTTCCAAAAAATTCTAATGGATATATATATATATATATATATATATATATATATATATATATATATATATATATATATATATATATATATAAGGTTATCATTCTATTAATTTGATAATAAATTCTCATAAATACTCCAAATGATTTGATTTCTATCATAAATACTTCAAAAGATTACATTTTTTTTCGAAATACATTATTTTATAAAATATTTAATGTTTATATATTCATATTAAATTTTTATCTACCCTAATAAATATGAATGATTTTGTCATAATACATCTTCTCCTTCATTTTAACACTTATCATTTTCTAGATTTTTTTTGAATTATTTAATATCCATTTGTCATTTTTTTAATTTTTTTTCTTTTTTTATCCAAATCTCACCTATTAAATGTCATCTCATATTATTTAATTTTATAAATATATTAATTAATATACATAATAACTTTCTATTTTTGAATCCCTCTTTCTATTAGTATATTAATTAATGTATATGTGTATTAATATAGATAATACATTCTATTTGTGAATTCATATTAATTAATTTTAGGGTTTAGGTCATTTTTGGTCATTTAACTTTTGGTTTTGTGCTCATTTGGTTACTTAACAATTTTTAAGTTTTAAAAGTTCATCAAACTTTTGACTTCGTGCTCATTTAGTCACTTAACTTTTAATTTGGTCACATTTAGTCACTTAATTTTTAGATTTGTGCTCATTTAGTCACCTAACTTTCAAAATTGTGCTCATTTAGTCACTAAACTTTTGGAAAAATTTAAAAGTTTAGTGACTAAATGAACAAAATTTTAAAAGTTAGGTGACTAAATGTGACAAAACCAAAAGTTAAGTGATTAAATAAGCACAAAGTCAAAAGTTTGATGACCTTTTAAAACTTAAAAAGAGTTAAGTGACCAAATGAGTACAAAACCAAAAGTTATGTGACCAAAAATGACCTAAACCTTTAATTTTATTAGTATAGATTAATTAGGACCAAATTACATAAATAGTCTATGCGGTTTACCAAAAGGTCACAAACTCAATTATTACTTATTTTTTTATGAACATGGTCTTTGTGGTTACCAAAACTTTTTTTAATAAACCTGTGCAAAACATGAGTTTTACACCTAGTATATGTATAATACTGAATTTAACTCTAACAAGTTTCTTACAATTGTTCATGAAAATTTTATATGGATATGAAAATTGTCTGTAAAAAAATAGTTGCCAATTTATTTTGATATTGCTCGAATGTCATTGACATGTTATAAGTAAAATTGTTCTAAACATTTTAATTTTGATTATAAATATAAGTATAACTAAATACTAAATTATAATATCCTAATTATATAATACTTTATAACTGAAAAAAATTTAAAATAGAAAATATAATAACAAGCTCTCTAGTTGATAGCAGACATCTAGAGAGAGAAAATGGTAAAACCTTTGAAAGAAAAGCTATGGGAGGAAGTGGAGACTCGATCATCTCCAACAGGTCGCGAAAAATCGAAAATTGAGAGAAGGTGGTGGAAGAAATAGGGATGGACCGGTGGAGGCAGAGAAGAAATGATGAGCACAATGACAACAACAAAAGAATAGGGATGGACCGGCGGAGAGTAGTGGAACACGACGGCGACACTATTGAAAAATATTATATAAACTTTGTTTTTTAGGGCTTATCTTTTCTTCTTTTTCATCATCAATTTTGAGTTTATCTTCATAAGATTTTATCCTTCCAATGCAATACTTTCAAGGTCAGAGTATGTCACAACTAGGAATTTTGATGCTTTGTAACAACAACAATGATAACAATTGTGAACCAAAAAAATGTGAAAGCATGTATGATGCTTATTCAATAACAACAAAACTTCCATCAACAATTTATATTAGCACTGCAAACAGTCAACAAAGAATTGGAAACCCTAGAAATCCTGGTTTAAGTCCATTTTGGACTAGGACTTCCCTATTGGTCCTAATGGGCCAATATGTATCCAATTTGATTATTTTGGGCTTAGAACTCTTATATGGGCTCTAATTGGACCCATTTTCATTTATTTTAACATTTTGGGCCATAATGGGCCTAGAATGAAATAAAATATCCTAATGGACCTTATTGGGCCATAACAAATTTAATTAGCCCTAAAGGGGCCATAAAACTCATACTTGATGAATATTAGGCCGTGAATTTCTCAAAAAGGGCCAATGGGCCGAAAACCATCAAACTGGGCCCATAATAGGGATTTAAACACAAAAGGGCCCAAAATTCTATTCTTTCTACCCTCTTTCTCGGCCCAAGAGGAAATAAAAAAAAATAGAAAACTCATGAAATAAGGAGGCTTAGCCACCTCCTTATTACACCATGGACTTCCAAGCAACATCTCATACCTCCATGCAAGCTTGTATGATCCAACATGCATCAAGGCCTTTTTCTCTCTCTCCTTTCTACTCTCGGCTGAAGATACCCACACATACACCCATTTCCTTCATCTTTTGCAAACAAAACTCTCTCTAGAAAAGTTATTTCTTCTTCATCAAAAATTTTGAGATTTAGGAGCTTTCAAGTAGGATTTTCCCTACGAGTCATCATCTAAGGTAAGTTGATGCTTAAATCCATGATCTAACTACTTCATTTCATAAAAAATCTCCTCTTAATCTATTCAAATTCGTGATCTTGCCTCTTAGAACTCATCTAAGCCAAAGATCCTCCAAGAAGCTTACTAGGCCGAGAATAACATCAAACTTCTTCCATTTTTCTTCAAAACCATGATCAACTAGAAAAGGTGAGTTCATACCCATCTCTTTTTGGTTTTTACAAGTTTTATGGGGGAGAATACAAGTAAAATGTGTAGATCTATGTATATATGTATGCTATGTATGATTTCATATATGTATGTGTGAATTTATGTGCTTTATGTGTTGATTATTTAAACAAAAAGGAAAGAAATCACGAGATCTATGACATAAGAAGGAAAACAAACATGATCTAAGGTATTCTACACTAAACAAGTCAAGAAAAATACCCTCTAAGATTTAAAATCGACATATTGTAATAAAACCAATTTTTAGGCTTAAATTGTCAAATAAACAAAAGTTGGGTTAAAATTGCCATTCACGGTTTTCTTAGGGATCAGAAGAGTCAAAACAGTTACAATAAATTTTTTTATGAATATTTTGCTCTTCAAAGGACTTGAAATGTAAATTGTACCTTAAAGGGCCAATTTTTGGACTTTTCGGCCCACTAAGCCCAAAATTGCGAAAAACATGATTTCCAAGGGGCTGAAATGATAAATTTCTCAAAACAGGTGATAAAAAGTTAAACAAGACTATTTCAAGGGTTAAAATGCTTTTCTTTTCCAAAAAGGATCAAAAATGTAAAGTTTTTGGATTATGGGCCAAAATTGTAAAAGTTGTAAAAGTTTGGGCTTTAACCGAAAAACACTTTTCTGGAAGGGATGAAACTGCCAAAGAATATGTTTTGAGCTAAAAATATCAATTGAGTAAGTCTATAGGTCAAATGTGTCAAGAATATGATTTAAGAGCTTAAAATGTCTTTTTTTTGTATAAAGGACTAAAATTGTTATTTTTATTAAAGAAGGGCTAAAAAGGGGTCAAAGCAACATTTTAAACCAATTATTTTATTTGTAAGATATTTGAGTCAAAAATAAAGTTACAACTCATGAAAATAGAGAGATGAACATACGTATAATCCAAATATTGTTATAAACAAATCGACCGGTCTCGTGTCGATACAAAAATAACAATCGTCCAATCAAACCTTCCAACAATTATACAATTCCTAAAACAAGTAAACAATCAAAACTTTAGGCTTGAAAGTCCAATCATGTTTGTTGGGCCTTTGTGACCCATTAACATGATTTTGGACCCAAGGAATAATAGTAAATGTTATTGGGTCTTCTACGACCCAATTTCATATTTAAGGGACCCTGAATGGCTTTTAAGTGCTATTGGGCCTTATTGACCCATTAGTACTACTAGTAAGGTCCAAGTAAACAAATACAGGTCGATAATCAATAGTAATCAAAGTCAATTGAGATTTAGTGAGTAATAACGGGTGGCACCAACGTGTGTCGTTCATAGTCTGTAGTTATAATCAAAGTCTCCTGGAGGGAGAGCAAGAATTTGTGTATAGATCTATACGGGGGTGACTCCCCCACACCTCAGTTGTTCGCTATAGTTAGACTCGACCAGTATAGGGTGACAAAATCTTAAGATCAATTCCGGCGTTCACCAGAGTGCTAAGACAGACGAACTAGTCATTATCATGCATGGTTATAACAACTTACATAAATAAATCCAATATAAATCAAGTAATCAAGGAAAGTCAAAATCATTCACGTGATGGGATAACAATTCGAACCGTTATATGATATTTTTATTTTCGGAAAACATAGGGTTTTCCAGGGAAGTTCAACATTTTTCACTGGTACTTTTAATACAAAGTTTTTCAATTATACACGTTTTGAAATCATCATGCATATGTTTACGGATCTTCACACTTTTTATAAACAATGGTCTTTTCAGAAAATATCGGATTTTCTGGGTTGTTTTCGTTCAAACTACACAAAACATTTTCATATCAAACCTGCTTATCAACTCACCAACATTCCATATGTTGACCGTTTTCAAAATAACTTGTATTCTCAGGTAACAGGTAAGCTGAGGAGTAGTACTAAATATGTTAGGGTATTGTACTTTTGAAAACTATCAAACATTTTATGAATGCATTTGTAATGTTAAAACAATGTACTTGATGTGAACAATGTCAGTTGTAATATATTGATGCATGGTGATGTTTATGTTATGATTCATGTATATTCATTGTGATGATATTCAATTTAAGTCACGCGAGCCCTCAGACGTTTCCGCCGTCTGGTTCGGGGGTGTGACAAAGTATTTCTCAATAGAGGCTACAATTGGCAAATACTGCTTTGGAACGGAATTTAGAAACTTTCAAACAATCACTTCTTTATCAAGACATGGACCAAGACTATAAACTTCTCAGCTATACCACTTATCTTTCCCGAAAAGACATTGATTCTCTCGTCATCTTTCATCTTTAGCAACTCCAACTCACCCCTTAATGTTTGCAACCTTGCCTATTTCACCAGTTCAATACCTAAGTATCGAATCTTAATGGAGTCCTAAACATCTTGCACATCCTTGTATTTAGTAACCTGCAAAAGAACATCTTCTAGGAGAGTGGGATAAACTATAGCTTTTGTAGTATAGTTCCTTTTCTCGTCCTCATATTCTCCGAGTATCGTCTTTCAAAGGCAATGTGCTCTCAACACAGTTGCAACCAAGATTGACCATGAAGTCTAGTTTGTTTCTGTTAATTTAGGACACTGGAGTGTGATACTCCTTTGCACACGAACCGTTGATGCACCTGCATTTGCTGTCATTTGATGCAAAACTTTCGAGTTTCTATGCCGGTCTTGCTAGGAATCTTCGGTCCTTTCTTTCTTTCTTAGCTGACCCTATCGTCTTTGGTCACCTATGTTGGTCTAGGATTAGTCGTTGGTCCTTACTGCAACTTAACAATCTTCTCTTATGTCGGTCTACGATCTCTTTACACCGAAATTTCATTTTTGGCTGGTCTCTTCGGTCTTTGTTTCTCCTGCTATGACTCTCATGACACCTTTTTCTCTTCTACTCGAGCTTCAACCTGGGAGCTGTAATGCGAAATGTTGGAACAGGCCCTCAAGTTTACACACTATACTGCAACAACAAACAGTGTAAAACAATACTTGGTGTGTGATTTTTTAGGAAGGAAAATAGAGGAAAAAATAAGAATTTTTTGTGGGTTATCTTATCACACCGTCGGCTCGGTGGCAAAAACACCGAGTGACATGACTTTCAGAATCGTTGGCTTATGGAAGAGGCATTAATGTTCAGTTTGATGGGTTTTAGGCATAACAAAACAAACTTAAACTCTTAAGTGTGCTTGCAAACTAAAACAAGATCTAAGTTTTCCCTATTGAACGAATAACTTATTGTTATTGTAGTAAATAATAATTAATCCTTGACTTGTAGAAGCTTTGGAAGCAAGCACTACAAATATCGTGCCTCTAGTAGTTCACACCCAACCTAGCAAGAAGGAGATTATAGAGATAGGAGAGAGGAGAGCAAAATTTTGGATATTCCTTGGAATAATAGTGTGGCCGAAAATGCTAGGGGTAAGGCTCCTTATATAGTGCAAGTTGAAAACCTTAGATAAGCCCAAAACCAATATAATAATATTATCTTGAATTGGTAATTATCTAGCTTCCTAATTATCCTTTAAGGATAATTCTAAACACCCTAAAGGCCTTTAGAAACCGTCTACCCTATGTGTGGAAGGTTATGGTGTAACGTCCCAATTTTTAGAAAGTCTTGAAACTTTTAATTTCATAAACATCATCCATAGGAAGTAAAAAGATCCCAATACATATCCATAATACTTTAAATTCAGAGTACAAAAAGCTAATTGTGAAAACACTGGAGAATGCACGCCATGTCATTAAGCTGGGCCCTTTCCCTAATCAACAAAAGTACCTAAACATCCAATAAAACTATAAGCACAAGCTTAGTAAGTTTCCCAATCACACAAATTATATAATCACATAATGTGATGCTCATACATATACATACAAGGTTGTCATGGACTCCCTCCATGATCTTCAATAGGATGCCATGGGTACCCCCATGGTCTTAAATCCTCATGCCATGGGCTCCCCCCATGGTCTTTCAAATGCCATGGGATCCTCCCATGTTCTTCACATAAACCCATAGAGAACCCAAATAATAAATCATTACACATTTCAATACTAATCATCTCATACCAATTAATAGGTCGGTCGTCGTGTCTTCGACCCATGAGTGTGGTGAGAAGGCTCGCCTCAACTAAATGAGTACATGAACCAATCTAGTCATCAAAGTTACCCAACATTCACCCACCCCTTTAATCACCTTGATGATTTTGACCCATTTTATTTATCATAGCAAAGTCAGTTCTTCTTCTTGGATCAAGTTTGCTTCTTTGTGTCTTTTTCTTAACACTTTGTGCACTGATAGCTAAGTTCCCAAGATCTCTACAATCATAACACCGAATTCAAATTTGGTCACCTTGATTTTTTCCTCCTCCTCGGCCTCTTCCACTGCTTTCATGGTTCCTTCCATGACCTCTTCCGCGTCCACTACTTTCATCATGCCTTTGTTCACTTGCTATCAAGAGTTGATCACTCTCTTCTTCTTTTTCATCATCGATTTTGAGTTTATCTTCATAGGATTTTATCCATCCAATGAAATACTTTCAAGGTCATAGTATTGCTCAATAGAGGCTACAATTGGTAAATACTGCTATGGAACAGAATTTAGAAACTTTCTAACAATCATTTCTTCATCAAGACATGGACCAAGATGTGACAACCGGAAATTTTCTATGGCTTTGAAAGCTCAGTCAACTCAACTCGGTGTCAGAATCATTCTTGCTATCACTTAGCGCAATTTAGAGTATGTTTTAGCGTTTTGAGCCTAGTACACTTAAGGGATAAGTGTAGGGGGTTCATCTGTTGAAGCTACAATACAATGATCAAGCCTAAATCACCAGGACCATGAGTTCACGGCCACCACACTGGATTTTACAGCCGTAAACTCCATGTGGGCCGTAAACTCATGCTATATGTTCAAGTGTTGGCCATTTCTTTCCTTCCTTGGCCGATCTTCCCTCATTCGCTCTCAAATAATATCCCGATCTTCACCTTAGATCTTCAAAACTAGTAAGTATTCTTCCTTGACTTGTTGATACACCTCTTAATCTAGCATCCTCTCATGATTTTATCTATAAAAATCATGTTTTCATAGATCTTCAAGTTTCACCAAGAACACACACTAGTGTTCTTGGCCAAAGCCGAACAACGAAACCCCTATCCTTCATATCGATGCCACTACATTCCAATCCGCAGTAACAGCTGCAGTGGCAGCTGTCCTTGCAAGCCTCAGCGCTAACAACAGAAGCAAGGCTGGCAAGGGGGTTGAAAATTCCGATCATTGTATCGATCCGGGAAGCCAACAAATGATAATAGTCACAGAGTTGCAAAGCTGTAAAACCCAGAACGACTGAAACATTCGTGGGCGAAGGACGTCATGTAAAGTATCACAACAGTACAAAGTAGTAAACAAGCAACAACATCATCCAATGCATTAATAATAAAATTTTAATACATGTGTATTCTTTTATAGAATAAGACATGAAAATAAGTAATCAAAATAAAAGACGATTCTTGACTGCTCCGTATTCTCAAAACCTGGTCATCGTACCTGTCTACTGGTGACCTGAGAATACAAGCTATTTTGAAAGCGTAGATCAACATAAAGCTGGTGAATTCATAAGCATTTTAGTGCCATTAATTTGTAAAACTGTAAAGAAAAGATTTGTAAATGTTCAATGAAAAAGTTTGTATAAGTATGAAAACCCTAGAAAATCCCATATTTCCTACTAGTATAAAAAGTAGTCTTCTACCAAGACCTGACTGTTTTGAAGGTTTGCTTCTCTGTATGATTGAAGGTTTTTCCCATGTATAACTATTATTATCAAAATATAGTCTACCTCATCATTTATGTGAATGTGTCACAAGATAAAAGTAATAGGGAAAATTATATAATCAATGAAATTGTATCCTTTTGTCTAGGATAAACACAGCGTGGAAACTCGCCGAACAGTACAACCGAGGACATATGTCGATATGCGGTTTCCCATTGTAGCTAACATTTGGGTGTAGGACAGTCAGTCCCGTGTAGTATGTAGTAGTATCTCTTCATATAGTATGTATTAGTATTTCTTCATATATTATGTAATAGTATCTCTTCATATAGCATGTAGTATATTTGTATAGACTCATGAATGAACTGACTCTTGTATGTTCCCTTTGTACTAGGAATAGCAAGTAGTATCTCCTAAACTATAGCTATTATACTTTACTAGTAATGTTGTTTGAAATTTCCAAGTATGATTATACACCTTTGCTACACAAAAGTGTTGGAATTGAAGTCACAGCTTTCCTATCAATACATACATATATATATATATATATATATATATATATATATATATACTACATAAGTGTATAGATATGATTTTTAACAATACATAAGTTGAAAAGAGGTTTTGTAATACATTTAAAGGGTTTGAAACAATAAATAATACTGACTTGATGTCCGTTTATAAGACGATTTAAAAGTAGTTTGTTTGATAAAACAGTTTTAATGTATAGCAAATCCATATGTTTGATAGTTATTAATCACATGTGATTGATATAATAACTATGATATTCAATTTGTATCCCCCCATAAAAGCATTTAGAAGCATTTAAAAGGTTGGTTAAAGGGGTATGAACTCACCTGTAGTGAGTGGTTCGGAGGAAAGTGCTTGATAGGATGCTAAGTGTCAAGTGAAGACTTGAACACAATGCACGAATCCTATTTAACATATATTGATATATGTATGCATACAATTAGTATTTAAACAACTAATTAAGCAAGTAAAACACCCTAGGATATGGAAAACAATCTATTGTGCAAAAGGGTATTGACATGAAGTGTTGAATCACATGTGATTCATCAAAGGAGAGTAGAATGGCACTCACATGAGGTTATGGCCATGGGTTTACGGCCCAAGGGATTTTACGGCCGTAAACACATGGTCACTCATGTATAAGTGTAAGTTTGAAGGCTAGGGAAGCTTTAGGGACTTTTGCTCAACACTAGTGTGAGAAATACCACTTCTAATGAGGCTTATGATGAGTTTACGGCACAAATGTCACACCCCAAAACCAAGAACGGTGGAAACGTTCTGGGGTTGAGGACGTCATGTACAGTATCACAACAGTGTAAAGTAGTAAATAAGCAACAACATCATCCATTGCATTATAAGTGAAGTTTTAATACATGTGTTCTTTCATTGTAATAACACACCAAAATATGTATAATCAAAATAGAAGACGAGTCTTGTTTGTGCTCCGTCTTCTCAAAATCTAGCCATCGTACCTGTCTACTGGTGACCTGAGAATACAAGTTATTTTGAAACCGAGTATCAGCTTAAAGCTGGTGAATTCATAAGTATTTAAGTGTCATCGTCTTGTTTTGAAAAGCTCTTATGAATGCCATATAAATATTTTATATGAAAATGTTGATATAAGTATGAAAAACCCTAGGAAATCCCTTATTTCCTATTAGTATGAGATGTAGTCTTCTACCAAGACCCGAATGTTTTTGTAAGTGAAATGATAGTTTTTCCTTTCTATTGACTAGTACCAAAAGTACTTAGTCTAACTCCTCGTTTATGTGAATGAATCACAAAATAAAGTAAATAGGAAAATATACTAATGTAAGTGTTATCCTTTGGTACCAGGACTAACACGACATTGCAGTAAGCGAAATGTATAACCTAATGAACATCCGAAGATTGTCCAATTGTCCTCTGTAGCAGCAGCAGGGGGTAGGAAGGGTTAGTCCCGTAATCGATGTTCCTAATATAAGTATTAATCGTAGACATCCATAGATGTTCATCAACCTCTGTAGCGAACAGTAGGCTCGAGGAATGGTTAGTCTCCTAGCTGGAGACTAATATAAGTAATAACCGTAGGCATCCGTAGATGTTCATCAACAACTGGTGCTAATCAGCTGGGATTCAGAATGGTTAGTCCCGTCTAGATATCCCGTTGAACTGGGATAGTCAGGACAATTTACACAGAAGGTACTAATAAATCATCCTCGTAACTCTAGGTACATGTATCCATGTAAGCGTATACAGGAAAATGTTTTGATGTAATGGTACTCATGTAATGTATTCATGTAAGTGTGTTCATGTATCATGTAAGCATATGTAAACGTACTCATGTATCATATAAGCATATGTAAATGTACTCATGTATCAGGTAATGTAATGGTATAGACTCATGAATGAACTGACTCTTGTGTGATTCCTTGTAATAGGAATAATGTTTTGTATCTTCTAACTATCCCTATGATAATTAACTGAAAGCTAATTGGTTGTTCAAGTAGGTTTATACACCCTTAATACACAAGAGTGTGGGATACTGAATGAAGGATGAAAACTATAACATCAATACATATATAAGAACATAAGTGTATAAGTATAGTTTTGTTCAAGAAGGTAAAAATGGTTTTGTAAGACATCTAAGAGTTTTGAACAATAATTAACAATGACTTGATGTCATTTTAATAAACATTTCAAAAGTAATACATTTGATAACAAAGTATTTTTAAGATAGAAAACCATTTCATGCATCACATTTTGTAGTATGTGAAATCTGCTGAATGAAAACACAGTTATAAAATACATATGTATGATTTAATAACATGTTGTATTCCCCCCCCCCCCCCCCCATTAAAGCATTTAGAATCATTTAAAACATTGATTTAGGGGTATGAACTCACCCGTAGTGAGTGGTACGGATGAACTGAAGATAGGGGTGCAAACGAGCCAAGCTACTCGCGAGCTACTCGATATCGGATTGTTAAAAGCTTGACTCGAAACCGATTTTAAACGAGCCCGAGCCGAGCTCGAGCTTAATATTAAGCTTGTTTATTAAACGAGCTCGAGCTCAAGCCTATGTCACAAAGCTCGATTAGGCTCGCGAGCCTAAACGAGCCTTTATATAATATCATTTATTATTATTTATATATACTAAAATAAAAATATATTAGGGGAATTATGAATTTCGGGTATTAGTAAACGAGCTTTTTAGCGAGCTCGAGCCGAGCTTAAGCTTATTTAGGCACGCCCGATAAAAACAATCGAGCCCGAGCCCGAGCTCGAGCCGAGCTCAGTAAAAGAAAGGTTGATTCGAGCCGAGCTCGAGCTCGAGCCTCATATAACTTAAATGAGCCCGAGCCAAGCCTGACCAGGCTTGGGCTCGGCTCGGCTCGTTTGAACCCCTAACTGAAGATATAGGATCGCTAGGTGACAAGTGAAGTCTTGAAAACACTTTATAACCCTAGTTAACATATAATACCACATATATGTATCCAATTAGTCTTAAACTACTAATTGATAATGTTAAGACATCCTAGAACATAATAAAAACTTTATATAAGTGTTATAAGCCTTAAGGATTGCATCTAAGTTGTTGTGGGACAAGGCTAGTGAGTTTAGGGTTCCAAGGGACCTTATACTTGAGTTTATTCTCCATATAACCCCACACAAGGAGTTTATGGTCGTAAACCCTTGTGTTTACAGCCGTGAACTCCTAGACTTAGTGTCATTTTGTGTTTTGAAGTCCTAAATGATTTCTAGAAGCAATTTGACTTGTTGGTTTAATCCTTGGAAGGGTTTAGGGCATCAAAACACTCTTTTTAGGAGTTTTCGGCCCAAAGGCCATTTCCTTTTGAGTTTATTGCCGTAAACTCATATGGAAGTGGATATTTTTGTGCTTTCAAGTCCCAAACTCATGTAGGATAGGTTTTATACATTTATCTAAGGCTAATGAAGGCCTTAGGCACACATTGGTGCCCTTCTTTCATGTTTACGGCCCAAGAGCCTTTTCCCGTAGACATTACAGCCGCAATCTCTCTTTGGGAGGGGTTTGTGATGTTTTAAGGTCCCTCAAATAACTAGGAGTAAATCTAGGTAATTGTCCAAAGCTTTAGGAGTGTTAAAAGCACTCTTTGGTCCTTGTTTTTGGAGTTCACGGTCCAAGAACTTCTTGGGCCGTGATCACCTAAACTTTGGTGTTTCTTTGATGTTTTCTTGTCTTACATACATCTATATACAAGCCTAAGTTCGTTATTTAACAAGTGGAAGGTTCTAGGCATCATTTCGGGAGTTTATCGCCCAAGAACACCTTGGGGAGTAAACTCCTAAATCTAGTTGTTTTGCTATGTAATCTATGTTATTAAACACATTATAAGCTATATAACACTACTAGAGAGAGATACTCACGATTTGGGAAGAAAACCCGAAGATCCGTGAGAGAGAAAATGGCTTTTCTCTAGTTGTAAATGTAAATAATGAATGAAACTGGTTCAGAATTCTATATATAGTCCTGAGATTTTTGGCAGAAAATAATTTATTCCCGAAATGATCTCTAATATAATAGAGTTTTGGAATAACAGAGTTGCACAAAACCCTAGTGCATCCACTCTCCTGATATCTCCTGAAGTGTAATCCCTGAATTACTCAAACTTATACGGAAAAAGTCTGAAAATTTACTGTGACTGTTATAACTTCTATTGAAGTGATATTGTTTGTACATAATAGAATTTCGCTTTGTCATAGCAAAGGAGTTTACAGCCGTAAAATCATGGCCATTTATGTTTATGAGAGTAGTTTAAGGTCCTACAATCAACAAGGAAGGGTTCTGGGTCACAAGCCTTGCATCTAGGAGGGTTGATGGCTAAAATGGCACCCTTTAAGGGGTTTACGGCCATAGGAGATGGCTTGGCCGTAAACTCCTTTTGTCCTTGTGTTCTTGATGTTTTTAAGTCTCTTAGCATGAGTTCTAACTGTTGGATTAGTGTCTAAGTCCATAACTATTTTGGTATGTACTTGACCCGATGGTGCATGGTCCTTTTGGGTTGCCTTGACCAAAGCAACTTGATTGGAGAGATAACTAGAGAGAGAGGTTATTATGATTTATTAATATGTTATAAGAATAATATATTAAAGGAGAAATCATATTTGTTTAATTAATATTGGTCAATAATTAATTAAGAATTAATTTTGTGATCAAATGTAATTAATTAAACTAGAGGGGCTGAATTGTAATTATGTGATAGTTGCAAAATAGGGCAATGGTTATCCTTGTTAAAGGATGGACGAATTCAAGGATAAGGATATCCTTGAAATCGTCCAAGGTCCAAGAGATAGGGATTTTCAAGGCTTATCTTATGGTTGCTTGATGGGCAAGTAACTAGATAAGGATAAGGACTGAAACCCTAATCCCAACCCTATATAAAGACCCCTAACGCCTTAGGATTTCGTGCACTTGATCCCTAGAGCATCTAAGGACGAATTTCTACCTCTCTCCTCTCTCTTTATACCTTCTCCACTTGCTTATGGTGTTTGTAAGCCATTAGAGGAGTGACACTTGTGACTCTAAGCCTTCCAAAGTCAATACAAGGAGATTTGGGATTGTTATTGCTACAAAACAATCAAGGTAACATTATAAACCTATTCTCATGTTAATATGATTATTTGAATGCTAGAATTAGGGTTTATAGTCTTGGATAACAAGCATGTACAATAGAGAAACCTAGATCCAAGCATTAGGGTTTGTATGAGCACATAGGATGTCTTATGACTAAATCCCATCAATGGTATCAAAGCCTAGACTGGTTTCTACTGTATTGATGCTTGATATGTATGAAAAATTCAATTGTATGAACTTGACATATTAGGGTTTATTGCCAATAAACCCTAGGAGGCTAGTTTTTTTTCGAGATTAGGGTTTGCAAACCCTAATTTGCAAGAGTTTGAATAAGATCTTCAAATCCTTTCCTAAAACCCTTAAATTTCGAAATCTAGGGTTTGTTTTAATCCCTTGATTTTCGAAATTAGCCTCCTCCCCAAGATAAGATCCTAAATTTTAGGGATTTGGATTATCCCATATCTTGTAATTATCCTCTAATTGTTAAATATGGTAATTATAGATTTTGCATTATCCTATCCTTATTTTCGAAATCTATAGAGATAGTTAAGGGATTAGGATATCTTAAATGTATAAATGGTAATTATCCTCATGATTTAGATAATCCCTTATGATTTAATAATTAAATTAATAGTCTAATTCAAGATAATTATTAAATCAAGAGTTTTCATATTTATTTTTTTTAATTTAAATGTCATAAATTCGAAATTTTTAAGAAAGATTAAAACTAAATTGTTTTGAAAAGCTTCAAAACTTGCCCTCAAGTTTTGGAATTTAAATTTTGATTAAATGGTTAATTTTGATGTATATTTAAATTCTAAACCCTAATGTGTCGAAATGTTTCAAAACTTGCCCTCAAGTTTTGGAATTTAAAAGTTGATTAAAAGTTTAATTAGGAATGTTAAATTCTAAAACCTTATTATAGTTTTGAAAAAGTTCAAATTACACCCTTATGGTTTTGTTAATTAATTAAGGTGTATAATTAAAAGAGGTTTAATAAATCCATAAAGTTTTTGGTTTAAAATTTAATTGAATTAAAAGTATGATTGTTAAATTTGACCACTTAATATTTTAAAAGTGTAAAATACACCTTATACTACATATAACATTAAAAGTCTAACACTATATATATGTATGAGTAAAAGTCAGTCATACAGTTAGTAGGTCTCATTCACGAAGCTAGTCTATAAGGGGTGTTTAAGGAAATTGCCTATAAAATGGCGATTGAATTGGTATCCACTCTTACCCACCGCACTCTTGACTAGTGGAGGGTCGTTAGCCGAACGGGTAGGATGGGACAAAACCTTCCATTATAAGTATAATGAATTACTAAAGTAACTAAATGTTTTCATAAAATTCCCAATCTTAGTTACTTAGGCAAAAGTGAATTGATGCAATTCCATGAAATTACACTTTGTGCCCTTGTGAAGACGTTAGTGGAGCGTGTGTGGTTTACCGGCACACTAAATGGTTCTAAGCAAAGGTAGCAAAGGGTGACTCAATGTTTGTCATAGTTCGGTGGAGCGTGTGTGGTTTACCGGCACATCGAATAGGTGACTGTAACATGTGAGGGCACCATGTAAGTTTGCATGGTTATTCACACCCGCTTTGTGATCCTCGGCATCCCAGTCACAAACAAAAGGAGCATATCGAGATTTAAACATGCCATTGAAATGTTCAATGAATCTCAAAGGATCTAGGAGTTTTCATAGATTTAAAACTTAAATTTCATTTTTCGTTGTGGAAATTAGTGAATCGTCATTCACTTACCTTCAAATGTTCTGCAATTAGGGTTACGGCATCCCTCTCCCGCGTTTTAGAATATTGTATTGGGTAGCCTTAGTATTTCATTTGGGTGATTTACTAAGGACTCATTCAATCAACTAACTTGAATTCGTTTTCTCCCGTATTGTAGATGTCAAAGTTTGACAACTATGGTCTTCTCAAATCCCTTGGAACAAGCATTCCATATGAAGATGATATTCCACGATTCGATCCAGGAACAAGAGATCATACTTCACTTCCTCCTCCTCCTCCAATCATTCTCCCTAACCCACAAGTTCAAAGGCTTGAAAAGTTCAAGATCACTCAAGCCCTTTTGGCAAGTAAACATAAAGAAGGAAAGTCGGTGTGTGCACACGTCCTAGGGATGAAGTCACACATTGATAGGTTAAGAATATTGGGATCCGTTGTCTGTGAGGAAATGGTTGTTGATAGGGTTCTTCAGTCACTTCCTAACTTATATAGTGAGTTCGTAAGAGAGTACTATATGATGAACCACGACGTGACCCTTATAGATCTCACATATATGCTTATTGCTGCTGAATCAGCAATGGTTTGGCGCAATAGAAAAGCAAAGTTGATTGGTGAATCTGCCTTCAAGACCTCTATGGATATAGATAAGGGCAACGAAAGACATGCTATGATCGAAAAGTTTGATCATAAGAGAAAGGCAATGTCTGAAGTAGTTCCATGTCATGTTCCAAAATAGTCAATTTGCTTTTATTGCCAAGAGAAAGGGCATTGGAGACGAAGCTGCCCCATTTACCTAAGAGATCTAAGAGATGGGAGAGTCGAAACGTATGGCTCTAATATAGGTAAAATCCATTAACTAACTCTTTTAAGCTTCTATTCTAGATTCTTAATACATAATGTGATAAGATTACAATTGATGTTTTGTAGGATCAAAGAAAAGAGAGGAAGCTTAAAGGAAGAAGTGAGCAGAATCTAACCGTGAAGGAATGGATTTCGATTGCATTTCTCGAAGATTAGATTCTTAAGCTACTACTTAGAGTTAGAATTAGATTGCTAAGAAAATTGTATTAGCATAGTTTTTCAAAGAATTGCATTGTAAGGACAAATTTTTCCGCAATAAAATAAATTTTGATTTTATATTATTTATTTATCCTTGCAATGGCGTATATGAAAAATTAATGTCTGAATGTTTCTGTTATTAGCAATAATGGATTTGGTTCTTATTTATGTTATTTATGGAAAGTCGAGAATTTACCAAATAGGGAGAGTTTCTCATAACCCAAGTTTCAATTGGACAGAAATTTGGAATCACGCAACTTGGTTGCATGATGAATGAGAAATTTCATATTTGGAAATTAGACTAATTCATTGACAAAGTGTCAAGTGAAGGACTAGGAGATCGAGTACACAAAGTTGTGTGTTGATCAAGTTCACCATAAGAGTAACAAAGATATTCGTCATGATTTACTAAGGTTTAGTAAATATGATTATACTTATAAGATTAAGTATAATTTGGAATTGATTAAAAAAGGTTTAAATCAATAGCAAAACGAATAAGAAGAATCAAGTAGGCAAAAGGATACAAGTTTCTCCATTCTCAGAAGAAGGGAGAGTACCTTTTATGCTTTATGATAGGTCTTAATGATTAAGAACCATATCTCAATTCATCCTCTAAGTGAGTCTTAGCACAATTGTATGTCTAAGAAGAGGAATCAAGAATTGAAGAAATGGTTAAATCAAAAGGTCAATCGTACTTCGTTCCAATAACAAGTCTTAGAGTTAAGATTGTGACAATGAGTGACAAGTATTAAGAAGGTTTATAACATTCATCAAATGTGGAAAGTTGTGACGTCTTGGATAAGACAAAGACCAACTAGGTCCAATTTATGAAGTGTTTTGATAAAAGCTACACTAACTCTTGAATATTTGTTTGTCAAGAAATGGTTATTGACAAAAGAATCTTATATGTCAAGGAGTTAGTGGGAGTTTTAATGGTCTTGAAAAGTTTCAAGAACAAATCAAATAAACCTTACCGATCATCACTAGCACACAAGTTGTGGTTTACAACCTATCGTGTTGACATTATTTTGTTTCTGTGCCATTCCACTTGAGTTAATTATGCATGTGAGTTCTATGAGTTCTCATTTTGAATGCATAAAAGGAAAGGACCTTGATCAATGGAAAGTACATTGATAAGAAAAAGTGAGCTGCTTAACTACTTGGAAGACATGGTGGGCAGCTGTGCTACCATAAAGGCAAGAAATCGAGATCAAGAAAGTTCGATCCATATGAGTTTGAATTTGTCATAAGCTTTGGTTTTGACAAATTCACATGGATAGGAACAAATACACCGTTAAATCTAAGTGTCATATGATTTCCTCCTTCATGAAAATGATTGTGAGGAAATGCTTTCACTAAGAAAGATTTTAAGAAGATAGTGATTATAAAATTGCATTCTCGAATTCAATTATGGTTACGGTATCCCTTTCCATGATTTGAATTGTGAGGTTTGGCAATTAGTCTTAAGTGTTTAGACACACATATGAACTATCGAAGGCAAAGGTGTATAAGTTCAAGAAACCTTGATAAAAGATTATCAAAGCACTAAGTATTAGAAACATGAACTTAAGAAATTCAATAAGTATTGTTTTTCTGAAAGTTAAGCTGTTTCTGAATACATGTCGAAGCTATTGGGAGCATAAGTGTTATGTTCATCATGATAGTGGGAGCATAAAAGTTATGATTATATGATTATTAAGGCACCTATTGCAAGTTGGCAATATTAATTATAGAAAACAAGAGTTATACCTTGCAAAGTCATAAGGGTTGTAATGTTGTTTTGCTATAATTAAGGGAGAGAATATTATGCTTCATTTCAAATCTAAAGGATTAGGTTGACAAATGTTAACAAATTTAGTCAAAGGTAAATAGTGTGTTCTTAAAATTTCGATTATGATTACGGCATTCCTCTTCACAATTCGAATTTCGAGAACATAGCAAATAAAACATTATGCATCGTGTCCTATACGCTTCGAGTATAGGATCGATTGCAAATGCTTTAATGTTTGACCATTCTAAAAATTTCCAAATGTCTAGCGCATTTAGAGGAAAAAAGGACTAGAATCGGTTTAGACTAAAAATAATTAAACAACTATCAAAGGACAATCCAAGTTCGACGAGGATTGGTTGCTTGTGAGTAGTTGGAAGTATAGTATTGGAAGATATGGAAATGTTTTCATATTGGATGGACCATGTCGACATTATTAGGAATAGATAAGATTCTATTAAGAATAAGTTGTCATATGGAAAATATGGAAATGTATCCACATTGGGAATTGAATATTGATAATCTATGACTAGATTAGAAACTTTTATGCAAAAGGATGTTCAAAGGAATGTACTTTGAGTGAGAGACATCATATCTAAGGAATTGTCTTGTAACAATTTCCGATAAAAGACTTTGTAATATCATTGGCAATAGTCTTTGTGACTTTTGTGCAGTGACATTACGAAAGTATAAGTTGCATAGAATGTTAGAATCTAGCATATTCTATAAGTAGCAAGAATTTGATATTCTTTCACTTATGAAAAGGATTTGGAGTTGTGAAATGAGAATGATTGGAAATGTGTTCAATGTGATCTATTTCACAAAGTAAGAACCATAGGTAAACATTGTGTGCATGCTAGGAGCATGGGACAAGTGTTGTAATTCAAGTAAGAAGTTGATTACCCGAAACGACAAATAATGAGTAATCAATATGGTGATAAATAAAAGGCGTTTTATTTATACTCAAAGGTTTGAGGCCATATGGGATTAGTATTATTCTTGTGTTTCACATTTGCATGTTTTGACTTCCAGAATAATTGAGTTTATTAAGAATAATCGAATTATTCGAACGGGCCACAGTCGTTTATATGTTGGAAGTAGATATGGATGAAGACTGTCGTGAATTGGTGTGCGGATTGTCTAAAGAGCATTAGACATAAGCAAATGTTTGTTGCAACGTTCATGAGTGCTTATGAATGTGATGTGAGCATTGGATTAAACCCACGCTCACTTGGATCACTCCATGAATTGTATCACGAGTGATTGGTGAGACGATAACATCTTATATTCTTGAAACCGAGATGTGTGAGTTGTATCTTGTAAATCGGTTGCGCATTGATAATATGTAAACGCACTAGTAACTTGGTGTTATAAAACATATTGTTGTGTGTAATTCGGTAAGTGAGTGCAAGCAAGCATTGTATCAAAGTTTATCCATTCCTTTTATCCAAGGTAGGATAAAAGCGATATCTTTGGGCCCCTCGATGATTTAGTGATGACAAACGTAAATGCTCGGCCGGGCTAGGGCTAATTTGATTTGTTCAATTAGTCAGTCGTCATAAATTGGGAATCGAGATATAGTACAAAGAGAATGATTTGAAATCATATCTCATATGATATCTAGAATGGAGGAATATATGATCCCTTATCTAAGGACACGCGTATCTGATATGATCAGAGTTGACAGCGGCTTTGGAAAGCTACGATTGCAGATCAGGATCTGAAGTCATACGCAGAATAGTTATTAGACTTATCCAAGTGGGAGACTATTGGATTAGTGTCTAAGTCCATAACTATTTTGGTATGTACTTGACCCGATGGTGCATGGTCCTTTTGGGTTGGCTTCACCAAAGCAACTTGATTGGAGAGATAACTAGAGAGAGAGGTTATTATGATTTATTAATATGTTATAAGAATAATATATTAAAGGAGAAATCATATTTGTTTAATTAATATTGGTCAATAATTAATTAAGAATTAATTTTGTGATCAAATGTAATTAATTAAACTAGAGGGGCTGAATTGTAATTATGTGATAGTTGCAAAATAGGGCAATGGTTAGCCTTGTTAAAGGATGGATGAATTCAAGGATAAGGATATCCTTAAAATCGTCCAAGGTCCAAGAGATAGGGATTTTCAAGGCTTATCTTATGGTTGCTTGATGGGCAAGTAACTAGATAAGGATAAGGACTGAAACCCTAATCCCAACCCTATATAAAGACCCCTAACGCCTTAGGATTTCGTGCACTTGATCCCTAGAGCATCTAAGGACGAATTTCTACCTCTCTCCTCTCTCTTTATACCTTCTCCACTTGCTTATGGTGTTTGTAAGCCATTAGAGGAGTGACACGTGTGACTCTAAGCCTTCCAAAGTCAATACAAGGAGATTTGGGATTGTTATTGCTACATAACAATCAAGGTAACATTATAAACCTATTCTCATGTTAATATGATTATTTGAATCCTAGAATTAGGGTTTATAGTCTTGGATAACAAGCATGTACAATAGAGAAACCTAGATCCAAGCATTAGGGTTTGTATGAGCACATAGGATGTCTTATGACTAAATCCCATCAGTGGTATCAAAGCCTAGACTGGTTTCTACTGTATTGATGCTTGATATGTATGAAAAATTCAATTGTATGAACTTGACATATTAGGGTTTATTGCCAATAAACCCTAGGAGGCTAGTTTTTTTCGAGATTAGGGTTTGCAAACCCTAATTTGCAAGAGTTTGAATAAGATCTTCAAATCCTTTCCTAAAACCCTTAAATTTCGAAATCTAGGGTTTGTTTTAATCCCTTGATTTTCGAAATTAGCCTCCTCCCCAAGATAAGATCCTAAATTTTAGGGATTTGGATTATCCCATATCTTGTAATTATCCTCTAATTGTTAAATATGGTAATTATAGATTTTGCATTATCCTATCCTTATTTTCGAAATCTATAGAGATAATTAAGGGATTAGGATATCTTAAATGTATAATTGGTAATTATCCTCATGATTTAGATAATCCCTTATGATTTAATAATTAAATTAATAGTCTAATTCAAGATAATTATTAAATCAAGAGTTTTCATATATATATATTTTTTTTAATTTAAATGTCATAAATTCGAAATTTTTAAGAAAGATTAAAACTAAATTGTTTTGAAAAGCTTCAAAACTTGCCCTCAAGTTTTGGAATTTAAATTTTGATTAAATGGTTAATTTTGATGTATATTTAAATTCTAAACCCTAATGTGTCGAAATGTTTCAAAACTTGCCCTCAAGTTTTGGAATTTAAAAGTTGATTAAAAGTTTAATTAGGAATGTTAAATTCTAAAACCTTATTATAGTTTTGAAAAAGTTCAAATTACACCCTTATGGTTTTGTTAATTAATTAAGGTGTATAATTAAAAGAGGTTTAATAAATCCATAAAGTTTTTGGTTTAAAATTTAATTGAATTAAAAGTATGATTGTTAAATTTGACCACCTAATATTTTAAAAGTGTAAAATACACCCTATACTATATATAACATTAAAAGTCTAACACTATATATATGTATGAGTAAAAGTCAGTCATACAGTTAGTAGGCCTCATTCACGAAGCTAGTCTATAAGGGGTGTTTAAGGAAATTGCCTATAAAATGGCGATTGAATTGGTATCCACTCTTACCCACCGCACTCTTGACTAGTGGAGGGTCGTTAGCCGAACGGGTAGGATGGGACAAAACCTTCCATTATAAGTATAATGAATTACTAAAGTAACTAAATGTTTTCATAAAATTCCCAATATTAGTTACTTAGGCAAAAGTGAATTGATGCAATTCCATGAAATTACACTTTGTGCCCTTGTGAAGACGTTAGTGGAGCGTGTGTGGTTTACCGGCACACTAAATGGTTCTAAGCAAAGGTAGCAAAGGGTGACTCAATGTTTGTCATAGTTCGGTGGAGCGTGTGTGGTTTACCGGCACATCGAATAGGTGACTGTAACATGTGAGGGCACCATGTAAGTTTGCATGGTTATTCACACCCGCTTTGTGATCCTCGGCATCCCAGTGACAAACAAGAGGAGCATATCGAGATTTAAACATGCCATTGAAATGTTCAATGAATCTCAAAGGATCTAGGAGTTTTCATAGATTTAAAACTTAAATTTCATTTTTCGTTGTGGAAATTAGTGAATCGTCATTCACTTACATTCAAATGTTCTGCAATTAGGGTTACGACATCCCTCTCCCGCGTTTTAGAATATTGTGTTGGGTCCTAGCCTTAGTATTTCATTTGGGTGATTTAATAAGGACTCATTCAATCAACTAACTTGAATTCGTTTTCTCCCGTATTGTAGATGTCAAAGTTTGACAACTATGGTCTTCTCAAATCCCGTGGAACAAGCATTCCACATGAAGATGATATTCCACGATTCGATCCAGGAACAAGAGATCATACTTCACTTCCTCCTCCTCCTCCAATCATTCTCCCTAACCCACAAGTTCAAAGGCTTGAAAAGTTCAAGATCACTCAAGCCCTTTTGGCAAGTAAACATAAAGAAGGAAAGTCGGTGTGTGCACACGTCCTAGGGATGAAGTCACACATTGATAGGTTAAGAATATTGGGATCCGTTGTCTGTGAGGAAATGGTTGTTGATAGGGTTCTTCAGTCACTTCCTAACTTATATAGTGAGTTCGTAAGAGAGTACTATATGATGAACCACGACGTGACCCTTATAGATCTCACATATATGCTTATTGCTGCTGAATCAGCAATGGTTTGGCGCAATAGAAAAGCAAAGTTGATTGGTGAATCTGCCTTCAAGACCTCTATGGATATAGATAAGGGCAACGAAAGACATGCTATGATCGAAAAGTTTGATCATAAGAGAAAGGCAATGTCTGAAGTAGTTCCATGTCATGTTCCAAAATAGTCAATTTGCTTTTATTGCCAAGAGAAAGGGCATTGGAGACGAAGCTGCCCCATTTACCTAAGAGATCTAAGAGATGGGAGAGTCGAAACGTATGGCTCTAATATAGGTAAAATCCATTAACTAACTCTTTTAAGCTTCTATTCTAGATTCTTAATACATAATGTGATAAGATTACAATTGATGTTTTGTAGGATCAAAGAAAAGAGAGGAAGCTTAAAGGAAGAAGTGAGCAGAATCTAACCGTGAAGGAATGGATTTCGATTGCATTTCTCGAAGATTAGATTCTTAAGCTACTACTTAGAGTTAGAATTAGATTGCTAAGAAAATTGTATTAGCATAGTTTTTCAAAGAATTGCATTGTAAGGACAAATTTTTCCGCAATAAAATAAATTTTGATTTTATATTATTTATTTATCCTTGCAATGGCGTATATGAAAAATTAATGTCTGAATGTTTCTGTTATTAGCAATAATGGATTTGGTTCTTATTTATGTTATTTATGGAAAGTCGAGAATTTACCAAATAGGGAGAGTTTCTCATAACCCAAGTTTCAATTGGACAGAAATTTGGAATCACGCAACTTGGTTGCATGATGAATGAGAAATTTCATATTTGGAAATTAGACTAATTCATTGACAAAGTGTCAAGTGAAGGACTAGGAGATCGAGTACACAAAGTTGTGTGTTGATCAAGTTCACCATAAGAGTAACAAAGATATTCGTCATGATTTACTAAGGTTTAGTAAATATGATTATACTTATAAGATTAAGTATAATTTGGAATTGATTAAAAAAGGTTTAAATCAATAGCAAAACGAATAAGAAGAATCAAGTAGGCAAAAGGATACAAGTTTCTCCATTCTCAGAAGAAGGGAGAGTACCTTTTATGCTTTATGATAGGTCTTAATGATTAAGAACCATATCTCAATTGATCCTCTAAGTGAGTCTTAGCACAATTGTATGTCTAAGAAGAGGAATCAAGAATTGAAGAAATGGTTAAATCAAAAGGTCAATCGTACTTCGTTCCAATAACAAGTCTTAGAGTTAAGATTGTGACAATGAGTGACAAGTATTAAGAAGGTTTATAACATTCATCAAATGTGGAAAGTTGTGACGTCTTGGATAAGACAAAGACCAACTAGGTCCAATTCATGAAGTGTTTTGATAAAAGCTACACTAACTCTTGAATATTTGTTTGTCAAGAAATGGTTATTGACAAAAGAATCTTATATGTCAAGGAGTCAGTGGGAGTTTTAATGGTCTTGAAAAGTTTCAAGAACAAATCAAATAAACCTTACCGATCATCACTAGCACACAAGTTGTGGTTTACAACCTATCGTGTTGACATTATTTTGTTTCTGTGCCATTCCACTTGAGTTAATTATGCATGTGAGTTCTATGAGTTCTCATTTTGAATGCATAAAAAGAAAGGACCTTGATCAATGGAAAGTACATTGATAAGAAAAAGTGAGCTGCTTAACTACTTGGAAGACATGGTGGGCAGCTGTGCTACCATAAAGGCAAGAAATCGAGATCAAGAAAGTTCGATCCATATGAGTTTGAATTTGTCGTAAGCTTTGGTTTTGACAAATTCACATGGATAGGAACAAATACACCTTTAAATCTAAGTGTCATAAGATTTTCTCCTTCATGAAAATGATTTTGAGGAAATGCTTTCACTAAGAAAGATTTTAAGAAGATAGTGATTATAAAATTGCATTCTCGACTTCAATTATGGTTACGGTATCCCTTTCCATGATTTGAATTGTGAGGTTTGGCAATTAGTCTTAAGTGTTTAGACACACATATGAACTATCGAAGGCAAAGGTGTATAAGTTCAAGAAACCTTGATAAAAGATTATGAAAGCACTAAGTATTAGAAACATGAACTTAAGAAATTCAATAAGTATTGTTTTTCTGACAGTTAAGCTGTTTCTGAATACATGTCGAAGCTATTGGGAGCATAAGTGTTATGTTCATCATGATAGTGGGAGCATAAAAGTTATGATTATATGATTATTAAGGCACCTATTGCAAGTTGGCAATATTAATTATAGAAAACAAGAGTTATACCTTGCAAAGTCATAAGGGTTGTAATGTTGTTTTGCTATAATTAAGGGAGAGAATATTATGCTTCATTTCAAATCTAAAGGATTAGGTTGACAAATGTTAACAAATTTAGTCAAAGGTAAATAGTGTGTTCTTAAAATTTCGATTATGATTACGGCATTCCTCTTCACAATTCGAATTTCGAGAACATAGCAAATAAAACATTATGCGTCGTGTCCTATACGCTTCGAGTATAGGATCGATTGCAAATGCTTTAATGTTTGACCATTCTAAAATTTTCCAAATGTCTAGCGCATTTAGAGGAAAAAAGGACTAGAATCGGTTTAGACTAAAAATAATTAAACAACTATCAAAGGACAATCCAAGTTCGACGAGGATTGGTTGCTTGTGAGTAGTTGGAAGTATAGTATTGGAAGATATGGAAATGTTTTCATATTGGATGGACCATGTCGACATTATTAGGAATAGATAAGATTCTATTAAGAATAAGTTGTCATATGGAAAATATGGAAAGGTATCCACATTGGGAATTGAATATTGATAATCTATGACTAGATTAGAAACTTTTATGCAAAAGGATGTTCAAAGGAATGTACTTTGAGTGAGAGACATCATATCTAAGGAATTGTCTTGTAACAATTTCCGATAAAAGACTTTGTAATATCATTGGCAATAGTCTTTGTGACTTTTCTGCAGTGACATTACGAAAGTATAAGTTGCATAGAATGTTAGAATCTAGCATATTCTATAAGTAGCAAGAATTTGATATTCTTTCACTTATGAAAAGGATTTGGAGTTGTGAAATGAGAATGATTGGAAATGTGTTCAATGTGATCTATTTCATAAAGTAAGAACCATAGGTAAACATTGTGTGCATGCTAGGAGCATGGGACAAGTGTTGTAATTCAAGTAAGAAGTTGATTACCCGAAACGACAAATAATGAGTAATCAATATGGTGATAAATAAAAGGCGTTTTATTTATACTCAAAGGTTTGAGGCCATATGGGATTAGTATTATTCTTGTGTTTCACATTTGCATGTTTTGACTTCCAGAATAATTGAGTTTATTAAGAATAATCGAATTATTCGAACGGGCCACAGTCGTTTATATGTTGGAAGTAGATATGGATGAAGACTGTCGTGAATTGGTGTGCGGATTGTCTAAAGAGCATTAGACATAAGCAAATGTTTGTTGCAATGTTCATGAGTGCTTATGAATGTGATGTGAGCATTGGATTAAACCCGCGCTCACTTGGATCACTCCATGAATTGTATCACGAGTGATTGGTGAGACGATAACATCTTATATTCTTGAAACCGAGATGTGTGAGTTGTATCTTGTAAATCGGTTGCGCATTGATAATATGTAAACGCACTAGTAACTTGGTGTTATAAAACATATTGTTGTGTGTAATTCGGTAAGTGAGTGCAAGCAAGCATTGTATCAAAGTTTATCCATTCCTTTTATCCAAGGTAGGATAAAAGCGATATCTTTGGGCCCCTCGATGATTTAGTGATGACAAACGTAAATGCTCGGCCGGGCTAGGGCTAATTTGATTTGTTCAATTAGTCAGTCGTCATAAATCGGGAATCGAGATATAGTACAAAGAGAATGATTTGAAATCATATCTCATATGATATCTAGAATGGAGGAATATATGATCCCTTATCTAAGGACACGCGTATCTGATATGATCAGAGTTGACAGCGGCTTTGGAAAGCTACGATTGCAGATCAGGATCTGAAGTCATACGCAGAATAGTTATTAGACTTATCCAAGTGGGAGACTATTGGATTAGTGTCTAAGTCCATAACTATTTTGGTATGTACTTGACCCGATGGTGCGTGGTCCTTTTGGGTTGGCTTCACCAAAGCAACTTGATTGGAGAGATAACTAGAGAGAGAGGTTATTATGATTTATTAATATGTTATAAGAATAATATATTAAAGGAGAAATCATATTTGTTTAATTAATATTGGTCAATAATTAATTAAGAATTAATTTTGTGATCAAATGTAATTAATTAAACTAGAGGGGCTGAATTGTAATTATGTGATAGTTGCAAAATAGGGCAATGGTTAGCCTTGTTAAAGGATGGATGAATTCAAGGATAAGGATATCCTTAAAATCGTCCAAGGTCCAAGAGATAGGGATTTTCAAGGCTTATCTTATGGTAGCTTGATGGGCAAGTAACTAGATAAGGATAAGGACTGAAACCCTAATCCCAACCCTATATAAAGACCCCTAACGCCTTAGGATTTCGTGCACTTGATCCCTAGAGCATCTAAGGACGAATTTCTACCTCTCTCCTCTCTCTTTATACCTTCTCCACTTGCTTATGGTGTTTGTAAGCCATTAGAGGAGTGACACTTGTGACTCTAAGCCTTCCAAAGTCAATACAAGGAGATTTGGGATTGTTATTGCTACATAACAATCAAGGTAACATTATAAACCTATTCTCATGTTAATATGATTATTTGAATGCTAGAATTAGGGTTTATAGTCTTGGATAACAAGCATGTACAATAGAGAAACCTAGATCCAAGCATTAGGGTTTGTATGAGCACATAGGATGTCTTATGACTAAATCCCATCAGTGGTATCAAAGCCTAGACTGGTTTCTACTGTATTGATGCTTGATATGTATGAAAAATTCAATTGTATGAACTTGACATATTAGGGTTTATTGCCAATAAACCCTAGGAGGCTACTTTTTTTTCGAGATTAGGGTTTGCAAACCCTAATTTGCAAGAGTTTGAATAAGATCTTCAAATCCTTTCCTAAAACCCTTAAATTTCGAAATCTAGGGTTTGTTTTAATCCCTTGATTTTCGAAATTAGCCTCCTCCCCAAGATAAGATCCTAAATTTTAGGGATTTGGATTATCCCATATCTTGTAATTATCCTCTAATTGTTAAATATGGTAATTATAGATTTTGCATTATCCTATCCTTATTTTCGAAATCTATAGAGATAATTAAGGGATTAGGATATCTTAAATGTATAAATGGTAATTATCCTCATGATTTAGATAATCCTTTATGATTTAATAATTAAATTAATAGTCTAATTCAAGATAATTATTAAATCAAGAGTTTTCATATTTATTTTTTTTTAATATAAATGTCATAAATTCGAAATTTTTAAGAAAGATTAAAACTAAATTGTTTTGAAAAGCTTCAAAACTTGCCCTCAAGTTTTGGAATTTAAATTTTGATTAAATGGTTAATTTTGATGTATATTTAAATTCTAAACCCTAATGTGTCGAAATGTTTCAAAACTTGCCCTCAAGTTTTGGAATTTAAAAGTTGATTAAAAGTTTAATTAGGAATGTTAAATTCTAAAACCTTATTATAGTTTTGAAAAAGTTCAAATTACACCCTTATGGTTTTGTTAATTAATTAAGGTATATAATTAAAAGAGGTTTAATAAATCCATAAAGTTTTTGGTTTAAAATTTAATTGAATTAAAAGTATGATTGTTAAATTTGACCACCTAATATTTTAAAAGTGTAAAATACACCCTATACTATATATAACATTAAAAGTCTAACACTATATATATGTATGAGTAAAAGTCAGTCATACAGTTAGTAGGCCTCATTCACGAAGCTAGTCTATAAGGGGTGTTTAAGGAAATTGCCTACAAAATGGCGATTGAATTGGTATCCACTCTTACCCACCGCACTCTTGACTAGTGGAGGGTCGTTAGCCGAACGGGTAGGATGGGACAAAACCTTCCATTATAAGTATAATGAATTACTAAAGTAACTAAATGTTTTCATAAAATTCCCAATCTTAGTTACTTAGGCAAAAGTGAATTGATGAAATTCCATGAAATTACACTTTGTGCCCTTGCGAAGACGTTAGTGGAGCGTGTGTGGTTTACCGGCACACTAAATGGTTCTAAGCAAAGGTAGCAAAGGGTGACTCAATGTTTGTCATAGTTCGGTGGAGCGTGTGTGGTTTACCGGCACATCGAATAGGTGACTGTAACATGTGAGGGCACCATGTAAGTTTGCATGGTTATTCACACCCGCTTTGTGATCCTCGGCATCTCAGTCACAAACAAGAGGAGCATATCGAGATTTAAACATGCCATTGAAATGTTCAATGAATCTCAAAGGATCTAGGAGTTTTCATAGATTTAAAACTTAAATTTCATTTTTCGTTGTGGAAATTAGTGAATCGTCATTCACTTACCTTCAAATGTTCTGCAATCAGGGTTACGACATCCCTCTCCCGCGTTTTAGAATATTGTGTTGGGTCCTAGCCTTAGTATTTCATTTGGGTGATTTACTAAGGACTCATTCAATCAATTAACTTGAATTCGTTTTCTCCCGTATTGTAGATGTCAAAGTTTGACAACTATGGTCTTCTCAAATCCCATGGAACAAGCATTCCACATGAAGATGATATTCCACGATTCGATCCAGGAACAAGAGATCATACTTCACTTCCTCCTCCTCCTCCAATCATTCTCCCTAACCCACAGGTTCAAAGGCTTGAAAAGTTCAAGATCACTCAAGCCCTTTTGGCAAGTAAACATAAAGAAGGAAAGTCGGTGTGTGCACACGTCCTAGGGATGAAGTCACACATTGATAGGTTAAGAATATTGGGATCCGTTGTCTGTGAGGAAATGGTTGTTGATAGGGTTCTTCAGTCACTTCCTAACTTATATAGTGAGTTCGTAAGAGAGTACTATATGATGAACCACGACGTGACCCTTATAGATCTCACATATATGCTTATTGCTGCTGAATCAGCAATGGTTTGGCGCAATAGAAAAGCAAAGTTGATTGGTGAATCTGCCTTCAAGACCTCTATGGATATAGATAAGGGCAACGAAAGACATGCTATGATCGAAAAGTTTGATCATAAGAGAAAGGCAATGTCTGAAGTAGTTCCATGTCATGTTCCAAAATACTCAATTTGCTTTTATTGCCAAGAGAAAGGGCATTGGAGACGAAGCTGCCCCATTTACCTAAGAGATCTAAGAGATGGGAGAGTCGAAACGTATGGCTCTAATATAGGTAAAATCCATTAACTAACTCTTTTAAGCTTCTATTCTAGATTCTTAATACATAATGTGATAAGATTACAATTGATGTTTTGTAGGATCAAAGAAAAGAGAGGAAGCTTAAAGGAAGAAGTGAGCAGAATCTAACCGTGAAGGAATGGATTTCGATTGCATTTCTCGAAGATTAGATTCTTAAGCTACTACTTAGAGTTAGAATTAGATTGCTAAGAAAATTGTATTAGCATAGTTTTTCAAAGAATTGCATTGTAAGGACAAATTTTTCCGCAATAAAATAAATTTTGATTTTATATTATTTATTTATCCTTGCAATGGCGTATATGAAAAATTAATGTCTGAATGTTTCTGTTATTAGCAATAATGGATTTGGTTCTTATTTATGTTATTTATGGAAAGTCGAGAATTTACCAAATAGGGAGAGTTTCTCATAACCCAAGTTTCAATTGGACAGAAATTTGGAATCACGCAACTTGGTTGCATGATGAATGAGAAATTTCATATTTGGAAATTAGACTAATTCATTGACAAAGTGTCAAGTGAAGGACTAGGAGATCGAGTACACAAAGTTGTGTGTTGATCAAGTTCACCATAAGAGTAACAAAGATATTCGTCATGATTTACTAAGGTTTAGTAAATATGATTATACTTATAAGATTAAGTATAATTTGGAATTGATTAAAAAAGGTTTAAATCAATAGCAAAACGAATAAGAAGAATCAAGTAGGCAAAAGGATACAAGTTTCTCCATTCTCAGAAGAAGGGAGAGTACCTTTTATGCTTTATGATAGGTCTTAATGATTAAGAACCATATCTCAATTGATCCTCTAAGTGAGTCTTAGCACAATTGTATGTCTAAGAAGAGGAATCAAGAATTGAAGAAATGGTTAAATCAAAAGGTCAATCGTACTTCGTTCCAATAACAAGTCTTAGAGTTAAGATTGTGACAATGAGTGACAAGTATTAAGAAGGTTTATAACATTCATCAAATGTGGAAAGTTGTGACGTCTTGGATAAGACAAAGACCAACTAGGTCCAATTCATGAAGTGTTTTGATAAAAGCTACACTAACTCTTGAATATTTGTTTGTCAAGAAATGGTTATTGACAAAAGAATCTTATATGTCAAGGAGTCAGTGGGAGTTTTAATGGTCTTGAAAAGTTTCAAGAACAAATCAAATAAACCTTACCGATCATCACTAGCACACAAGTTGTGGTTTACAACCTATCGTGTTGACATTATTTTGTTTCTGTGCCATTCCACTTGAGTTAATTATGCATGTGAGTTCTATGAGTTCTCATTTTGAATGCATAAAAAGAAAGGACCTTGATCAATGGAAAGTACATTGATAAGAAAAAGTGAGCTGCTTAACTACTTGGAAGACATGGTGGGCAGCTGTGCTACCATAAAGGCAAGAAATCGAGATCAAGAAAGTTCGATCCATATGAGTTTGAATTTGTCGTAAGCTTTGGTTTTGACAAATTCACATGGATAGGAACAAATACACCTTTAAATCTAAGTGTCATAAGATTTTCTCCTTCATGAAAATGATTGTGAGGAAATGCTTTCACTAAGAAAGATTTTAAGAAGATAGTGATTATAAAATTGCATTCTCGACTTCAATTATGGTTACGGTATCCCTTTCCATGATTTGAATTGTGAGGTTTGGCAATTAGTCTTAAGTGTTTAGACACACATATGAACTATCGAAGGCAAAGGTGTATAAGTTCAAGAAACCTTGATAAAAGATTATGAAAGCACTAAGTATTAGAAACATGAACTTAAGAAATTCAATAAGTATTGTTTTTCTGACAGTTAAGCTGTTTCTGAATACATGTCGAAGCTATTGGGAGCATAAGTGTTATGTTCATCATGATAGTGGGAGCATAAAAGTTATGATTATATGATTATTAAGGCACCTATTGCAAGTTGGCAATATTAATTATAGAAAACAAGAGTTATACCTTGCAAAGTCATAAGGGTTGTAATGTTGTTTTGCTATAATTACGGGAGAGAATATTATGCTTCATTTCAAATCTAAAGGATTAGGTTGAGAAATGTTAACAAATTTAGTCAAAGGTAAATAGTGTGTTCTTAAAATTTCGATTATGATTACGGCATTCCTCTTCACAATTCGAATTTCGAGAACATAGCAAATAAAACATTATGCGTCGTGTCCTATACGCTTCGAGTATAGGATCGATTGCAAATGCTTTAATGTTTGACCATTCTAAAATTTTCCAAATGTCTAGCGCATTTAGAGGAAAAAAGGACTAGAATCGGTTTAGACTAAAAATAATTAAACAACTATCAAAGGACAATCCAAGTTCGACGAGGATTGGTTGCTTGTGAGTAGTTGGAAGTATAGTATTGGAAGATATGGAAATGTTTTCATATTGGATGGACCATGTCGACATTATTAGGAATAGATAAGATTCTATTAAGAATAAGTTGTCATATGGAAAATATGGAAAGGTATCCACATTGGGAATTGAATATTGATAATCTATGACTAGATTAGAAACTTTTATGCAAAAGGATGTTCAAAGGAATGTACTTTGAGTGAGAGACATCATATCTAAGGAATTGTCTTGTAACAATTTCCGATAAAAGACTTTGTAATATCATTGGCAATAGTCTTTGTGACTTTTCTGCAGTGACATTACGAAAGTATAAGTTGCATAGAATGTTAGAATCTAGCATATTCTATAAGTAGCAAGAATTTGATATTCTTTCACTTATGAAAAGGATTTGGAGTTGTGAAATGAGAATGATTGGAAATGTGTTCAATGTGATCTATTTCATAAAGTAAGAACCATAGGTAAACATTGTGTGCATGCTAGGAGCATGGGACAAGTGTTGTAATTCAAGTAAGAAGTTGATTACCCGAAACGACAAATAATGAGTAATCAATATGGTGATAAATAAAAGGCGTTTTATTTATACTCAAAGGTTTGAGGCCATATGGGATTAGTATTATTCTTGTGTTTCACATTTGCATGTTTTGACTTCCAGAATAATTGAGTTTATTAAGAATAATCGAATTATTCGAACGGGCCACAGTCGTTTATATGTTGGAAGTAGATATGGATGAAGACTGTCGTGAATTGGTGTGCGGATTGTCTAAAGAGCATTAGACATAAGCAAATGTTTGTTGCAACGTTCATGAGTGCTTATGAATGTGATGTGAGCATTGGATTAAACCCGCGCTCACTTGGATCACTCCATGAATTGTATCACGAGTGATTGGTGAGACGATAACATCTTATATTCTTGAAACCGAGATGTGTGAGTTGTATCTTGTAAATCGGTTGCGCATTGATAATATGTAAACGCACTAGTAACTTGGTGTTATAAAACATATTGTTGTGTGTAATTCGGTAAGTGAGTGCAAGCAAGCATTGTATCAAAGTTTATCCATTCCTTTTATCCAAGGTAGGATAAAAGCGATATCTTTGGGCCCCTCGATGATTTAGTGATGACAAACGTAAATGCTCGGCCGGGCTAGGGCTAATTTGATTTGTTCAATTAGTCAGTCGTCATAAATCGGGAATCGAGATATAGTACAAAGAGAATGATTTGAAATCATATCTCATATGATATCTAGAATGGAGGAATATATGATCCCTTATCTAAGGACACGCGTATCTGATATGATCAGAGTTGACAGCGGCTTTGGAAAGCTACGATTGCAGATCAGGATCTGAAGTCATACGCAGAATAGTTATTAGACTTATCCAAGTGGGAGACTATTGGATTAGTGTCTAAGTCCATAACTATTTTGGTATGTACTTGACCCGATGGTGCGTGGTCCTTTTGGGTTGGCTTCACCAAAGCAACTTGATTGGAGAGATAACTAGAGAGAGAGGTTATTATGATTTATTAATATGTTATAAGAATAATATATTAAAGGAGAAATCATATTTGTTTAATTAATATTGGTCAATAATTAATTAAGAATTAATTTTGTGATCAAATGTAATTAATTAAACTAGAGGGGCTGAATTGTAATTATGTGATAGTTGCAAAATAGGGCAATGGTTAGCCTTGTTAAAGGATGGATGAATTCAAGGATAAGGATATCCTTAAAATCGTCCAAGGTCCAAGAGATAGGGATTTTCAAGGCTTATCTTATGGTAGCTTGATGGGCAAGTAACTAGATAAGGATAAGGACTGAAACCCTAATCCCAACCCTATATAAAGACCCCTAACGCCTTAGGATTTCGTGCACTTGATCCCTAGAGCATCTAAGGACGAATTTCTACCTCTCTCCTCTCTCTTTATACCTTCTCCACTTGCTTATGGTGTTTGTAAGCCATTAGAGGAGTGACACTTGTGACTCTAAGCCTTCCAAAGTCAATACAAGGAGATTTGGGATTGTTATTGCTACATAACAATCAAGGTAACATTATAAACCTATTCTCATGTTAATATGATTATTTGAATGCTAGAATTAGGGTTTATAGTCTTGGATAACAAGCATGTACAATAGAGAAACCTAGATCCAAGCATTAGGGTTTGTATGAGCACATAGGATGTCTTATGACTAAATCCCATCAGTGGTATCAAAGCCTAGACTGGTTTCTACTGTATTGATGCTTGATATGTATGAAAAATTCAATTGTATGAACTTGACATATTAGGGTTTATTGCCAATAAACCCTAGGAGGCTACTTTTTTTTTCGAGATTAGGGTTTGCAAACCCTAATTTGCAAGAGTTTGAATAAGATCTTCAAATCCTTTCCTAAAACCCTTAAATTTCGAAATCTAGGGTTTGTTTTAATCCCTTGATTTTCGAAATTAGCCTCCTCCCCAAGATAAGATCCTAAATTTTAGGGATTTGGATTATCCCATATCTTGTAATTATCCTCTAATTGTTAAATATGGTAATTATAGATTTTGCATTATCCTATCCTTATTTTCGAAATCTATAGAGATAATTAAGGGATTAGGATATCTTAAATGTATAAATGGTAATTATCCTCATGATTTAGATAATCCTTTATGATTTAATAATTAAATTAATAGTCTAATTCAAGATAATTATTAAATCAAGAGTTTTCATATTTATTTTTTTTTAATATAAATGTCATAAATTCGAAATTTTTAAGAAAGATTAAAACTAAATTGTTTTGAAAAGCTTCAAAACTTGCCCTCAAGTTTTGGAATTTAAATTTTGATTAAATGGTTAATTTTGATGTATATTTAAATTCTAAACCCTAATGTGTCGAAATGTTTCAAAACTTGCCCTCAAGTTTTGGAATTTAAAAGTTGATTAAAAGTTTAATTAGGAATGTTAAATTCTAAAACCTTATTATAGTTTTGAAAAAGTTCAAATTACACCCTTATGGTTTTGTTAATTAATTAAGGTATATAATTAAAAGAGGTTTAATAAATCCATAAAGTTTTTGGTTTAAAATTTAATTGAATTAAAAGTATGATTGTTAAATTTGACCACCTAATATTTTAAAAGTGTAAAATACACCCTATACTATATATAACATTAAAAGTCTAACACTATATATATGTATGAGTAAAAGTCAGTCATACAGTTAGTAGGCCTCATTCACGAAGCTAGTCTATAAGGGGTGTTTAAGGAAATTGCCTATAAAATGGCGATTGAATTGGTATCCACTCTTACCCACCGCACTCTTGACTAGTGGAGGGTCGTTAGCCGAACGGGTAGGATGGGACAAAACCTTCCATTATAAGTATAATGAATTACTAAAGTAACTAAATGTTTTCATAAAATTCCCAATCTTAGTTACTTAGGCAAAAGTGAATTGATGAAATTCCATGAAATTACACTTTGTGCCCTTGCGAAGACGTTAGTGGAGCGTGTGTGGTTTACCGGCACACTAAATGGTTCTAAGCAAAGGTAGCAAAGGGTGACTCAATGTTTGTCATAGTTCGGTGGAGCGTGTGTGGTTTACCGGCACATCGAATAGGTGACTGTAACATGTGAGGGCACCATGTAAGTTTGCATGGTTATTCACACCCGCTTTGTGATCCTCGGCATCTCAGTCACAAACAAGAGGAGCATATCGAGATTTAAACATGCCATTGAAATGTTCAATGAATCTCAAAGGATCTAGGAGTTTTCATAGATTTAAAACTTAAATTTCATTTTTCGTTGTGGAAATTAGTGAATCGTCATTCACTTACCTTCAAATGTTCTGCAATTAGGGTTACGACATCCCTCTCCCGCGTTTTAGAATATTGTGTTGGGTCCTAGCCTTAGTATTTCATTTGGGTGATTTACTAAGGACTCATTCAATCAATTAACTTGAATTCGTTTTCTCCCGTATTGTAGATGTCAAAGTTTGACAACTATGGTCTTCTCAAATCCCATGGAACAAGCATTCCACATGAAGATGATATTCCACGATTCGATCCAGGAACAAGAGATCATACTTCACTTCCTCCTCCTCCTCCAATCATTCTCCCTAACCCACAGGTTCAAAGGCTTGAAAAGTTCAAGATCACTCAAGCCCTTTTGGCAAGTAAACATAAAGAAGGAAAGTCGGTGTGTGCACACGTCCTAGGGATGAAGTCACACATTGATAGGTTAAGAATATTGGGATCCGTTGTCTGTGAGGAAATGGTTGTTGATAGGGTTCTTCAGTCACTTCCTAACTTATATAGTGAGTTCGTAAGAGAGTACTATATGATGAACCACGACGCGACCCTTATAGATCTCACATATATGCTTATTGCTGCTGAATCAACAATGGTTTGGCGCAATAGAAAAGCAAAATTGATTGGTGAATCTGCCTTCAAGACCTCTATGGATATAGATAAGGGCAACGAAAGACATGCTATGATCGAAAAGTTTGATCATAAGAGAAAGGCAATGTCTGAAGTAGTTCCATGTCATGTTCCAAAATAGTCAATTTGCTTTTATTGCCAAGAGAAAGGGCATTGGAGACGAAGCTGCCCCATTTACCTAAGAGATCTAAGAGATGGGAGAGTCGAAACGTATGGCTCTAATATAGGTAAAATCCATTAACTAACTCTTTTAAGCTTCTATTCTAGATTCTTAATACATAATGTGATAAGATTACAATTGATGTTTTGTAGGATCAAAGAAAAGAGAGGAAGCTTAAAGGAAGAAGTGAGCAGAATCTAACCGTGAAGGAATGGATTTCGATTGCATTTCTCGAAGATTAGATTCTTAAGCTACTACTTAGAGTTAGAATTAGATTGCTAAGAAAATTGTATTAGCATAGTTTTTCAAAGAATTGCATTGTAAGGACAAATTTTTCCGCAATAAAATAAATTTTGATTTTATATTATTTATTTATCCTTGCAATGGCGTATATGAAAAATTAATGTCTGAATGTTTCTGTTATTAGCAATAATGGATTTGGTTCTTATTTATGTTATTTATGGAAAGTCGAGAATTTACCAAATAGGGAGAGTTTCTCATAACCCAAGTTTCAATTGGACAGAAATTTGGAATCACGCAACTTGGTTGCATGATGAATGAGAAATTTCATATTTGGAAATTAGACTAATTCATTGACAAAGTGTCAAGTGAAGGACTAGGAGATCGAGTACACAAAGTTGTGTGTTGATCAAGTTCACCATAAGAGTAACAAAGATATTCGTCATGATTTACTAAGGTTTAGTAAATATGATTATACTTATAAGATTAAGTATAATTTGGAATTGATTAAAAAAGGTTTAAATCAATAGCAAAACGAATAAGAAGAATCAAGTAGGCAAAAGGATACAAGTTTCTCCATTCTCAGAAGAAGGGAGAGTACCTTTTATGCTTTATGATAGGTCTTAATGATTAAGAACCATATCTCAATTGATCCTCTAACTGAGTCTTAGCACAATTGTATGTCTAAGAAGAGGAATCAAGAATTGAAGAAATGGTTAAATCAAAAGGTCAATCGTACTTCGTTCCAATAACAAGTCTTAGAGTTAAGATTGTGACAATGAGTGACAAGTATTAAGAAGGTTTATAACATTCATCAAATGTGGAAAGTTGTGACGTCTTGGATAAGACAAAGACCAACTAGGTCCAATTCATGAAGTGTTTTGATAAAAGCTACACTAACTCTTGAATATTTGTTTGTCAAGAAATGGTTATTGACAAAAGAATCTTATATGTCAAGGAGTCAGTGGGAGTTTTAATGGTCTTGAAAAGTTTCAAGAACAAATCAAATAAACCTTACCGATCATCACTAGCACACAAGTTGTGGTTTACAACCTATCGTGTTGACATTATTTTGTTTCTGTGCCATTCCACTTGAGTTAATTATGCATGTGAGTTCTATGAGTTCTCATTTTGAATGCATAAAAAGAAAGGACCTTGATCAATGGAAAGTACATTGATAAGAAAAAGTGAGCTGCTTAACTACTTGGAAGACATGGTGGGCAGCTGTGCTACCATAAAGGCAAGAAATCGAGATCAAGAAAGTTCGATCCATATGAGTTTGAATTTGTCGTAAGCTTTGGTTTTGACAAATTCACATGGATAGGAACAAATACACCTTTAAATCTAAGTGTCATAAGATTTTCTCCTTCATGAAAATGATTGTGAGGAAATGCTTTCACTAAGAAAGATTTTAAGAAGATAGTGATTATAAAATTGCATTCTCGACTTCAATTATGGTTACGGTATCCCTTTCCATGATTTGAATTGTGAGGTTTGGCAATTAGTCTTAAGTGTTTAGACACACATATGAACTATCGAAGGCAAAGGTGTATAAGTTCAAGAAACCTTGATAAAAGATTATGAAAGCACTAAGTATTAGAAACATGAACTTAAGAAATTCAATAAGTATTGTTTTTCTGACAGTTAAGCTGTTTCTGAATACATGTCGAAGCTATTGGGAGCATAAGTGTTATGTTCATCATGATAGTGGGAGCATAAAAGTTATGATTATATGATTATTAAGGCACCTATTGCAAGTTGGCAATATTAATTATAGAAAACAAGAGTTATACCTTGCAAAGTCATAAGGGTTGTAATGTTGTTTTGCTATAATTACGGGAGAGAATATTATGCTTCATTTCAAATCTAAAGGATTAGGTTGAGAAATGTTAACAAATTTAGTCAAAGGTAAATAGTGTGTTCTTAAAATTTCGATTATGATTACGGCATTCCTCTTCACAATTCGAATTTCGAGAACATAGCAAATAAAACATTATGCGTCGTGTCCTATACGCTTCGAGTATAGGATCGATTGCAAATGCTTTAATGTTTGACCATTCTAAAATTTTCCAAATGTCTAGCGCATTTAGAGGAAAAAAGGACTAGAATCGGTTTAGACTAAAAATAATTAAACAACTATCAAAGGACAATCCAAGTTCGACGAGGATTGGTTGCTTGTGAGTAGTTGGAAGTATAGTATTGGAAGATATGGAAATGTTTTCATATTGGATGGACCATGTCGACATTATTAGGAATAGATAAGATTCTATTAAGAATAAGTTGTCATATGGAAAATATGGAAAGGTATCCACATTGGGAATTGAATATTGATAATCTATGACTAGATTAGAAACTTTTATGCAAAAGGATGTTCAAAGGAATGTACTTTGAGTGAGAGACATCATATCTAAGGAATTGTCTTGTAACAATTTCCGATAAAAGACTTTGTAATATCATTGGCAATAGTCTTTGTGACTTTTCTGCAGTGACATTACGAAAGTATAAGTTGCATAGAATGTTAGAATCTAGCATATTCTATAAGTAGCAAGAATTTGATATTCTTTCACTTATGAAAAGGATTTGGAGTTGTGAAATGAGAATGATTGGAAATGTGTTCAATGTGATCTATTTCATAAAGTAAGAACCATAGGTAAACATTGTGTGCATGCTAGGAGCATGGGACAAGTGTTGTAATTCAAGTAAGAAGTTGATTACCCGAAACGACAAATAATGAGTAATCAATATGGTGATAAATAAAAGGCGTTTTATTTATACTCAAAGGTTTGAGGCCATATGGGATTAGTATTATTCTTGTGTTTCACATTTGCATGTTTTGACTTCCAGAATAATTGAGTTTATTAAGAATAATCGAATTATTCGAACGGGCCACAGTCGTTTATATGTTGGAAGTAGATATGGATGAAGACTGTCGTGAATTGGTGTGCGGATTGTCTAAAGAGCATTAGACATAAGCAAATGTTTGTTGCAACGTTCATGAGTGCTTATGAATGTGATGTGAGCATTGGATTAAACCCGCGCTCACTTGGATCACTCCATGAATTGTATCACGAGTGATTGGTGAGACGATAACATCTTATATTCTTGAAACCGAGATGTGTGAGTTGTATCTTGTAAATCGGTTGCGCATTGATAATATGTAAACGCACTAGTAACTTGGTGTTATAAAACATATTGTTGTGTGTAATTCGGTAAGTGAGTGCAAGCAAGCATTGTATCAAAGTTTATCCATTCCTTTTATCCAAGGTAGGATAAAAGCGATATCTTTGGGCCCCTCGATGATTTAGTGATGACAAACATAAATGCTCGGCCGGGCTAGGGCTAATTTGATTTGTTCAATTAGTCAGTCGTCATAAATCGGGAATCGAGATATAGTACAAAGAGAATGATTTGAAATCATATCTCATATGATATCTAGAATGGAGGAATATATGATCCCTTATCTAAGGACACGTGTATCTGATATGATCAGAGTTGACAGCGGCTTTGGAAAGCTACGATTGCAGATCAGGATCTGAAGTCATACGCAGAATAGTTATTAGACTTATCCAAGTGGGAGACTGTTGGATTAGTGTCTAAGTCCATAACTATTTTGGTATGTACTTGACCCGATGGTGCATGGTCCTTTTGGGTTGGCTTCACCAAAGCAACTTGATTGGAGAGATAACTAGAGAGAGAGGTTATTATGATTTATTAATATGTTATAAGAATAATATATTAAAGGAGAAATCATATTTGTTTAATTAATATTGGTCAATAATTAATTAAGAATTAATTTTGTGATCAAATGTAATTAATTAAACTAGAGGGGCTGAATTGTAATTATGTGATAGTTGCAAAATAGGGCAATGGTTATCCTTGTTAAAGGATGGACGAATTCAAGGATAAGGATATCCTTAAAATCGTCCAAGGTCCAAGAGATAGGGATTTTCAAGGCTTATCTTATGGTTGCTTGATGGGCAAGTAACTAGATAAGGATAAGGACTGAAACCCTAATCCCAACCCTATATAAAGACCCCTAACGCCTTAGGATTTCGTGCACTTGATCCCTAGAGCATCTAAGGACGAATTTCTACCTCTCTCCTCTCTCTTTATACCTTCTCCACTTGCTTATGGTGTTTGTAAGCCATTAGAGGAGTGACACTTGTGACTCTAAGCCTTCCAAAGTCAATACAAGGAGATTTGGGATTGTTATTGCTACATAACAATCAAGGTAACATTATAAACCTATTCTCATGTTAATATGATTATTTGAATGCTAGAATTAGGGTTTATAGTCTTGGATAACAAGCATGTACAATAGAGAAACCTAGATCCAAGCATTAGGGTTTGTATGAGCACATAGGATGTCTTATGACTAAATCCCATCAGTGGTATCAAAGCCTAGACTGGTTTCTACTGTATTGATGCTTGATATGTATGAAAAATTCAATTGTATGAACTTGACATATTAGGGTTTATTGCCAATAAACCCTAGGAGGCTACTTTTTTTTCGAGATTAGGGTTTGCAAACCCTAATTTTCAAGAGTTTGAATAAGATCTTCAAATCCTTTCCTAAAACCCTTAAATTTCGAAATCTAGGGTTTGTTTTAATCCCTTGTTTTTCGAAATTAGCCTCCTCCCCAAGATAAGATCCTAAATTTTAGGGATTTGGATTATCCCATATCTTGTAATTATCCTCTAATTGTTAAATATGGTAATTATAGATTTTGCATTATCCTATCCTTATTTTCGAAATCTATAGAGATAATTAAGGGATTAGGATATCTTAAATGTATAAATCGTAATTATCCTCATGATTTAGATAATCCCTTATGATTTAATAATTAAATTAATAGTCTAATTCAAGATAATTATTAAATCAAGAGTTTTCATATTTATTTTTTTTTAATTTAAATGTCATAAATTCGAAATTTTTAAGAAAGATTAAAACTAAATTGTTTTGAAAAGCTTCAAAACTTGCCCTCAAGTTTTGGAATTTAAATTTTGATTAAATGGTTAATTTTGATGTATATTTAAATTCTAAACCCTAATGTGTCGAAATGTTTCAAAACTTGCCCTCAAGTTTTGGAATTTAAAAGTTGATTAAAAGTTTAATTAGGAATGTTAAATTCTAAAACCTTATTATAGTTTTGAAAAAGTTCAAATTACACCCTTATGGTTTTGTTAATTAATTAAGGTATATAATTAAAAGAGGTTTAATAAATCCATAAAGTTTTTGGTTTAAAATTTAATTGAATTAAAAGTATGATTGTTAAATTTGACCACCTAATATTTTAAAAGTGTAAAATACACCCTATACTATATATAACATTAAATGTCTAACACTATATATATGTATGAGTAAAAGTCAGTCATACAGTTAGTAGGCCTCATTCACGAAGCTAGTCTATAAGGGGTGTTTAAGGAAATTGCCTATAAAATGACGATTGAATTGGTATCCACTCTTACCCACCGCACTCTTGACTAGTGGAGGGTCGTTAGCCGAACGGGTAGGATGGGACAAAACCTTCCATTATAAGTATAATGAATTACTAAAGTAACTAAATGTTTTCATAAAATTCCCAATCTTAGTTACTTAGGCAAAAGTGAATTGATGAAATTCCATGAAATTACACTTTGTGCCCTTGCGAAGACGTTAGTGGAGCGTGTGTGGTTTACCGGCACACTAAATGGTTCTAAGAAAAGGTAGCAAAGGGTGACTCAATGTTTGTCATAGTTCGGTGGAGCGTGTGTGGTTTACCGGCACATCGAATAGGTGACTGTAACATGTGAGGGCACCATGTAAGTTTGCATGGTTATTCACACCCGCTTTGTGATCCTCGGCATCTCAGTCACAAACAAGAGGAGCATATCGAGATTTAAACATGCCATTGAAATGTTCAATGAATCTCAAAGGATCTAGAAGTTTTCATAGATTTAAAACTTAAATTTCATTTTTCGTTGTGGAAATTAGTGAATCGTCATTCACTTACCTTCAAATGTTCTGCAATTAGGGTTACGGCATCCCTCTCCCGCGTTTTAGAATATTGTGTTGGGTCCTAGCCTTAGTATTTCATTTGGGTGATTTACTAAGGACTCATTCAATCAATTAACTTGAATTCGTTTTCTCCCGTATTGTAGATGTCAAAGTTTGACAACTATGGTCTTCTCAAATCCCATGGAACAAGCATTCCACATGAAGATGATATTCCACGATTCGATCCAGGAACAAGAGATCATACTTCACTTCCTCCTCCTCCAATCATTCTCCCTAACCCACAAGTTCAAAGGCTTGAAAAGTTCAAGATCACTCAAGCCCTTTTGGCAAGTAAAGATAAAGAAGGAAAGTCGGTGTGTGCACACGTCCTAGGGATGAAGTCACACATTGATAGGTTAAGAATATTGGGATCCGTTGTCTGTGAGGAAATGGTTGTTGATAGGGTTCTTCAGTCACTTCCTAACTTATATAGTGAGTTCGTAAGAGAGTACTATATGATGAACCACGACGTGACCCTTATAGATCTCACATATATGCTTATTGCTGCTGAATCAGCAATGGTTTGGCGCAATAGAAAAGCAAAGTTGATTGGTGAATCTGCCTTCAAGACCTCTATGGATATAGATAAGGGCAACGAAAGACATGCTATGATCGAAAAGTTTGATCATAAGAGAAAGGCAATGTCTGAAGTAGTTCCATGTCATGTTCCAAAATAGTCAATTTGCTTTTATTGCCAAGAGAAAGGGCATTGGAGACGAAGCTGCCCCATTTACCTAAGAGATCTAAGAGATGGGAGAGTCGAAACGTATGGCTCTAATATAGGTAAAATCCATTAACTAACTCTTTTAAGCTTATATTCTAGATTCTTAATACATAATGTGATAAGATTACAATTGATGTTTTGTAGGATCAAAGAAAAGAGAGGAAGCTTAAAGGAAGAAGTGAGCAGAATCTAACCGTGAAGGAATGGATTTCGATTTCATTTCTCGAAGATTAGATTCTTAAGCTACTACTTAGAGTTAGAATTAGATTGCTAAGAAAATTGTATTAGCATAGTTTTTCAAAGAATTGCATTGTAAGGACAAATTTTTCCGCAATAAAATAAATTTTGATTTTATATTATTTATTTATCCTTGCAATGGCGTATATGAAAAATTAATGTCTGAATGTTTCTGTTATTAGCAATAATGGATTTGGTTCTTATTTATGTTATTTATGGAAAGTCGAGAATTTACCAAATAAGGAGAGTTTCTCATAACCCAAGTTTCAATTGGACAGAAATTTCGAATCACGCAACTTGGTTGCATGATGAATGAGAAATTTCATATTTGGAAATTAGACTAATTCATTGACAAAGTGTCAAGTGAAGGACTAGGAGATCGAGTACACAAAGTTGTGTGTTGATCAAGTTCACCATAAGAGTAACAAAGATATTCGTCATGATTTACTAAGGTTTAGTAAATATGATTATACTTATAAGATTAAGTATAATTTGGAATTGATTAAAAAAGGTTTAAATCAATAGCAAAACGAATAAGAAGAATCAAGTAGGCAAAAGGATACAAGTTTCTCCATTCTCAGAAGAAGGGAGAGTACCTTTTATGCTTTATGATAGGTCTTAATGATTAAGAACCATATCTTAATTCATCCTCTAAGAGAGTCTTAGCACAATTGTATGTCTAAGAAGAGGAATCAAGAATTGAAGAAATGGTTAAATCAAAAGGTCAATCGTACTTCGTTCCAATAACAAGTCTTAGAGTTAAGATTGTGACAATGAGTGACAAGTATTAAGAAGGTTTATAACATTCATCAAATGTGGAAAGTTGTGACGTCTTGGATAAGACAAAGACCAACTAGGTCCAATTCATGAAGTGTTTTGATAAAAGCTACACTAACTCTTGAATATTTGTTTGTCAAGAAATGGTTATTGACAAAAGAATCTTATATGTCAAGGAGTCAGTGGGAGTTTTAATGGTCTTGAAAAGTTTCAAGAACAAATCAAATAAACCTTACCGATCATCACTAGCACACAAGTTGTGGTTTACAACCTATCGTGTTGACATTATTTTGTTTTTGTGCCATTCCACTTGAGTTAATTATGCATGTGAGTTCTATGAATTCTCATTTTGAATGCATAAAAAGAAAGGACCTTGATCAATGGAAAGTACATTGATAAGAAAAAGTGAGCTGCTTAACTACTTGGAAGACATGGTGGGCAGCTGTGCTACCATAAAGGCAAGAAATCGAGATCAAGAAAGTTCGATCCATATGAGTTTGAATTTGTCGTAAGCTTTGGTTTTGACAAATTCACATGGATAGGAACAAATACACCTTTAAATCTAAGTTTCATAAGATTTTCTCCTTCATGAAAATGATTGTGAGGAAATGCTTTCACTAAGAAAGATTTTAAGAAGATAGTGATTATAAAATTGCATTCTCGACTTCAATTATGGTTACGGTATCCCTTTCCATGATTTGAATTGTGAGGTTTGGCAATTAGTCTTAAGTGTTTAGACACACATATGAACTATCGAAGGCAAAGGTGTATAAGTTCAAGAAACCTTGATAAAAGATTATCAAAGCACTAAGTATTAGAAACATGAACTTAAGAAATTCAATAAGTATTGTTTTTCTGAAAGTTAAGCTGTTTCTGAATACATGTCGAAGCTATTGGGAGCATAAGTGTTATGTTCATCATGATAGTGGGAGCATAAAAGTTATGATTATATGATTATTAAGGCACCTATTGCAAGTTGGCAATATTAATTATAGAAAACAAGAGTTATACCTTGCAAAGTCATAAGGGTTGTAATGTTGTTTTGCTATAATTAAGGGAGAGAATATTATGCTTCATTTCAAATCTAAAGGATTAGGTTGAGAAATGTTAACAAATTTAGTCAAAGGTAAATAGTGTGTTCTTAAAATTTCGATTATGATTACGGCATTCCTCTTCACAATTCGAATTTCGAGAACATAGCAAATAAAACATTATGCGTCGTGTCCTATACGCTTCGAGTATAGGATCGATTGCAAATGCTTTAATGTTTGACCATTCTAAAATTTTCCAAATGTCTAGCGCATTTAGAGGAAAAAAGGACTAGAATCGGTTTAGACTAAAAATAATTAAACAACTATCAAAGGACAATCCAAGTTCGACGAGGATTGGTTGCTTGTGAGTAGTTGGAAGTATAGTATTGGAAGATATGGAAATGTTTTCATATTGGATGGACCATGTCGACATTATTAGGAATAGATAAGATTCTATTAAGAATAAGTTGTCATATGGAAAATATGGAAAGGTATCCACATTGGGAATTGAATATTGATAATCTATGACTAGATTAGAAACTTTTATGCAAAAGGATGTTCAAAGGAATGTACTTTGAGTGAGAGACATCATATCTAAGGAATTGTCTTGTAACAATTTCCGATAAAAGACTTTGTAATATCATTGGCAATAGTCTTTGTGACTTTTCTGCAGTGACATTACGAAAGTATAAGTTGCATAGAATGTTAGAATCTAGCATATTCTATAAGTAGCAAGAATTTGATATTCTTTCACTTATGAAAAGGATTTGGAGTTGTGAAATGAGAATGATTGGAAATGTGTTCAATGTGATCTATTTCACAAAGTAAGAACCATAGGTAAACATTGTGTGCATGCTAGGAGCATGGGACAAGTGTTGTAATTCAAGTAAGAAGTTGATTACCCGAAACGACAAATAATGAGTAATCAATATGGTGATAAATAAAAGGCGTTTTATTTATACTCAAAGGTTTGAGGCCATATGGGATTAGTATTATTCTTGTGTTTCACATTTGCATGTTTTGACTTCCAGAATAATTGAGTTTATTAAGAATAATCGAATTATTCGAACGGGCCACAGTCGTTTATATGTTGGAAGTAGATATGGATGAAGACTGTCGTGAATTGGTGTGTGGATTGTCTAAAGAGCATTAGACATAAGCAAATGTTTGTTGCAACGTTCATGAGTGCTTATGAATGTGATGTGAGCATTGGATTAAACCCACGCTCACTTGGATCACTCCATGAATTGTATCACGAGTGATTGGTGAGACGATAACATCTTATATTCTTGAAACCGAGATGTGTGAGTTGTATCTTGTAAATCGGTTGTGCATTGATAATATGTAAACGCACTAGTAACTTGGTGTTATAAAACATATTGTTGTGTGTAATTCGGTAAGTGAGTGCAAGCAAGCATTGTATCAAAGTTTATCCATTCCTTTTATCCAAGGTAGGATAAAAGCGATATCTTTGGGCCCCTCGATGATTTAGTGATGACAAACGTAAATGCTCGGTCGGGCTAGGGCTAATTTGATTTATTCAATTAGTCAGTCGTCATAAATCGGGAATCGAGATATAGTACAAAGAGAATGATTTGAAATCATATCTCATATGATATCTAGAATGGAGGAATATATGATCCCTTATCTAAGGACACGCGTATCTGATATGATCAGAGTTGACAGCGGCTTTGGAAAGCTACGATTGCAGATCAGGATCTGAAGTCATACGCATAATAGTTATTAGACTTATCCAAGTGGGAGACTGTTGGATTAGTGTCTAAGTCCATAACTATTTTGGTATGTACTTGACCCGATGGTGCATGGTTCTTTTGGGTTGGCTTCACCAAAGCAACTTGATTGGAGAGATAACTAGAGAGAGAGGTTATTATGATTTATTAATATGTTATAAGAATAATATATTAAAGGAGAAATCATATTTGTTTAATTAATATTGGTCAATAATTAATTAAGAATTAATTTTGTGATCAAATGTAATTAATTAAACTAGAGGGGCTGAATTGTAATTATGTGATAGTTGCAAAATAGGGCAATGGTTATCCTTGTTAAAGGATGGACGAATTCAAGGATAAGGATATCCTTGAAATCGTCCAAGGTCCAAGAGATAGGGATTTTCAAGGCTTATCTTATGGTTGCTTGATGGGCAAGTAACTAGATAAGGATAAGGACTGAAACCCTAATCCCAACCCTATATAAAGACCCCTAACGCCTTAGGATTTCGTGCACTTGATCCCTAGAGCATCTAAGGACGAATTTCTACCTCTCTCCTCTCTCTTTATACCTTCTCCACTTGCTTATGGTGTTTGTAAGCCATTAGAGGAGTGACACTTGTGACTCTAAGCCTTCCAAAGTCAATACAAGGAGATTTGGGATTGTTATTGCTACATAACAATCAAGGTAACATTATAAACCTATTCTCATGTTAATATGATTATTTGAATGCTAGAATTAGGGTTTATAGTCTTGGATAACAAGCATGTACAATAGAGAAACCTAGATCCAAGCATTAGGGTTTGTATGAGCACATAGGATGTCTTATGACTAAATCCCATCAGTGGTATCAAAGCCTAGACTGGTTTCTACTGTATTGATGCTTGATATGTATGAAAAATTCAATTGTATGAACTTGACATATTAGGGTTTATTGCCAATAAACCCTAGGAGGCTAGTTTTTTTCGAGATTAGGGTTTGCAAACCCTAATTTGCAAGAGTTTGAATAAGATCTTCAAATCCTTTCCTAAAACCCTTAAATTTCGAAATCTAGGGTTTGTTTTAATCCCTTGATTTTCGAAATTAGCCTCCTCCCCAAGATAAGATCCTAAATTTTAGGGACTTGGATTATCCCATATCTTGTAATTATCCTCTAATTGTTAAATCTGGTAATTATAGATTTTGCATTATCCTATCCTTATTTTCGAAATCTATAGAGATAATTAAGGGATTAGGATATCTTAAATGTATAAATGGTAATTATCCTCATGATTTAGATAATCCCTTATGATTTAATAATTAAATTAATAGTCTAATTCAAGATAATTATTAAATCAAGAGTTTTCATATATTTTTTTTTAATTTAAATGTCATAAATTCGAAATTTTTAAGAAAGATTAAAACTAAATTGTTTTGAAAAGCTTCAAAACTTGCCCTCAAGTTTTGGAATTTAAATTTTGATTAAATGGTTAATTTTGATGTATATTTAAATTCTAAACCCTAATGTGTCGAAATGTTTCAAAACTTGCCCTCAAGTTTTGGAATTTAAAAGTTGATTAAAAGTTTAATTAGGAATGTTAAATTCTAAAACCTTATTATAGTTTTGAAAAAGTTCAAATTACACCCTTATGGTTTTGTTAATTAATTAAGGTGTATAATTAAAAGAGGTTTAATAAATCCATAAAGTTTTTGGTTTAAAATTTAATTGAATTAAAAGTATGATTGTTAAATTTGACCACCTAATATTTTAAAAGTGTAAAATACACCCTATACTATATATAACATTAAAAGTCTAACACTATATATATGTATGAGTAAAAGTCAGTCATACAGTTAGTAGGCCTCATTCACGAAGCTAGTCTATAAGGGGTGTTTAAGGAAATTGCCTACAAAATGGCGATTGAATTGGTATCCACTCTTACCCACCGCACTCTTGACTAGTGGAGGGTCGTTAGCCGAACGGGTAGGATGGGACAAAACCTTCCATTATAAGTATAATGAATTACTAAAGTAACTAAATGTTTTCATAAAATTCCCAATCTTAGTTACTTAGGCAAAAGTGAATTGATGAAATTCCATGAAATTACACTTTGTGCCCTTGCGAAGACGTTAGTGGAGCGTGTGTGGTTTACCGGCACACTAAATGGTTCTAAGCAAAGGTAGCAAAGGGTGACTCAATGTTTGTCATAGTTTGGTGGAGCGTGTGTGGTTTACCGGCACATCGAATAGGTGACTGTAACATGTGAGGGCACCATGTAAGTTTGCATGGTTATTCACACCCGCTTTGTGATCCTCGGCATCTCAGTCACAAACAAGAGGAGCATATCGAGATTTAAACATGCCATTGAAATGTTCAATGAATCTCAAAGGATCTAGGAGTTTTCATAGATTTAAAACTTAAATTTCATTTTTCGTTGTGGAAATTAGTGAATCGTCATTCACTTACCTTCAAATGTTCTGCAATTAGGGTTACGGTATCCCTCTCCCGCGTTTTAGAATATTGTGTTGGGTCCTAGCCTTAGTATTTCATTTGGGTGATTTACTAAGGACTCATTCAATCAACTAACTTGAATTCGTTTTCTCCCGTATTGTAGATGTCAAAGTTTGACAACTATGGTCTTCTCAAATCCCATGGAACAAGCATTCCACATGAAGATGATATTCCACGATTCGATCCAGGAACAAGAGATCATACTTCACTTCCTCCTCCTCCTCCAATCATTCTCCCTAACCCACAAGTTCAGAGGCTTGAAAAGTTCAAGATCACTCAAGCCCTTTTGGCAAGTAAACATAAAGAAGGAAAGTCGGTGTGTGCACACGTCCTAGGGATGAAGTCACACATTGATAGGTTAAGAATATTGGGATCCGTTGTCTATAAGGAAATGGTTGTTGATAGGGTTCTTCAGTCACTTCCTAACTTATATAGTGAGTTCGTAAGAGAGTACTATATGATGAACCACGACGTGACCCTTATAGATCTCACATATATGCTTATTGCTGCTGAATCAGCAATGGTTTGGCGCAATAGAAAAGCAAAGTTGATTGGTGAATCTGCCTTCAAGACCTCTATGGATATAGATAAGGGCAACGAAAGACATGCTATGATCGAAAAGTTTGATCATAAGAGAAAGGCAATGTCTGAAGTAGTTCCATCTCATGTTCCAAAATAGTCAATTTGCTTTTATTGCCCAGAGAAAGGGCATTGGAGACGAAGCTGCCCCATTTACCTAAGAGATCTAAGAGATGGGAGAGTCGAAACGTATGGCTCTAATATAGGTAAAATCCATTAACTAACTCTTTTAAGCTTCTATTCTAGATTCTTAATACATAATGTGATAAGATTACAACTGATGTTTTGTAGGATCAAAGAAAAGAAAGGAAGCTTAAAGGAAGAAGTGAGCAGAATCTAACCGTGAAGGAATGGATTTCGATTGCATTTCTCGAAGATTAGATTCTTAAGCTACTACTTAGAGTTAGAATTAGATTGCTAAGAAAATTGTATTAGCATAGTTTTTCAAAGAATTGCATTGTAAGGACAAATTTTTCCGCAATAAAATAAATTTTGATTTTATATTATTTATTTATCCTTGCAATGGCGTATATGAAAAATTAATGTCTGAATGTTTCTGTTATTAGCAATAATGGATTTGGTTCTTATTTATGCTATTTATGGAAAGTCGAGAATTTACCAAATAGGGAGAGTTTCTCATAACCCAAGTTTCAATTGGACAGAAATTTGGAATCATGCAACTTGGTTGCATGATGAATGAGAAATTTCATATTTGGAAATTAGACTAATTCATTGACAAAGTGTCAAGTGAAGGACTAGGAGATCGAGTACACAAAGTTGTGTGTTGATCAAGTTCACCATAAGAGTAACAAAGATATTCGTCATGATTTACTAAGGTTTAGTAAATATGATTATACTTATAAGATTAAGTATAATTTGGAATTGATTAAAAAAGGTTTAAATCAATAGCAAAACGAATAAGAAGAATCAAGTAGGCAAAAGGATACAAGTTTCTCCATTCTCAGAAGAAGGGAGAGTACCTTTTATGCTTTATGATAGGTCTTAATGATTAAGAACCATATCTCAATTGATCCTCTAAGTGAGTCTTAGCACAATTGTATGTCTGAGAAGAGGAATCAAGAATTGAAGAAATGGTTAAATCAAAAGGTCAATCGTACTTCGTTCCAATAACAAGTCTTAGAGTTAAGATTGTGACAATGAGTGACAAGTATTAAGAAGGTTTATAACATTCATCAAATGTGGAAAGTTGTGACGTCTTGGATAAGACAAAGACCAACTAGGTCCAATTCATGAAGTGTTTTGATAAAAGCTACACTAACTCTTGAATATTTGTTTGTCAAGAAATGGTTATTGACAAAAGAATCTTATATGTCAAGGAGTCAGTGGGAGTTTTAATGGTCTTGAAAAGTTTCAAGAACAAATCAAATAAACCTTACCGATCATCACTAGCACACAAGTTGTGGTTTACAACCTATCGTGTTGACATTATTTTGTTTCTGTGCCATTCCACTTGAGTTAATTATGCATGTGAGTTCTACGAGTTCTCATTTTGAATGCATAAAAAGAAAAGACCTTGATCAATGGAAAGTACATTGATAAGAAAAAGTGAGCTGCTTAACTACTTGGAAGACATGGTGGGCAGCTGTGCTACCATAAAGGCAAGAAATCGAGATCAAGAAAGTTCGATCCATATTAGTTTGAATTTGTCGTAAGCTTTGGTTTTGACAAATTCACATGGATAGGAACAAATACACCTTTAAATCTAAGTGTCGTAAGATTTCCTCCTTCATGAAAATGATTGTGAGGAAATGCTTTCACTAAGAAAGATTTTAAGAAGATAGTGATTATAAAATTGCATTCTCGAATTCAATTATGGTTTCGGTATCCCTTTCCATGATTTGAATTGTGAGGTTTGGCAATTAGTCTTAAGTGTTTAGACACACATATGAACTATCGAAGGCAAAGGTGTATAAGTTCAAGAAACCTTGATAAAAGATTATCAAAGCACTAAGTATTAGAAACATGAACTTAAGAAATTCAATAAGTATTCTTTTTTTGAAAGTTAAGCTGTTTCTGAATACATGTCGAAGCTATTGGGAGCATAAGTGTTATGTTCATCATGATAGTGGGAGCATAAAAGTTATGATTATATGATTATTAAGGCACCTATTGCAAGTTGGCAATATTAATTATAGAAAACAAGAGTTATACCTTGCAAAGTCATAAGGGTTGTAATGTTGTTTTGCTATAATTAAGGGAGAGAATATTATGCTTCATTTCAAATCTAAAGGATTAGGTTGAGAAATGTTAACAAATTTAGTCAAAGGTAAATAGTGTGTTCTTAAAATTTCGATTATGATTACGGCATTCCTCTTCACAATTCGAATTTCGAGAACATAGCAAATAAAACATTATGCGTCGTGTCCTATACGCTTCGAGTATAGGATCGATTGCAAATGCTTTAATGTTTGACCATTCTAAAATTTTCCAAATGTCTAGCGCATTTAGAGGAAAAAAGGACTAGAATCGGTTTAGACTAAAAATAATTAAACAACTATCAAAGGACAATCCAAGTTCGACGAGGATTGGTTGCTTGTGAGTAGTTGGAAGTATAGTATTGGAAGATATGGAAATGTTTTCATATTGGATGGACCATGTCGACATTATTAGGAATAGATAAGATTCTATTAAGAATAAGTTGTCATATGGAAAATATGGAAATGTATCCACATTGGGAATTCAATATTGATAATCTATGACTAGATTAGAAACTTTTATGCAAAAGGATGTTCAAAGGAATGTACTTTGAGTGAGAGACATCATATCTAAGGAATTGTCTTGTAACAATTTCCGATAAAAGACTTTGTAATATCATTGGCAATAGTCTTTGTGACTTTTGTGCAGTGACATTACGAAAGTATAAGTTGCATAGAATGTTAGAATCTAGCATATTCTATAAGTAGCAAGAATTTGATATTCTTTCACTTATGAAAAGGATTTGGAGTTGTGAAATGAGAATGATTGGAAATGTGTTCAATGTGATCTATTTCACAAAGTAAGAACCATAGGTAAACATTGTGTGCATGCTAGGAGCATGGGACAAGTGTTGTAATTCAAGTAAGAAGTTGATTACCTGAAACGACAAATAATGAGTAATCAATATGGTGATAAATAAAAGGCGTTTTATTTATACTCAAAGGTTTGAGGCCATATGGGATTAGTATTATTCTTGTGTTTCACATTTGCATGTTTTGACTTCCAGAATAATTGAGTTTATTAAGAATAATCGAATTATTCGAACGGGCCACAGTCGTTTATATGTTGGAAGTAGATATGGATGAAGACTGTCGTGAATTGGTGTGTGGATTGTCTAAAGAGCATTAGACATAAGCAAATGTTTGTTGCAACGTTCATGAGTGCTTATGAATGTGATGTGAGCATTGGATTAAACCCACGCTCACTTGGATCACTCCATGAATTGTATCACGAGTGATTGGTGAGACGATAACATCTTATATTCTTGAAACCGAGATGTGTGAGTTGTATCTTGTAAATCGGTTGCGCATTGATAATATGTAAATGCACTAGTAACTTGGTGTTATAAAACATATTGTTGTGTGTAATTCGGTAAGTGAGTGCAAGCAAGCATTGTATCAAATTTTATCCATTCCTTTTATCCAAGGTGGGATAAAAGCGATATCTTTGGGCCCCTCGATGATTTAGTGATGACAAACGTAAATGCTCGGCCGGGCTAGGGCTAATTTGATTTGTTCAATTAGTCAGTCGTCATAAATTGGGAATCGAGATATAGTACAAAGAGAATGATTTGAAATCATATCTCATATGATATCTAGAATGGAGGAATATATGATCCCTTATCTAAGGACATGCGTATCTGATATGATCAGAGTTGACAGCGGCTTTGGAAAGCTACGATTGCAGATCAGGATCTGAAGTCATACGCATAATAGTTATTAGACTTATCCAAGTGGGAGACTGTTGGATTAGTGTCTAAGTCCATAACTATTTTGGTATGTACTTGACCCGATGGTGCATTGTCCTTTTGGGTTGGCTTCACCAAAGCAACTTGATTGGAGAGATAACTAGAGAGAGAGGTTATTATGATTTATTAATATGTTATAAGAATAATATATTAAAGGAGAAATCATATTTGTTTAATTAATATTGGTCAATAATTAATTAAGAATTAATTTTGTGATCAAATGTAATTAATTAAACTAGAGGGGCTAAATTGTAATTATGTGATAGTTGCAAAATAGGGCAATGGTTATCCTTGTTAAAGGATGGACGAATTCAAGGATAAGGATATCCTTAAAATCGTCCAAGGTCCAAGAGATAGGGATTTTCAAGGCTTATCTTATGGTTGCTTGATGGGCAAGTAACTAGATAGGGATAAGGACTGAAACCCTAATCCCAACCCTATATAAAGACCCCTAACGCCTTAGGATTTCGTGCACTTGATCCCTAGAGCATCTAAGGACGAATTTCTACCTCTCTCCTCTCTCTTTATACCTTCTCCACTTGCTTATGGTGTTTGTAAGCCATTAGAGGAGTGACACTTGTGACTCTAAGCCTTCCAAAGTCAATACAAGGAGATTTGGGATTGTTATTGCTACATAACAATCAAGGTAACATTATAAACCTATTCTCATGTTAATATGATTATTTGAATGCTAGAATTAGGGTTTATAGTCTTGGATAACAAGCATGTACAATAGAGAAACCTAGATCCAAGCATTAGGGTTTGTATGAGCACATAGGATGTCTTATGACTAAATCCCATCACTAACTAGATATGAAGTATAGGGAAGAGTACTTACGATCTAGAAGCTTGAAATGGTCGGTTTTGGCCAAGAAAACTAGTGTGTGTTCTTGGTGAAACTTGAAGATCTATGAAAACATGATTTTCATGGATGAAATCATGAGAGGATGCTAGATTAAGAGGTGTATCAACAAGTCAAGGAAGAATACTTACTAGTTTTGAAGATCTAAGGTGAAGATCAGGATGATAGTTGAGAGAGAATGAGGGAAGATCCGCCAAGGAAGGAAAGAAATGAAAGAAATGACCAACACTTGAACATATAGGGTGAGTTTACGGCCCACATGGAGTTTACGGCCGTAAAATACAGTGTGGTAGCCGTAAACTCATGGTCTTGGTGATTTAGGCTTGATCATTGTAGTATAGCTTTAGCAGATAAACCCCTACACTTATCCCTTAAGTGTACTAGGCTCAGAATGCTCAAACAGACTCTAAATTTATCTAAGTGATAGAAGAAATGAGTCTGACACTGAGTTGAGTTGACTGAGCTTTCAAAGCCATAGAAAATTTCGGGTTGTCACATCATCCCCTCGTTAGAGGGAATTTCGTCCCAAAATTAGGGTTTAGGCAAAGAAGTGGGCACGAATACTCAAGTAAAGAGATAAGGATGCTTCCGATTCGATTGATCTTCGTGCCCCTGAGTGAATCCAGGTCCTCGCTTGGCGTTCCAGTGAACCTCCACTAATGGGATGCGGCTTTGATTTGTCTGATTGACCTCCCGGTCCATGGTCACCATAGTTATACCATGAAATTGAGTCTCTTATTGATCTCGATCTCGTCGAGTGGGATTACAAAAGTCCTAACGGAAAGACACTTTTTCAAGTTTGAGGCGTGGGAAGGTAGAATGTACGTTACTGAGTCCTGGGGTAGGTTGGATTTGTGAGTTACAGGGCCGATTCTAGCAAGAATCTCGAAAGGCTCTATGTACCTTGGATTTAGCTTTCCACGCTTTCCGAAGAGTATCAAGCCTTTCCAGGGTAGCCTTTCAAAATAATATGGTCTCACACTTGGAATTCCAAAGGTTTCTTTCTCTTGTTTTTTCTTCCCAATCAAGGGCCACTCCATTCTGGGTCGAAGTCGTAAGAGGCTTCGTAATTCGAGAGAAATTCTGAATGAACCTACGACAGTAGTCAGCGAGACTTAGAAATTTGCAAATTTCCGTAGGCGTCCTTGGTGCTGACTAGTTGTCAATGGCCTTAATTTTTGGAACGGTCTACATGAATTTCCTCCTCGCTAACAATGTGGCCCAGGAATTCGACTCTTTGAATCCAAGACTCGCATTTAGAGAACTTCGCGTAGAGCTTCTCTGATTGCAATGTGTCCATGGTCTGTCGTAGATGCTTTCTATGCTCTTTCTTACTATGAGCGTAGATAAGTAGGTCATTTACAAGGACAATGACGAACTGATCCAAGTAAGGACGACATACCCTATTCACTAAGTTCATGAACACTTTATTTTGTCTTATCCGAGAGGTATCACTATGGACTGGTAGTGTCCGTATCGAGTTCGAAGGTTGTCCTAGGGACATCCTCTTCTAACACTCGTAACTGGCAATACTCAGATCTCAGATCCATCTTCGAAAGGTAATTCGTTCCTTGCGGTTGGTCAAACAATCCACCTATGCGTGGCAGAGGGTAACGATCCCTAATGGAAATCTTGTCAAGGTCTCCATTAGTCGATGCACATACTAACTAATCCGTCTTTCTTCTTGACGAACGAGACTGGAGTTCCCAGGGTGAGAAGCTCGGTTTTATAGAGCCATTACTGAGCAGTTCGTTAAGTTGACCAGACAGTTCTTGCATCTCTGTAGGTGCTAGACTATAGGGAGATTTGGTTATAGGGGTAACATTTGATTGGATTCTAAGTTTATTCACATGACATCACGATCGCTCGTAGTCTTGAGCAGTCTCCGTCCTAAAGTTCATTTTAGGAGTCATATTTGGTTCATCAATCGCCGCTTCGTGTATACGAGTCGTATATAATTAAGATTGGAAAGGCAGTCGAATAAATGATTCTTCTTTAAGCTCACATCCAAACAAAGAAAAGAAGTTAAAGCGGAATCATCAATTCTAAGCCCGTAGAACCTTGATTGTATACCACCCTTGCATATACTGTCTTCAGTGATAGATCAACCGTATGGGTCTTCGAGTTGAACTTGACTTACTGTACGAGTGGTACTCCGGGAAGGTTTGCTAAGGTTTCTTCGGGAAGGACACAAATCATAAGTTCCTCTATGCATGAGTACCTCGGAGTTATGGAATGACGACTTCTCTAGAAAGGCGATTACAGAGAAAGAGATGTACGCACGAAACTAGTATTGTGAGGATCGAATTGACTCAAGTCCCTGACATCGGAGTCAACCAAGCTTGCTATGGTTGCGGTGAAAGCGGACACTTTAAAAGGAGTTGTTCGAAATGGAGGAACAACGAAAGCAACCGTGTCTGCATCACTCTGACCTGACACATCACTTCCACCACCGATGCTGGTGCAAGCCAGATATGTCACCAATAACAAAGAAATCTGGCGCAAACAGAAAGATACTAAGGATCACTGCTGTAGGAGAGACTACTCTATACCGACGTTGAACTACTTGGGCATTTAATTATATTGGACTTATAAACTGTTAAACACTAGTGCAACCCGAGTCTTATCTTTCGCGAGATCCCATCAGACAAGGGGCCCTCGTGCTGCGTATACTTGTTTTTTGTAGTACCTTGTTCGCAGCAGTAGTCTTGTAGTAAATGTAAAGTACTGAAACTCTGTTAGAAGTTGCACTTTTGTGTTGTTTGTAACATCGTTTATAATCTATGTCTAATGCCACTTATTCCGAGTAGTCCTTTATAAAATACTAATTGTATTCATACACATATCAATATATGTTAAATAGGATTCGGGTGTTGTGTTCAAGTCTTCACTTGACACTTAGCATCCTACCAAGCACTTTCCTCTAAACCACTCACTACAGGTGAGTTCATACCCCTTTAACCAACCTTTTAAATGCTTTTACACGCGTTTAAATGCTTTGATGGGGGGAATACAAGTTCAATATCATAATTATTATATCAATCACATGTGATTAATAACTATCAAACATATGGATTTGCTATAGTTTCAAACAGTTTTATCAAACAAACTACTTTTAAATCGTTTTATAAACTGACATCAAGTTAGTATTATTTATTGTTTCAGACCCTTTAAATGTATTACAAAACCTCTTTTCAACTCATGTATTGTTAAAAACCATATCTATACACTTATGTACTAAGTATATATATGTATTGATATGAATGTTGTGACTTCAATTCCAACACTTTTGTGTAGCAAAGGTGTATAATCATACATGGACATTTCAAACTACATTACAAGTAAACTATAATAGGTATAGTTTAGGAGATACTACTTGCTATTCCTAGTACCAAGGGAACAAAGAAGAGTCAGTTAATTCACGATTCTATACAAATATACTACATGCTATATGAAGAGATACTATTACATACTATATGAAGAGAAGCTAGTACATACTATATGAAGAGATACTACTACATACTACATGGGACTGACCATCCTACACCCAGCTGTTAGCTACAGTGGGAAGCTGCACATTGACGGATGTCCTCGGTTGTATTGTTCGGCGAGTTTCCACATTGTGTTTATCCTAGACAAAAGGATACGATTTCAATGATTATATAATTTTCCCTATTACTTTTATTTTGTGACACATTCACATAAACGATGAGGTAGACTATATTTTGATAATAATAGTTATACATGGGAAAAACCTTCAATCATACAGAGAAGCAAACCTTCAAAACAGTCGGGACTTGGTAGAAGACTACTTTTTATACTAGTAGGAAATATGGGATTTTCTAGGGTTTTCATACTTATACAAACTTTTTCATTGAACATTTACAAGTCTTTTCTTTATAGTTTTACAAATTAATGACACTAAAATGCTTATGAATTCACCAGCTTTATGCTGATCTACGCTTTCAAAATAAGTTATATTCTTAGGTCACCAGTAAACAAGTACAATGACCAGGTTTTGAGAGTACGGAGCAGTCAAGACTCGTCTTTTATTTTGATTACTTTATATCATGTCTTATTCTATACAAGAATACCCATGTATTAAAATTTTACTATTAATGCAATGGATGATGTTGTTGCTTGTTTACTACTTTGCACTATTGTGATACTTTACATGACGTCCTCCGCCCCGGAACGTTTCTGCCGTTCTTGGTTTTGGGGTGTAACACAAGACTTTAAAACTTGTCAACTATACCACTTATCTTTCCCAAAAAGACATTGATTCTCTCGTCATCCTTCATCTTTAGCCACTCCAACTCACCCTTTAATGTTTGCAACCTTGCTTTTTCACCAGTTCAATACCTAAGTAGCGAATCTTAATGGAGCCCAAACATCTTTTGCATCCTTGTATTCAGTAACCTGCAAAAGAACATCTTTTGGAAGAGTGGGATAAATTATAGCTTTTGTAGTATAGTTCCGTTTCTCATCCTCATCTTCTTCGAGTACCGTTTTCCAAAGGCAATGTGCTCTCAACATAGTTTCAACCAAGATTGACCATGAAATGTAGTTTGTTTCCATTAATTTAGGACACTGGAGTGAGACACTCCTTTGCACAGGAACAGTTGATGCAACTGCATTTCTTGTCATTTATTGCAAAACTTTCGAGTTTCCACACCGGTCTTGCTACGAATCTTCGGTCCTTTATTTCTTTCTTAGGTGATCCTACCGTCTCTGGTTCACCTGTGTTGGTCTAGGATTAGCCGTTGGTCCTTACTGCAGCTTAACAATCTTCTTAATGTAGGTCTTTAATCACTTTAACTTATAACTTATTGTTATTGTAGCAAATAATAACTAAACCTTGACTTGTAGAATCTTTGGAAGCAAGCACTACAAATTTCGCGCCTCTAGTGGTTCACACCCAATCTAGCAAGAAGGATATTATGGAGAGAAGAGATAGGAGATTGGAGAGCAAAATTTCGGCTATTCCTTGGAATAATAGAATGGCCGAAAATGCTAGGGGTAAGGCTCCTTATATAGTGTAACTTGGAAACCTTAGATAAGCCCAAAACCGATATAATAATATTATCTTGAATTGGTAATCATCTAGCTTCCTAATTATCCTCTACGGATAACTCTAGACACCCTAAAGGCCTCTAGAAACCGTCCACCCTATGTGTGGAGGGTTTTGGTGTAACGTCCAAATTTTTAGAAAAATTTTAAACTTTTAATTTCACAAACATCATCCATAGGAAGTACAAAAAGCCCAATACATATCCATATTATTTTTGAATTCAAAGTACAAAAAGCTAATTGTGAAAACACTAGATAATGCATGCCACGTTATCAAGTCGGGCCCTTTCCCTTATTAACAGAACTACCTGTACCATCCAATAAAACTGTAAGGACAAGCTTAGTGAGTTTCCCAATTACACAAATCATATAATCACATAATGCCATCCTCATACATATACATACATGGTCTCCATGGAGTCACTCTATGGTCTTCAATGGAATGTGATGGGCTACCCCCATGGTCCTAAATCCTCATGCCATGGGCTCCCTCCATGGTCTTGCCAAATGCCATGGGCTCCTCCCATGGTCTTCACATAAGACCATACATAACTTAAAGAATAAACCATTACACACTCCAATACTAATAATCGCATATCAATTTAAGGGTCGACCTTGGTGCCTTCGACCCATGAGCGTGGTGAGAAGACTCACCTCAATACTGCGCGGAAGCTGACTAGGTCGGGACTCCAATATCCGCTCTACACAACCCTATAACAGAAACAATTTCTTAAACAAAACTCAATATGCCCCAAAACCCCTAAAAGGTCAAACATGGTCAAAGACTATGGTCAAACGTCAAAGTCAACATCCATAGTTGACCCAACTCGTCGAGTTCCTCTATTACCCGCACAGTTCATGAAAAATCCCATCAATTCATCGAGTTCACTATTGAACTCGTCGACTTGTCCAAAAAACCAACCTCTTAATGCATTAAGCTGAATCCATCTAAACCGGGGAGTCCAAAACTCAAATCTCTTCCAAAATGATGTCAGAAGGATAAATTTTCCGACGTTACCCTTAAGAACCATCCAATAATAAGTAAACTCAAAACCTAGGCTCTTTTGAGTGGGTCTTAATCCATTAATACCTTAAACTCTCCCAATATAGTCCCAAAACACATATCTAGAGTCCAAAGGTAGGTTAATCACATAAAATTTCCAACTTTACGTCCATGCAAGCTAGAAATGCACTCTAGAGCTTTACGTCCATGGGGCTTGGAACTAATAAAGTTTGCAACTTTTAGCCATGAAAGGTCATGAAGGAGTTAGATCTAGCATAAGAACCCCTGGAACCTTCAATATCTTGGCTGGCCCGACCCACATCCCAAAATCATGCTAAAACTTCCACCAACGAGATCTGGATGATAACAAAGCAAGATGTCAACTTTATACCTCAAGAATACTGCTATTGATGAAGAGTTTATGGATCTATACTCCTTCTAAGCTAGATGTATCCAACTTCCAAGCTCCTTCCAAAGAACCACCAAAATCAACTCTCAAAGCTCTCAGACATTCAATCTAGAAAGGATAAACGAACTTAGGGTTTCTGGACAAAGGGAGGCTGTTAAGGAGGCTAGCCAAGGGGTTTAAGTCATTTATATAGGGTACAACACCCTAAAATTAGGGTTTTATCTTCAGCCGCCAACTTGTCGACTTGGGACTCCCCGACTCCTCGAGTTGGGCTAATAAAACCTGCGGCCACAAAATTCTCAACACCACGAGTTGGAGCTCCCCAACTTGTCGAGTTCCCACAAATTTCCAATATTTTTGAGAAAAAAATTAGACCTGAACAAAGCGTTACATCTGGAGCTTTTTGTTCAACTATTGAACAATTGCACTTTATACCCTACACTTTCAATTAATTCCATTAATCTCGAAACTAATTACAATTAATTTATGATTAATTATTAATTAAATTTTACTATTTCTAATTAATATATTATTCTCATAATATATTAATAAATTATTTATTTCAATTTATTAACCAAATAATAAATCAACCTCTCTCTCCAAAAATCATCATGTCCAACTGTTAGATTTGAGGGAAACCCAAAAAGACTATGCTATTATAAAGTCAAGTTTATAACAATTATATTTATGGGCTTAGACACCTAATCCAATAGTCTCCCACTTGGATAAGTCTATAACTATGATTGCAAGTATAACTTCCGAATCGATCAGCAAGTTGTAGCTTCCAAAAGCCGATGTCAAAGTCTGACCTAGTCACTTATGTGTCCTAAGATAATTGATCATATAATCCTCCATTTTACAAAATATAATTTAGACACGATACTGTTGGATAAGGTGTATAAGTCCAAACTATATTTGGTATGTACTTTGCCCGATTTAGCTTGGTTCATTTGGGTTGAATGACATCATAACAATCAGATAGACAAAATGATAAAAACGACACTTATGATTTATTAATATATTATAAGCTCTAACGTATTAATATGAAATAAAATTATTTAATTAGTATTGATCAAGAATGAATTTGGAATTAATTATGTGATCAACAGAGACTTATTAAATATATGAGGATTGATTGGGTAAATCAGCCATTTTTATATAGTGGACTTATGATCCTTCATTATTTAGATTAGGATAAAACCCATAGGTTACTCCATGGATACTCTATGGAGATTAAAACCCATGGATCAAGGGGGAAATGAAAAGTCATGCACATTAAGGTTTACATGGTGTAACCCTACATGTGACACACTATATAAAGAGCCCCATGGCAAGCAAAATCGGGACTAAGACTTAAGGGTGAGGGCTAGCCAAATTTTGTGCACAAGTATTATTCTCTCAAGTTATTCCAAGAGTTGTGGTGTTGTGTGAAGCCTTTGAGGCATCACATTTGGGGTGATAAGATCACAAGGTCTTAAGGAATCCAAGCAACAAGCAAGGAAAGTAATTCTACTAGTTTTTATATTACATATACCCCAATCATATGCTAGTTAGGATGAAATCTTGGAAAATGAAAATTTTCATGTATAATAGAGAAAAGATAGATCCAAGGTTTCTAGGGTTGCATGCACACCATAGGAGTGTTAGGATGCTCAAAAGTCATCAGTGGTATCCGGGCCTAGGCTTGTTTTCATTATAGTTGATGCAAATTGCTGAAAAAAGTCGAAATTCTGCTCACTGTTTAGTGAACTCGTCGAGTCCATGGGGGGCCTCGACGAGTCCAAGTGAAATCTCATCCTACTCGTCGAGTAGGTTCTTGTACTCAGCGAGTAGGAGGCCGTGTGTGCATATTTTCGAGTTTTGTTGCTAGAATTGGACTAGGATCATTACCCTAAACTGTTTTGGACTTATAAAATCTGTTTTTGATGTTGTAATGATTATGCTAATCCATTTTCAAAGGTTATTATCAAAGTTTCAAGTTTTATATATGTTTATATGATTCTTGAAAATTCTTGATATGAATGTCTATGCATATGAGTTTTGGTAGATCATAGGAATTATTTACAAATTGTTTGTTAGTTTAGTTCGTGATCTAAATGCATTTTAGTGGACTCCATAACTTGTCCTCAAGTATGGAATTCCAAGAGTTTTTCATTAAAATCATTAAAACTCATAAGTTATAGAAATGAAAGGTTTTAAATAGTTTCAAAACTTTCCCTCAAGTTTTGGAATTTGTAAAGTTACTTTAGAAAACTTTAATTTCAATCCCTAGAATTTTAAAAGTTTAAAATTCAACCCTTATACTATTATATTATTAAAATTCTAACAATTATATATACATATATATATATATATATATATATATATATATATATATATATATATATGTATAAGTTCAAGTCAGTCTTAACGTTTGTAGGTCTCATTCATTAAGTTGGTCTATAAGGAGGGTATAAGGTTGTTGCCTATAAAATAGCAGCTTAATTGGTGTCCGCTCTCACCCACCGCTTCCTTGACTGGTGGAGGGTCGTTAGCCGAACGGGTAGGACAAAGACTATAATTTTCATTAAAATTATAATGATAAATATAAAGTAACTAAACCTTCTATAAATTCCCAATCTTAGTTACTTTAGGAAAATGTGAAATTGATGCTAACCCATGAAATTACACTTTGCACCTTGCTAAAGTCGTTAGTGGAGCGTGTGTCGTTAACCGGCACACTAACTTGGACTTAACAAGGGTGGCAGATGGTGGCTTACGGGTTATCATAGATCGGTGGAGTGTGTGTCGTTAACCGACACACCGATTAGGTGATAAAATTAAGAGTACCAAGTTAATTTGCATGGTTATTCACACCTTGTTTGTGATCCTCGGTATCCCAATCACAAACTTGAAGGGCATAATCGAGATTTAAACATGCCATTGAATTATTCATTGAATCTCAAAAGATCTAGGAGTTTCAATCCAATTAAAACCTAATAATCTATTTCGTGTTTCATGGTGGAAATTGGTAAATCTTCATTTACCTACCTTCAATTATTTTGTAGCTTGGATTACGACATCCCTCTTCCAAGTTATAAAATATTATGTTGGATCCTAGCCTTAATATTTCATTTGGGTGTCTTATTAAGGATTCTATATCTATTCTAAACTTGTCTTTCTTCCTTTTCAGATGTCTTCCAACAATGCTTCAGGCTCAAACCCTTATGGCTCCTTCTCTCTCATGAACCTTTTTGGGAGAGTCATCTTTGATGGTTCCAACTTTAATGATTGGATTAGGAACATCAGGATGGTCACTTGTTATGAGGACAAGGAATATGTCCTAGACAAGGAGCGAAAGGAAATCGACGAGTCCTTTGCTACTCCATAGGAGATTGCTGAGTACACTATCCATGAGAAGGATTCCACTAAGGTGTCTTGTATCATGTTGGCTACCATGACAGCAGAACTCTAGAAATCCTTTGAGAATTTCTACCATTATGAGATGCACCAGGACCTAATGGAAAGATATCATCAGAGTGCTTGTCAAGAGAGGTATGAAATCATCTCTTCAATGATAACAACCATGATGAAGGATGGTGAACCCATCACGGGCCACTTGTAGAAGATGCAAAGGTTTGTGGACCAGTTGCTTAAGTTGAATGTGAACTTCCCTGAGGAGTTGGCTATTGATATCATACTGCACTCCTTACCTCCATGTTATGATCAGTTCTGTATGAACTATCATATGAACAAGGAAGAGGTCACACTTAGCAAACTTCAAGTACTTTTGAGGACAGCCGAAACTGGTCTCAAAGGTAAATCGGTTGTATCTACTCCTACCGTATCCCCAGTTCTGGCAATCAGGCAAGGTCAAGGGAAATAGAGGAAGGCCTCTTCGAAGGGAACCAAGGGAAAGTCTCTTGATGGCTCCTTTTCAAGTGGAACCAAGGTTGGTTCTGCTACTCCCTCTTCCAACCTGAAGGATGCTCAATGCTTTTACTATCAGGAAAAGGGGCAGTGGAAGCAAAGCTGCCCCAAGTACTTGCAGGATGTTAAGGATGGAAAAGTAAAACCCACCCATTCAGGTATTTACACTATATTGTCTAAGAAGTCACCACATACTAATTCTGTGCTCCTTGATATAGGGTGTGGAATTCACATATGTTCTTATTTGCAGGGCCTAAAAAGAAGTGACAATATGGAGAACAAGAAGATAAACTTGATCATGGGGAATAGGAAAGCTTCACCAGTCACCAAGATTGGAGTTTATTCTTTATTTCTTAGTAGTGGGTTAATATTAGATTTGAATAAATGTTGTTACTCATCTGAAATGGAGAGAAATATTATTTACTTTCATGGCTTGTACAAACAAGGATTTACTTTTTCATTTGATAATGAATGTGGTGGTATTAATGATTTTTATAATGGTGTTTTTTATTTTAAAGCATTACCTTATGATGGTTTATATAAAATTGTGAATGTTGTAGACAACTTAGGAAATAATGTATTGCATATTGATTCTTCCATTAGTTTGGATAAGGCATCCGTGTGGCATTGTAGTCTTGGACATGTCAACAAGGAGCGCATAGGCCAACTCCAAAAGGCTGGAGTCTTGGATTCATTTGAGTTAAGATCAGATGATAGTTGTGAATCTTGTTTACTTTGAAAAATGACAAAGTCACCCTTCACTGGTACTGGTGCTAGGGGTGAGGGTTTGTTGGATCTCATATACACCGATGTATGTGGGCCCTTCAGAACCGCTACAAGGGATGCTAACCGCTTCTATGTGACTTTTACTGATGATTACATTAGATATGGCTATGTCTACTTAATCAAGCATAAGTCAGAAACCTTTGAGAAATTCAAAGAGTTTAAACAGGAAGTGGAGAATCAATTCGGCTGGAAGATAAAGATGCTCCGATCCGATCACGGTGGTGAGTATCTTAGTATCCAGTTCCTTGACTATCTTAAGGAATGTGGAACTGTTTCACAATTGACACCTCCTAGGACACCACAACTGAATGGTGTGGCTGAGAGGCGTAATCGGACCTTGTTGGACATGGTTTGTTCCATGATAAGTCAAGCTTCATTACCAATCTTATTCTGGGGGTATGCCTTAGAGACTGCCACCCATATCCTTAATCTAGTCCCTACCAAGAAGGTTTCCAAAACACCTCACGAGATGTGTACTGGGAAAGTTCCCAATTTAGACCACATCAAGATTTGGTGTTGCGAGGATTTCATGAGGCATGAGACTCACGACAAGCTTGAACCTCGTTGTGAGCGGTATATTTTCATTGGCTACCCACATAAATCCTTTGGTTACCTCTTCTACAAACCCAGTGGCAATGTGGTCTTTGTGGTAAGGAGAGGAGTCTTTCATGAGAGAGAATTCATAAGCCAAAGAAACAGTGGGAGGCAAATTGACCTTGAAGAGCTTCAAGATTGAAGCGGTGAAGGAACCTCAAACAGTAGCCAACAACTGTTGGACCAATTGACGAGTCTGTACCTATGAGGTGTTCCACTAGAGTTAGGAATGCACCTGAGCATTATTATGGTTTCATATCATTGTTGAAGGTGATACATTGATAAGTGATAGTACACTGATTAATTTAGATGAACCTAACAACTATAAGGAAGCCATGGCAAGCCCAAAGTCTGCCAAATAGAAAGAGGCTATGGACAGCGAGATTCAGTCCATGTATGACAATCAAGTTTGGAACTTGGTTAACAATGTACCGGGTCGTAAAATAGTCAGGTGTAAATGGATCTTTAAGAAGAAGACCTTCATGGATGGGAATGTACACACTTATAAGGTGCGGCTGGTTGCAAAAGGTTTTACTCAAACTCTGGGAGTTGATTACGATGAATCCTTCTCACCCGTAGCAAAGATTAAGTCTATTAGGGTTATGCTAGCAATTTCTACATTTCATGATTATGAAATATGGCAAATGCATGTGAAAACCGCTTTCCTTAATGGAAAGTTGGCTGAGGATGTTTACAAGAGTCAGCCAAAGGGTTTTTTCAATGCAAAGTACCCTAATAGAGTGTGTAAGCTTGAGAAATCCATATATGGATTAAAACAAGCATCTCGTAGATGGAATCTTTGTTTCGATGAGAAAGTCAAAGAGTTTGGCATTTTGAGGAGCAAGGATGAGTCTTGTGTATATGTAAAGGATAGTGGGAGTATAGTTAGCTTTTTGGTATTATATGTGGATGGCATACTACTCATAGGAAATGACGTCCCAACCTTGTAGGAGGTTAAGTCCTGGGTTGGGAAGTGTTTCGCTATGAAAGACCTTGGAGAAGCGGCCTATATCCTAGGGATAAGGATATTGAGAGAAAGGAGTAAAAGACTACTTGGACTTAGTCAAAGTACCTACTTGGATAAGGTGCTAAAAAGATTCAGCATGCAGGACTCCAAGAAAGGAGACTTACTAATCCAGAGTAACGCCAAACTGAGAAGACTCATAGCCCGAGTACAGAGGCTGAGATAGCTAAGATGAGTCGAGTGCCATATGCTTCCGTTGTAGGATCTATCATGTATGTTATGACTTGTACTCGCCCTGATGTGGCTTTTTCTTTGATCATGGTCATCAGATATCAGGGGAATCCTGGCAAGATTCACTGGAATGCGGTGAAGAACATTCTCAAGTACCTGCGGAGGACTAAGGATTGGGTCCTTACCCTTGGTGGGAGTGATGACTTGAGAGTAGTGGGGTATAATGATGGTAGCTTTCAGACTGATAGGGATAATTTCTGCCCTCAGTCGGGTTGGGTCTTTACCCTAAATGGAGGAGCAATTACTTGGAAAAGTTCCAAGCTGGAGACAGTAGTTGATTCAACTTACGAATCAGAATACATAGCAGCAAGCGAGGTGGTGAAGGAGGCAATGTGGTTGAAGAACTTCGTTGGGGACCTTAGAGTTGTACCAGCTATAAAGGAGCCTATGGAGACTTTCTGTGATAACGAGAGTGCAGTTGTCTTAGGCAAGGAACCAAGGGATCACGGCATCCAGGCACATCGACATAAAATACCACTTCATTAGACATCAAATAGAAGAAGGACTCATTGTGGCAAAGAGGGTTACGTTAGATGAGAACCCGGCAGATCCCCTCACGAAGGGACTGTGTAGGGTTAAGCATTTACATCATGCGAGGTGCATCGGGCTGAAGGATGATATTAGTTTTAGAAATTAGATAGCTTTCGAAACTTGTAATAATTGAAATGTAATTGACATTTGATGTTTAAATAAAAGGTGTTTTTATTTACTAGTATGGTACTATCTTGTGTCCATCATTTACAATTGTTTCAGTTTGCATGTTTTGGCTTCCAAAATAATTATGTTATGGTATATCATATTATTCAAACTATCCACATTCGATCGTACTTTGGAAGTAGGTATTGAAATAAGACTGTCATGAATTGGGTTTGTAGATTTGTTTGAATTGTATTAGACATAGAAAATGTTGCCGCAACATTCATGAGTACTCATAAGTTTTGAGTATTGGATTCAACCCACGCTCACTTGTATCACTTCATGGAATTTATCTTGAGTGATCATGAGATGGTAATATCATATAAGTCTTCAAACCAAGAGATATGAGTTGTTGACTATGAGTTGGTTGTACATTTATAATACAAAAACACATCAGTAACTTGATGTTATAAAACATGATGTTGTGTATAATTTGATGATTAGTTAGTACAAGCATATGAGTCGAAGTTTATTTATTCCTTTTAGTCCTTGGAGGATTAAAAGCGATATCTTGGACCCTCTATGATTTTGCTTTGACTTATGTGTCGGGCCCGGTCAGAACTGAATTGATGTGTTCAATTAAGTTCTATGTCAAATAATTCAAAAATTGGGAAACAACCTGCTGGACAATAAGTACGACGTTGTTCCATGTATTTGTCCGGATGATGTATTGAACAGAGGATTATATGGTCACTTATCTTAAATGGTGCATCATCTTAATTCCACGAGACTTTGAAAAATCTACGATTACTGGTCGGATCCTGAAGTCGTACTAGGAGCTATAGTTATTAGACTTATCCAAGTGGGAGACTATTGGATATGGTGTCTAAGTCCATAACTATAGTTGGTATGTACTTGACCCGATTTAGCATGGTCCATTTGGGTTGCATGGTATCATAACAATTGGATAGACAAAATGAGAAAAAGGACACTTATGATTTGTTAATATATTATAAGCTCTAATGTATTAATACGAAATCATATTATTCAATTATTATTGATCAAGAATTAATTTGGAATTAATTTTTGTGATCAAAAGAGACAAATTAAATATATGGGGATTGATTTGGTAAATCATCCATTCTTATATAGAAGGCTTATGATCCATAATTCATTAAACTGAGATAAAACCCATAGGGTCCTCCATAGATGCTCCATGGAGGTTAAAACCCATGGTGTAACCCTACATGCGGCACACTATATAAAGATCCCCATGGCAAGCAAAATCGGGACTAAGACTTAAGGGTGAGGGTTAGCCGAATTTTGTGCAGAAGTGTTCTTCTCTCAAGTTATTCCAAGTGTTGTGGTGTTCGGTGAAGCATTTGAGGCATCACATTTGGGGTGCTAGGCTCACAAGGTCTTAAGGAATCCAAGAAACAAGCAAGGTATGTAATTCTACTAGTGTTTATATTACATATACCCCAATCATATGCTAGTTAGGATGAAATCTTGGAAAATGAACATTTGCATGTATAATAGAGAAAACATAGATCCAAGGTTTCTAGGGTTGCATGCACACCATAGGATTGTTAGGATGCTCAAAACCGATCAGAGACATGGTATGTCATCAATCTCATTTCCAATACTTTGTTTTCCGATTTCTTATTTGTAATGACATAGAACTTCTAATCGAACAAATCAATTTAGTCCTAGTCAGGCCTGACACTATAAGTCAAAACCAAATAACCAGGGGCCCCAAAGATATTGATTTCCCGTTAGGGCAAAAGGAACGAATAAACGTTGACTCATATGCTTGGACCATTTACTCATCAAATCATGCACAACACATTCTATAACATCAAGTTACTAATGCGTTTACATATCATAAATGCACAACGGACTTGTAAACCAAAACTCATATATCTTTGTTTTAAGATAATAAGATGTTATTGTCTCAGAATTACTCATGATAAATTCCATGAAGTAATTCCCTGAGCATGGGTTAATCCAATACTTAAATCTCCATTTCAAAGTACTCATGAACATTGTAGCAATACTATTGATTTGTGTAAAACTATTTAGACAATCTACAATTCAATTCTTGACAGTCTTAATTCACTACTTACTTCCAAAAGTACGAGTGAACATGGAGTTTGAATAATTGAATTATTCGGGAAGAAAAACATGCAAAATGAAACACAAGAATAAACAATTGACAAAACGTAGTAAACAAACTCATAAATAAATCTGTATTATTTAATCACAAAACTTCAATTACATTTACTTTGTTACAAGTTTCAAAATGACTATCTAACTACTAAAACTAATATCATCTCTCAGACCAATGCTCCTGGCATGTTGAATGTGGTTAGCCCTACTCAGACCCTTTGTGAGTGGATGTACATGATTCTCTTTGCATGATACCCTATTCACTATGAGGTGACCTTCTTCGATCTTATGTCTAATAAAATGGTATTTTCTATTGATATGTATTGATATACCATGATCTACTGGTCTGTTTGTCAATGCAACCGCTCCTTCATTATCACAGCAAATTTCCGTTGGCTCATTGATGGTTGGAACACCTCCAAGATCTCTGATGAAGTTCTTCAACCAAATTGCCTCCTTTGATGCTTCACTTGATGATATGTACTCTGATTCGTACGTAGAATTAGTCCATGTCTCGTTCTTGGAAATTTTTCAAGTAACTGCTCCTCCATTTAAGGTAAACACCCAGCCAAATTGAGAACGAAAGTTCTCTCTATCTGTCTGAAATTCGGCATCAGTATACCCAGTTATTCTTAATGTATCACTTCCACCAAGTAATAGGACCCATTCCTTAGTCATTCTCAGATACTTGAGAATATTCTTAACTGCTATCCGATGAGCTTTACCTGGATTTCCTTGATAATGACTGACCATGCTCAAAGCAAAGGACACATCAGGGCGAGTACATCTCATTGCATACATGATATATCCAACGGCAGAAGCGTATGTAACTCTACTCATTTATGCTATCTCTGCATTAATACTCGGACTCTGAGTCTTACTCAGTTGGTATTACTCTGGATGGGCAGTTCTCATCTCTTGGAATTTTCCATACTAAAACGTTTTAGCACCTTTTTCAAGTATGTATTTTGACTAAGTCCAATTAGTCTTTTACTCATGTCTCTTAGAATTCTTATCCCCAGAATATAATCCGCGTCTCTTAGATCCTTCATAGAGAAACACTTTCCAAGCCAACACTTAACTTCTTGTAATGTTAGAATGTTGTTTCCTATAAAAAGTATGTCATCAACATACAATACTAGGAATGTTACTATACTCCCACTAGTTTTGACATATACACATGACTCGTCTTCACTTCTAGTGAAGCCAAACTCTTTGACCTTCTCATCGAAACAAAGATTCCATCAGCAAAAAGCTTGTTTCAACCCATAGATGGATTTATCAAGCTTTCAAACTCTATTGGGAAACTGTTCATCAACAAAATGCTCTAGCTAACTCATGTAAACATCCTCAGCCAACTTCCCATTAAGGAAAGCGCTTTTGACATCCATCTGCCAAATTTCATAGTTATAAAAGGCAGTTATGGCTAGCATGATCCTAATATATTTTATCTTAGCCATTGTTGAGAAGGTCTCATCATATTTAATCCTTGGGGTTTGAGTAAAGCCCTTCGCAACCAATCGTGCTTTGAATATGTGCACATTACCATCCATTTCGGTCTTCTTCTTGAAGATACATTTGGAACCTACTATCTTCCAATTAGGTTGTTGATCAACTAAATTCCGAACTTGGTATTGATACATGGACTTGATCTCGTTGTCCATTGCCTCTTTCCATTTGGTTGCCTCAAGGCCTGTAATTACTTCCTTGTAGTTAGTTGGTTCATCCAAATTTACCAGCGTCTATCACTGATAAATGTATTCCATATATAGTTATCTAAAAACCATAGAAATCAGGTGGTATGCTAACTCTACTAGAATGCCTAAGAGATAATGAATTGTCAACTAGAATCTTTTCCTCAGGTTGAATCCTTGCATCTTTAAAGGTTCCTTCATCGTTTGATTCTTGAATCCTTGCAAGGTCAATGGTAATCCCACTGTCCTCTTTGCATATGAGCTCTCTCTCGCGAAATACTCCTCTTCGTGCTACAAAGACTACGTTTTCACTAGGTATCTAGAACAAATATCCAAAGGAATTTTGTGGGTAGCTAATGAAAATACATCTCTCACTTCTAGGTTCAAGCTTGTCGTGAGTCTCTCGTCTAACAAAATCTCCACAACCCCAAACCTTGATATGTGCTAACGAGGGAACCTTCCCTGTCCACATTTCGTAAGTTGTTTTGGCAACCTTCTTAGTTGGGACAAGATTAAGAATATGGGTAGCAGTCTCTAAGGCAAGCCCCTATCACGAAATAAGAAGAGAAACTTGACTCATCATGGAACGAACCATGTCCAACAAGGTTTGAGTGCACCTCTCAGTCACACCGTTAAGTTGTGGCGTCCTAGGATGGGTCAATTTTGAAACTATTCTACATTCCTTGAGGTAGTCATGGAACTCGATACTAAGACGCTCTACGCCTCTATCTGACCGGAGCATTTTTATCTTCCTATCCAATTGATTCTCAACTTCATGTTTAAACTCTTTGAACTTTTCAGAGGTTTCTGATATATGTTTGATTAAGTAAATATAGCCATATCTACTATTATCATCTATAAACATTACATAAAATAAACTTGTATCCCTTGTGGTGATATGAAGGGCCCGCACACATCTTTTTGTATGAGGTTCAACAAACCATCACCTCTTTCACAAGATCCAATGAAAGGTGATTTTTTCATCTTACCCAAAAGACAAGATTCTCATGCATCATCCAAGCTTGGGTTAAATGATTCCAACACTCCATCCTTTTGGATTTGGTTGATGCATCTCTTGTTAACCTGTCCAAGATGACAATGCCAAAAGCAAGCTTTGTCTATACCATTAGACGAATCAATTTGAAATACACTATTGCATAAATTGTCTACACACATCACAATTTCATACACTTCATCACAAGTAAAGCTTCAAAATAAAAAATACCATTTTTATCCACATAAATTTAACCATTCAAATCATTAAAAGCATATCTAAAACCTTGTATGAACAAGGCATGAAAAGTAATAATGTTTCGTGTCATTTCTGATGAGTAGCCATAATTTATTAAATCTAAATTAACATCATTACTAAGCACTAAACTATAAACTCCAATCTTGGTGACAGTGAAGATCGCCTATTCCCCATGATCAAGTTCATTCTACCATGCTCCACCTCCTCACTTCTTCCTAGCCCCTGCAAATTAGAACAAATTTGAAATCCACATCCTGTATCAAGGACCAAAGAATTAGAAGATGATGAGTTATTTGTTTCCAATTCCCTTTTTCGTTGCAGTAAAAGCAAGTGGCCGCTTTGGGATCAGAGACATGAGGAGCATCAGAATTGGATTAACCTTTAGGTACATTTCGTGATGACCCATCATGAGACTTTCACTTCCATTTTTTCTTTGGAGGACCTTTCATCTTCTTCCACTTCCATTGACCAATGGCCAGAACAGGAGCACTAGCAGGAGTGGAGGCAATACTCTTCCCCTTCATACCTGCTTCAACTGTCTGTAGGAGGTTGCACAATTGAGCCAAGGTGGTATTACTATTGTTCAAATGATAGGTCAAAATGAACTGATCATAACAACTTGTTAAGGAGTTCAAGACTATGTCAACCGTCAACTCCTCATCAAAATACACGTTAAGCCTCATAATGCGCTCCATGTAACGTTGCATTTTCTTTACGTGGCCATATAAAGATTCACCCTCTTTCATTTTTCACGACATGGGGGACTTTACTACCTCGTATTTTTCCTGACGAACTCGCTTGTGGTACTTCTCCACAAGGTCCTTGTTCATCTCATACGACTAGTACTCGTCATAGAATCTCTGCAACTTAGGGTCATCACGATGACCATGATGTAACCAACTTTTGTTGCATCATTGTAGTGCCCCTTGTAGGCGGCTAATTCTTCAGGGGTGGCCTTCTCTTCATCAATCTCAGTTAGTTATTTCTCAAGGACATACTCCTTGTCCTGGAAACGAAGTACCATTTTGATTTTGCGTATCCAGTCGTTGAACTTTGTGTCATCCAATGTCACCTTTGAGCATATGTTCAACAAAAAGAAGTTTTGATTTGAGGAGGAGGAACCAGAAGCATCATTTGGTGAAGACATATGTAAAAGGAAGGTAGTTTTAGTTAGATAAGAATAATCCTTAATACAATAACCCAAAAAAGAAATACTAAGTCTAAGATTCAACTATAAAATTCACAATTTAGAAAATGGATGCCATAATCTAATTGTAAAATCTATAAAGGTAGGTAAATGACAATATATCAATTCCACCAATAGAAAACAAAATTATAAAAATAATTTAAGTTTTGATGAAATTCCCAGATCTTTTGAGATTCATTGAAACTATTCAATGACATGTTTTATCTTAGATTATGTTCTTCTATTTGTGACTTGGATATCGAGAATCACAAACAAGATGTGAATAAGCATGCAAATGTGCTTGGTAACTACTTTTTCATTTATCATCTCAACTTAAGTGTTGATAAACCACACACGCTCCATCAACAATGATAATGCATTACAACTCTTTATTAGTCCTTATTAGTGTGTCGTTTAACCACACACGCTCTACTAATGACTTATAAAGTGTAATCTACAATTTCATGGGTTAGCATACACATTCACATTTTTCCTAAGGTCACTAAGATTGGGATTCTTTATAAAAGGGTTTAGTTACTTTTTAATATCATTATACTTTTATTGAGAATTAATTGTCCTATCAAACCCTTTTTGCTAACGACCCTCCACTAATCAAGGAAGCGGAGTGTGAAAGTGGTCACCCATTCAACTACCATTTTATAGGCAGTATCCGTATATGCCTTATAGACTAGCTTCGTGAATAGGGAGTACTAGCGGTTCGACTGACATAGTCTTATACATATAGTAATTTTGAAGCTTTTAATTTTACATATAGTGTAAGGTGTACTTTAAAACTTTTCAAAGTATAAGGTTCATAATTAAATTTTGAAAATTAATAACTAATTCAAATTTGAAACTTTTACCTTAGAAAACAGTGTGTTATGTTCCCTTTTAACATGTGATAAAATACCCTTATGCACACATCACACATATTTGTTAAGAAACATGTAATTTTTTTATAGTGATGGATGGGATAGTACTGCACAGCTAGGGATTTTTGGCATCGATTTTTCAACAAGGCGGGAACAGAAGCTTATCCAATGGTTTATAATTACTTATTATTTATGATTAAAAATGTTTCTATGAGATTTTTCCAAGTTTTGTATTTCTTACTACATTTTTTTTGCATAGGAGTTCTTTAGAATTACCTATTATTTATGTATAAAAATATTTCTATTAGATTTTTCTGAGCTTTGTGTTTTTCTATTACATTTGTGTGCATTTAATATTGAAGAATGTAGATTTTTATGTAATTATTTTCTAAAAAAAAAAAAATTTCTATTTACCGACGATTTAGCAATGGAAACCCGTCACTAAAATAGTTGTGTATTTCGTCAGTAATCTGTTGAAAACATGTGTCTCTCTTGAAATCATGTTCCATCCGTAATCTGTTGAAAACATGTTCTATCGGTAATCTGTTACTATTTACCGATGGAAAAATCCATTGCTATGTAGCCGTTGGAAATCTGTTACAATCAATTAGCGACAAGAATATACCGACATATTTTGGTCTGTTACAATTTAGTCGGTAAAGCCCATTAGTGACGGATTACTGACGGTATATAAAGCCCTTTCTTGTAGTAGTGTAGGGAATGGCGCAAGTAGGGGATATTGCGCAAGAATGTATTGACGCAGGTGTGGTTGACTCTAGGGTAGATGGCACAAGATGAATAGACGATGCGCCAAAATATGTTGCGCCAGGAGATGATTAAGTTGGTGGAGTTGTGCTAAAAAAATCTGGAATTGATGCTCATCATGGAGATCACTGTTGTGCCAAACTGTCACACCCCAAAACCAAGAATGGCGGAAACGTTCTGGGGCGGAGGACGTCATGTACAGTATCATAGCAATGGAAAGTAGTATTTTGAAGACAAGTTATTTTGAAAGCATAGATCAGCATAAAAGCTACTGGTGACCTGAGAAGACAAGTTATTTTGAAAGCATAGATAAGCATAAATGCTAGTGAGTTCATAAGTATTTAGTGTGAATGTTTGTATAAGTTTGAAGAAAATGTTTGTATTTGAACAATGTAAATGTTTGTATACGTTTGAAAACTCCTAGAAAATCCTATATTTTCTACTAGTATAAAAAGTAGTCTTCTACCAAGACCCAACTGTTTGTATGTTTGTTCCTTTGTAAATGTGAGTGCTTTTCCCAATAATGACTATCATTTCCAAAATATAGTTTTATATTACCCTTTATGTGAGAAGATCACAATTTGAATATAATGGGAAAATGTATATGTGTACTACAGTATTATTTGTATTAATCACTGAAGTAATAACTACCTTAAAACCAATGGTTTAATTAAGGCAAAATGTGATATGATTGTTACCATACTAATCTGACTATAACACGATGATGAAAGATGTTGGAAGAAATGACATTTGGCACCCGTAGACTTGCAAGTCCCACTGTAGCGAACAACAAAGGTGTAGGATAGTCAATCTAGTATAAATTTATACGCAAACTCACGCTCTCCCTCCAAGAGATTCTGGATACAAAACGAGACATAACGAAATGGTCGATGTGTCACAAAGTAGTGTCTCACATTATGTTATCTCTGAATCTTGTTATAGTATACTTGTTATAGTAATAGTATTCTATGTATAGTATGCTCTGTATAGTATCCTTTGTATAGTATTCTCTGTTATAGTATTCTCTGTCTAGTATTCTCTGTTATAGTATTCTCTATTATAGTACTTGTATATGATAGTATTCTCCTAAGCTATACCTATTATAGTTTACTAGTAAGTTATGTGTAGGAATAGATGAATGTATACCCTTGCTACCCAAAGGTACTGAACTGATTGAATAGAGCATTTATGTCTACATATGTATACATAATATATATATATATATATATATATATATATATATATATATATATATATATATATATATCAGATATTTAGACGACCTTCGGACAACTGACCGTTACTTTAAGTCCACAGCCAAACAAGGAAAAGGAAATAAAGTGAGCTAGCCGTCCTAAGTCCTTTAAACATTACGTATATAACTATACATATATATACATGCTTTTGACAGTATATATAAGTTGAAAAGAGGTTTTGTAATACATTTAAAGAGTTTTGAACAATAAATAAATAATGACTTGATGTCAGTTTATAACACATTTTAAAAGTAGATTGTTTTGAAACACAGTTTGAAGTGTATGAAATCCTTGTTTGAAACACAGTCATAAATCACATGTGATTGATCTTATAACTAACATGTTTTCAACTTTTATCCCTCCCTATAAAAGCATTTAAAATCATTTAAAAGATAAGTTTAAGGGGTATGAGCTCAGCTGTATGTGAATAAGTCGAATGTAAGATCGATATAGGAAGATGAGTGTCAATTGAAGACTTGAGCACAAACGAATCCTATTAACCATATAATGACATATATATGTATACAATTAGTGTATGTAATAACTAATTATTGATTTGGAACCACCTTACGGACTAGTAAACACTTATTATGAAGTGTTACAACCATATAAGATTGTGTATGAGTGGTATATGACTATACAAGGGAGTGTATGGTCAAAATGCACAACAAATGTGTGTGTGCGGCCAGGGTGTGCAGCTAGAAAGTGTGTGCGGCCGCACACTCCTGATGGAATGTGTCAAAACGTGATTTTAAGCTGTAAGGGACATCTTGGAAGGTTTCATTCTTCATGCCTTAGCCTTAAATGAAGTTTGTTGCCATTTTGGGACCTAAAAAGTGTGTGTGCGGCCACCATGGTGTGTGCGGCCGCACACACTTGAAGATCATACGAAATGATGTTTTACATGTATAATTTCAAGTGCTCTTAGCATATAACTAGTTGTGATAAGTGTATACACATTATAGAGGCCTCAAAGGGGTGATTATGGTCCAAAACTTAGTGTGTGTTCATGGTGTTCTCGGTGTTCTTGAAGATCTAACACCAAAATGTGTTTTTCATGGATCATAGTAGGGAAGAAGGCTAGATAAGGTCTTGCATCAACAAATCAAAGGGAAGTATTACTTACTTTTATGAAGATCAAGATGAAGATGTGGATGATACTTGAGAGAGAAACATGCTCTAGCTTTGAAGGAGTGGAATAAGTGTTCAAAATGACTAAGTGTGACATTTATAGGTGGGAGTGTGTGGCTGGAATGGGTGTGCGGCCGCACACACCTACGTATGGTCGTACTATCAAGTGTGCGGCCACACTCCATGTGTTGGAATGTTTGGCCCGAGTGTGCTTGACATGCGTCGTGATATCCGATTTCTAGGCTCCTACCTTGATTGTACTAGGTTTAGAACACTCGAATAGACCCTAAACAATGTTAAAAGATAGAAAAACAAGTCTAACTTTGATTACGTTGGTCTATTATACAAAATAGAAATTTCGGGTTGTGACATCATCCCCCCGTTAGAGAGAATTTCGTCCCGAAATTAGAGTTTAAGCAATTAAGTAGTTACAATTAACTAAACGAAAAGATGAGGATATTTCAATTTCATTTGATCCTCGTGCTCCCAAGTGAATTCCGGACCTCGCTTGGCATTCCAATGAACCTTCACTATCGGGATACAGCTTTGTTTCGTTTGCTTGACCTCTCGGTCGATGATCTCTACAGGTTCTTCCACGAAGTTGAGGCTCTTGTTGATCTCGATCTCCTCGAGTGGGATTAAAAGACTCTCGTCGGACAGACAGTTTTTCAAGTTTGTGACGTGGAAGGTAGGATGTACATTACTGATTTCACGCGGTAGATTGAGTTTGTAAGCTATAGTGTCAATTCTAGCAAGAATCTCGAAAGGCCCTACGTATCTTGGACTTAGCTTTCCTCGCTTTCCGAAGCGTATCAAGCCCTTCCAGGGTGATTATTTCAAAAGGACTCGGTCTCCCACCTGGAATTCCATAGGTTTCCTTCGCTTGTCTGCGTAGCTTTTCTGACGGTCTCTAGAGGCTTTCAATCGTTCACGGATCTGAACGATCTTCTCTGTCGTTTCCCGTATGATTTCCGGGCCTGTAAGACTACTATCAGGAACTCATCCTTTAGCTAACTGGGTGTCACCCACCTCAGCCCAGCACAGAGGGGATCTGCACTTTCGACCATAGAGGGCTTCAAATGGAGCAGCCTTTATGCTTGTGTGGTAGCTGTTGTTGTAGGAAAGTTCGACAAGGGGTAAATGAGTATCCCATGCCTTCCCAAAGTCGATCACACAGGCTCTTAGCATATCTTCTAAGGTTTGGATAGTTCTTTCCAATTGTCTGTCAGTCTGTGGATGGTAGGCTGTACTCATGTCCAGCCTCGTTCATAGGGAACTTTGTAGCGACTGCCAGAACTTCGAAGTGAACCTACTATCTCTATCGGAGATAATGGATATGGGAACACCATGCATTCGTACGATCTCCTTAATGTATGTTCTTGTTAGTTTCTCCATCCTGTCAGTCTCTTTGATTGGTAGGAAATGCGCAGATTTAGTCAATCTGTTGACGATGAACCAAATGGTATCAAGTCCACCTATTGTCTTGGGTAACTTGGTTATGAAGTCCATAGTAATCTGCTCCCATTTCCATTCTGGTATCTCCGGTTGCTGAAGTAAACCTGATGGTTTCTGGTATTCGACCTTAACCTTGGCGCAAGCAAGGCATTTACTCACGAAGGTAGCAATCTCGGCTTTCATGTTAGGCCACCACTATAACTTTTTAAGATCCAGATACATCTTATCTGAACCTGGGTGAATGGAATAACGTGTGTTGTGCGCCTCAGTCATGACCACGTCTCTGAAGCCACCGTGTTTCGGTGTCCAGATTCGGTCAATGAAATATAACGCTCCACCACCCTTGTTTTCTAGGTTCTTATCCATCCCTCTTAAGGATTCACCCGCCACTTTTTCAGGCTTCAAAGCGTCGAGCTGAGCCTCCTTAATTTGTGTGGACAAGTGTGAATGGATAGTCATAGTCAATGATTTAACTTTATGACCAGAGTATTCTTTCTGACTTAGGGCGTCAGCTACTACGTTGGGATTGCCGGGATGATAATGAATTTCACATTCGTAGTCATTGAGTAGCTCGACCCACCGTCGTTGTCTCATGTTGAGCTACTTCTGATCGAAGATGTGTTGAAGGCTTTTGTGGTCTGTAAAGATAATGCTTTTCGTACCGTACAGATAGTGTCTCCAGATCTTTAGAGCAAACACAACAGCTCCTAACTCAAGATCATGCGTGGTGTAGTTGACCTCGTATGTCTTTAGCTGTCTCGAGGCATAGGCGATGACCTTACCCCGTTGCATCAGAACACAACTGCTTTTATTCCTTCTGGGAGGGATAGTATTGGCGCGGTGCATAAGGCTCGCTTCAGCGTTTAGAACGCCTTCTCTTGTTTCTCTTCCCAGTCAAAGGCCACACCCTTCTGGGTCAGTGTAGTAAGCGGCTTAGTGATGCTAGAGAAGTTCTGTATGAACCTGAGATAGTAGCCGGCGAGACCTAGAAATTGATGAATTTCTGTAGGTGTCTTTGGTGCTGACAAGTTCTCAATGGCCTTTATTTTGGAAGGGTCCACGTGAATTCCCTCTTCCCTAACAACGTGGCCCAAGAATTCGACTCTTCGAATCCAAAATTCGCACTTAGAGAACTTCGCATAGAGCTTCTCCGATCGTAAGGTTTCTAAGACTCTTCGTAGGTGTTGACTATGCTCCTCCTTACTTCGGGAGTAGATAAGTATATCATCGATGAAGACAATGACGAACTGATCCAAGTAAGGACGACACACCCTATTCATTAAATCCATGAATACTGTTGGTGCGTTGGTTAATCTGAATGGCATAACTACAAACTCGTAGTGTCCATAACGAGTTCGGAAGGCTGTCTTGGGAACATCCTCTTCTAACACTCGTAACTGGTGATACCCGGATTGTAGATCTATATTCGAGAAGTAGTTTTCTCCTTGAAGTTGATCAAATAAGTCGTCAATGTGGGGTAGAGGATAACTATTTTTAATGGTAAGCTTCTTGAGTTCCCTGTATTCGATGCACATACGAAACGATTCGTCTTTCTTCTTGATGAACAAGACCGATGCTCCCCATGGTGAGAAGATTGGCCTAATAAATCCTTTCTTGAGAAGTTCGTTAAGCTGACTGTAAAGTTCCTGCATCTCTTCCGGTGCTAGACGATAAGGAGATTTGGCTACTGGAGTAGCCCCTGGCACTAACTCGATTCTTTACTCGACTTGGCGTTGCGGTAGTAATCCCGGTAGTTCTTTTGGAAAGATGTCGAGAAAGTCGCGTACTTCTGGAATGTTCTGAATTTCCTTCACTTCTTAACTCGTATTGACGATGTGTGCAAGGAATGCATGATATTCCTTTCGCAAGCACTTCTGAGCTTGGATACACGAAATGATGCGAAGGTTCGTACTAGATTTGTCGCCGTAGATAACTGGAGTTTCATTGTTAGGGAGGTTAAGACGAACTGCTTTCTCAAAGCACATGATGTCGGCGCGACGATGACTTAACCAATCTATGCCGATTATGACGTCGAAACTTTTAATTTAGAACGACATGAGGTCTATTTGGAAAGAATGACCATCTAGAGTTAGTATACAACCTATGTATATGCAGTTAGTACTTTCTGTTTTCCAGTTTGTCATTTCTACAATGAAAGATTCCTCTAGTGCACGTGGTGTTCGTTTAAGCAAGTGAACAAATTTATGGCTTACGAAACTTCTCTCTGCTCCGCTATCGAATAGTATACAGGCATACGAATTGTTGAGGAGAAACGTACCAGTAACTATCATAGAATCATCTACGGCTTCCTCGTGGCCTATCGCCAGAATCCTTCCCACTCCGTCGGCATTACCTGCCTTCGGGCAGTCTCTTTTGAAATGACCAACCTTTCCACAACCGTAGCAAGCCTGGCCCGCACCAATGTCGGGGACTTGGTTAATTGGCCTTGCCGGAGCCTTGCAGAATCGAGCAGTGTGCCCTTTTTGTTGCAGTTAGCGCACTGCATTTCCTGACAGGCAGCATTGTAATGAAAAGTTCATTTGTTGCACTTGGGAAAATTGGCGGTATACGACTTCCTTGGCACTGTAGCAGTAGGTACAATCGCAACATTAACAGCCACCACTTGCTGCTTCTTGGCAGAGTTCTGCACCGATTTTCCCTTCTTGTTATCCCAGAACATCCGCTTGTTGTCATCGGCTTTGGAGGGTTCTGGGATATCTAGGGTTGTTGTTGTCGAGGTAGAGACTCCGTGATCAATGAGTCTCTGTGCCAATCGCTTGGCACTATCGAAAGTAGTGGGGTTTGAAGTTATGACATTCCCCTGAAATGGAGGCACAAGCCCCTAAATGTACCTCTTGATCTTCTTCCCCTCAGTGGGAACCATATTGGGACATAGCGCCACTACATCGCTAAATCTAGCAGTGTAAGCCACTATGTTGGAGCCTTTCATTGTTAGACTCCATAGTTCCTGTTCCATCTTTTGAACCTCGCCCCTCAGGCAGTATTCTTCAACCATCAGCCTCTTAAGAGCTTCCCAGCCCATAGCATTTGCAACTATTAAGGTTAGTGACTTGACATGGCTATTCCACCATGTCAGGGCTTTATCACTGAAGGTGCAGGCAACAAATTTTACTTTGCTTCCTTCAGTACAGGAACATATTTCAAAGATCGATTCCTTCTTTTCGAACCATTGCGACAGCGCAATGAGTCCACCGATCCTATTGAAGGATCGGGGTTTACAATTTGTGAAGTCTTTATAAGTGCAGTCTCGCGAGGGCACAACGACATCACCTTGCATGGAATGGACCACTGTTCCACTGCGACTAGTTCCTTGGTTGTTGTGGTATTGTGCCATGGTTGTAGCAACTGCCGCAGCTACTGCAACATTAAGAGTTGCCGTATCAAATTGTGGAGGAGTTGGTGTTGGAGTTGGAGTAATCGGAGGATTACGCCTTGATGACTTTCGGGGAGGAATCTTTCAACTATAAGTTTAAAATATGAGTATAATGATAACAATTCAATAGTGAAGTAAATGAATGAGTCCCATAAACTAAATTGCCATAGTTCAACAACTAGATAAGAGTATGAGTTCCATAGAGTTCTAGAATCACAAGAATGAATGTGTTTGAACAAATATTTCTACAAAAGATTAGCTGACTGCCAGTATCATTGATATTTTGGATGTAATAAGTTTGGGGAAAAATTGACCTAAGAGTAGGTCTTACATCATATATGAAGTAGCAAAACTTTGACAGTTTAGGAGTCTAGTTTAAGTACTTGAATGACATGAATATTTTACCGAAAAGTGCTACCTAGAGCATCGATACAAAAGGCTATTCCTTAAATCAAAAGAAAAGATGAGTCAGACATCTTCTACTGGCGACGGGAATTCCTCGGGGGCAAACCCTCAGATCATCCAGTTGATGTACTATGTCCTGAAGTTTTCGCTCACAACTGTCTGACGCACTCGAAGTTCTATCACCTCAGCACGGGATGCAGCTAGCTGTTGCTTTAGAGTCTCATTGACTCTCCTAGTCCTTTCCGTAACTTCTTCAAGATGGACAATCCAGACTGTGTTAACGCTTGAGTTAGCGTCAATTTCCATGATTTCGCCGATAGCTGCTCTACCTTGCTCTATATTCCGAGCAATCCTGCGGACCATAATGGGTAGGACTCGGTCAGCAGAGCCTCCTTCGCTGAGATTGTAAAAGTTTCGGTCTCCATTGAAGGGTAATGATTGACCCTGCTCATGACTGCAGCGATTCAAGTTTGTTGCCCACAAGGGTGTGGGACCTTGAAATGTAGGTCGGGGGTTGAGATTTGGGTTCTGAACTACTTGAGGTAGGTTGTTGACTTCTGGTTCGGAGTCGGAATCATCCGAAAAGCCTTCTGCAAGGTGATCATCCAAAGGGATTGGATGGTCATCTTCTGGCTCGTCATCTAGCCATCCAGCATTTCCTTGATTTGGGAAGTACGGGTCTCCGGGGACATGGAATCTAGCCATGATATCTATGCAAGAAAAGGGGTATAAGAAATAATTTATAGACGTACTAACTAAAATAATTATAACATGATCTTTATTAGTTACTCCAACGTTTGCATAGTGCATACCATTCATATATAATCAAAATAGGATAGAGCTTCGAATAAGCGATCGTAACCCTAAGTCCACAACCAAACAAGGAACAGGAAGTAAAGCAAAGATCACAGAATCTAAGTGTATGCCACAATAGTTACATATAATCGTAGTGCATCCACTTAGCAACTATTGACATACTAATAAAGACATGTTTAGTTTTCAAATAAGTAATTATAGTAACACAAAATAATCCTATAGTATTTAAAGTTTATGTTATGTTCTAATATTCTCATTGTAGTGGTGTTGGTAAGTTCTTAGACTTGTTGATACATCAGAACCATTCTCGGCATATGCTAGTCACTTCTCGGATCAACATAGTTGATCAAACTATGTCATTCCCAGGACTGACCATACATCCCTAGCTCACTTGTGATGTTCAACAATCATAATACTTAGGTTATGTTCTAGTATGACACTGATCTATAGTAAGTATGTAGATATGTAATTATGTATACTTCTTGTTAAGTAGTAATTAAGAAACAACATCATCCATTGCATTAATAGTATAATTTCATACAAGTGTGTTCTTTAATAGTAATAAGACACCAAAAAGATTAATCTAAATAAAAGACGAGTCTTGAAGATGCTCTGTCTTCTCAAAACCTGGTCATCGATACCTGTCTACTGGTGACCTGAGTATTTAGTGTCAATTTTTGTATAAGTTTGAAGAAAATGTTTGTATTTGAACAATGTAAATGTTTGTATACGTTTGAAAACTCCTACAAAATCCTATATTTTCTACTAGTATAAAAAGTAGTCTTCTACCAAGACCCAACTGTTTGTATGTTTGTTCCATTGTAAATGTGAGTGCTTTTCCCAACAATGATTATCATTTCCAAAATATAGTTTTATATTACCCTTTATGTGAGAAGATCACAATTTGAATATAATGGGAAAATGTATATGTCTACTACATTATTATTTGTACTAATCACTGAAGTAATAACTACCTTAAAACCAATGGTTTAATTAAGGCAAAATTTGATATGATTGTTACCATACTAATCTGACTATAACACGACGATGAAAGATGTCAGAAGAAATGACATTTGGCACCCGTAGACTTGCAAGTCCCACTGTAGCGAACAACAAAGGTGTATGATAGTAAATCCGGTATAGATCTATATGCAAACTCACGTGCTCCTTACAGGAGATTCTGGTTACAAAACGAGACATAACGAAATGGTCGATGTGTCACGAATTAGTGTCTCACATTATGTTATCTCTGAATCTTTTTATAGCATACTTGTTATAGTAATAGTATTCTATGTATAGTATTCTCTGTATAGTATCCTTTGTATAGTATTCTTTGTTATAGTATTCTCTGTCTAGTATTCTCTGTTATAGTATTCTTTGTTATAGTGTTCTCTGTTATAGTACTTGCATATGAATAGAACTTTTATGTCTACATATGTATACATAATATATATCTAATATTTTGACGACCTTCGGACAACTTCCCGTTACCCTAAGTGTGACATCCCCAAAATCACGGCCAGAAAAGAACGATTTCATTTATGCTTTTTAAAATAATTTCAGAGTAAATCCTTTTGATTTAAAAGAGTTGCGGAATTTGTTCCCAAAACAAAATATGATAAAATAATATTTATCAAAGCATTTCATCAAGAGATGCATCTTCATTATATAATAAATACTCGGGATGTCATGTTCCGATACAGACCATAAAGCATAAACGATAACATTACAAGTCATTCAACAAATATATACATATACAGACTTGTAAACAAAACAATCGATGATTCATCCATCTTATGCCCTTGCGCCACTTCCTGTAATACAAATAAAACTGAGTGGGTCAGGCTTGGGAGCCTGGTGAGCATATAGGGTTTTCAACCCACAATAAATAATTATACTTAATTTCACCAACCAACAATATCCTGATTACCCATTCCCGTTATCCTCACTTTACGTCGCTAAAACAACATCTATCTCAAGGGACCTAATCTAGGATTTTCATCGGGACGGACATTACTGCTAAGGGGTTTCCTCAACAATAGATATCCTAAAGGCAACCATGAGGGGGATAGAGTACACCGGTGAACACATCGTTCACAACACCTACAGTTTATGAACCTGCTAGCGTTCCACAGGACTGTCTAGAAAGAGTCTGTGGTCGTTATCCATACTCCACTGAATAACTAGATCAACAACAACAACATCGAGGCCTCTCATCTGTTTATTACACACCAACTATCTACCCATGTTCTAGCCAACATATTAGTAGATAAAAATATATATTTTCATACATAGTTTAAAACCTGTATAGCATTTTCATTCAATACATATTCCACATAACAGATGAGGCACACCCACATAACACGTATTTCATAGAATATAAATCAGATCTATGAGATAGAAGAGAGTGAATATACATTCACACACATAACAACAAAATTATACACATAACACGTATTTCGTATAAAATACTTCATAATTATGCGTTAGAAGAAAGTAACCACACACTCACTTGATCAGAAGATGATCGAGCAGCACTACGGCCTGCAGAAGTAGTGTTTCTCCGTAGATCTGGAAGATCTCCACAAAAATCGAACTTCTTGTGGGGAGAGCTTCGGTTCGGGAATAACGCTCTTCGGGATTCTCGGGGCTTCGGATCTTGCTTCGGGGCTCGGAAATATTACCGGGGCTTCGGGGTATAAATGGCACGCTAAACGATGCAAAACGGGAAATATTACCGGAAATATTACCGGGGCTTCGGGGTATAAATGGCACGCTAAACGATGCAAAACGAGGAAATATTACCGGGGCTTCGGGGTATAAATGGCACGCTAAACGATGAAAAAGAGCAAAAGAGCTCGGCAGCCTCGCATCCTATTTATAGGAGGCTGGAGCCTCGCAGTATGCTGGGCGTACAGGCGTACGCGTCCGAAACGTCATGGCATGCGTCATCCGAAGGACTCGAGTGCGAAGGACGTCATGCTTCGCTGTACGCTGGGCGTACTCCGGATGAGTCCGATGACTCCACTTCGGATAATACCAACATATTAGAATTAAAATTAAATATTTAATATTTAATAAACTTTGGAAATTCATATCTTCTTCATACTAACTTTGTTTTCGACGTTCTTTATATCCACGCATAGGTGAGACTATGCTCTACAAGTTTCATTTAGACTCCGTCGGCTAATTTTGAATTTATTTTTATTATTTACTTTTAATAGGTCAGGACAGAAAAACTTAGTTATAAATTCATAACTTCCTCGTTTGACGTCCGTTCTCGCCTAAGTTTTCATCGTTTCGCTAGTAACAACAAGATCTTCGATTCTCGTTTAGATTGTTTCGGCTAAAAACCGCTCGATCTCAAATCGAGTATTCGGGCTACATACCGATAAGTCGAAACTTCAGAAAATCATAACTTCCTCATACGAAGTTAGATTTGGGCGTTCTTTATATATACGGAAACCTCGATTCAACTACTACAACATTATCCAAAGATATCAAGTTTATTTTACACTTAAATTTTGACGCTCATTTTATTCTTAATTAATCAAATCACATAATTAAGCAATTAAGCACAAAACACATAATACTCAAATAATACACTTCTATTATTTCAAAACGGGTTACAAAGGTTAACCTAGACTATTATATCAACATTAATGACAAGACCAGAAACACAGGCGTTACAATTCTCTCCACCTTAGAATGATTCCGTCCCCGGAATCACACATCAACAAACAGATGCGAATAGCGACCCATCATGTCACTCTCCGTCTCCCAGGTGAGATTTGGCCCATTCGTATGTTTCCATCGGATAAGCACCAACTCGACCATCTTGCGTCGCAACTTCTTAGTCTTTCGGTCAACGATTGCCTCTGGTTCTTCAATTAACCTTTTGTTCTCATCGATTCTCAACTCGAGCTTGTAAGCTTGGTTCCCAATCCTCTGAAGAACTTTAAACGGTCCAATAAACCTTGGAATTAATTTTCCCCTTTTACCAAATCTTATAAGTCCCTTCCACGACGAGACTTTAAGCAAAACTGAATCTCCAACTTCAAAAGTCATCGGTCTTCGCTTGTTGTCAGCATAGCTCTTTTGACGGTCCTGAGCTACTAACATTATTTCCCTAATTATTTTCAACTTTTCAGCAGTTTGATGAACCATTTCCGGTCCCATAAACTTCTTTTCCCCAGCCTCAAGCCAACAAGACGGCGTACGACACTTCTGCCCATACAAATCTTGATAAGGTGCCATCTTAATGCTCGAGTGAAAACTATTATTGTAGGAAAATTCTACCAAAGGTAAATGTTCAGCCCAGTTACCTAGGAATTCCAGAGTACATGCTCTCAGCATATCTTCAAGCGTTTGTATCGTCCGTTCGCTCTGACCATCAGTCTGCAGATGGTAAGCTGTACTTAAACACAACTTGGTACCCAATTCCTCTGGTAGACTTTTCCAAAATCGCGAGGTGAAACGGCTATCACGATCTGATACAATTGTTAGCGGAACACCGTGAAGCCTTACAATTTCCTTCACGTAAGAATTCGCAAGCTTCTCCATAGACCATTTCTCCTTGGCCGCTATGAAATGCGCACTCTTAATGAATCGATCAACGACCACCCAAATCATGTCGTGACCATTCTTTGTTCTGGGCAGTTTAGTGACAAAATCCATAGCAATGTCTTCCCACTTACCCATAGGCACAGGCAATGGTTCTAAACTCTCGTACGGTTTCTCATGTTGTGTCTTTACTCTCGCACAAGTCATACACTCGGCCACATACTTTGCAATATCAAGCTTCATCGTCGGCCACCAGTAGTAGGGTTTTAGGTCCCTATACATGTTAGTGCTACCAGGATGAATCGAGTACATGGTCTTGTGAGCTTCTTCCATCAGAAGATCTCTGATTCCTCCTGTCTTAGGTATCCAAATCCGATCCTGGAACACCTTCAGTCTATGACTGTTAATACCGAACACCAACGTTTTTCCCAAACGTTCCTCCTTTCGGTCATTCTTCTCAGAAGCTTCCTCTTGAGCTTTCTTTATACTTTCCACAATCGTCGAGAGAACTTCAATTCTCAACGCTCTTGGCCTTTTCCTTTCAAGATTGACTTTCCGACTGAGAGCATCAGCAACAACATTAGCTTTACCGTGGTGGTAAAGTATTTCACAGTCATAGTCCTTAAGTAACTCTAGCCAGCGTCGTTTCCTCATATTCAATTCTTTCTGATTAAAGAGATATTGGAGACTCTTATGATCAGTGAAAAGTTTGCACTTCGTGCCACAGATGTAACATCCCAAAATATCAAGAGTAGAGTTGAAAGGCTAAAAGAGTAAGTTGTGGAAGAGTGACTCGGCGAGTCCATGGATGGACTCGGCGAGTAGAGTCGCGACTGGGTCGCGTGTTAAGTAGCCGACTCGGCGATTCGGTAAGGAGGACTCGGCGAGTAGGCGCTGAGTGGAGAAAACACTAATTCCCGGAGTTGAGCCCTATATAAAGAACATAACAGCCCACTCTCAGCCTCTTTATTCATCTCCAAGTCCAGAAACCCTTAGCCTTCGTGTGTAAGTGATCATATCTCAATTGGGAGCTTGAAGGAGATGATTATTGAAGGAATTGTGAGAGATTGAAGGCTTGGAGCAAGGGGCTTTGCTTGGATTCGAATTGCATTGCAGATTGGGCGTCCATTGGAGGTAATATCTCGTTCTTGGGCTATTGTTATGTTGTTTCTTCATTTTGGGGTTTGTGGGAACTTGCCTATGGATGTAATTGGAAGTCTAGAGGTTAGATCTAAGGTTGCTACCTCAGATCTGGAATGGAGAAGAATCAGGGAGCATGAAAGTCCCTGTGTTGGAGTGTTTAGTGAAGCTTACATGTCCCAAACGCTAGCCCAATGTGCAAATGGCCTAGATCTCTATGGATTCACGTAAAGCTTGCCACTTTACGTGATGGATGAGTTGTAGGAGGCTAGATCTATGTTTTGGAGCGATTGCATGGCCTGGAGTGCTTCTGTATAGATTCAGACCGGTGGTACTCGGCGAGTCACATGGGTGTACTCGACGAGTTGCTTTAAGACGAGCTGGGACTCAGTGAGTTGGAAGAACAACTCGGCGAGTTGGATGAAGATGGCCTGGAACTCGGCGAGTTGTATGAACAACTCGGCGAGTAGGTTGAAGATAGCCATAGACTCGGGGAGTCTGTTCTTGGACTCGGCGAGTCTTGTCGAAGACTTCCGATATTCTCTGGTTGAGTCGAGAATCAGTGAGTCAAGGGATGACTCGGTGAGTTGTGTGCGAGAGGACTCAGAAGTTGTGGGACTCGGCGAGTCTCGGGGTGACTCGGCGAGTTAGGTCGCGGATTGAGTGAAGTTCTGAGTATGGGAACTCGGCGACTCATCGGGTTGACTCGGCGAGTAGGGTCAGCCAGGGGTTGACTTTGACCTTGTCTTTGACCAAGGGTTGACCAGTGGTTTCCAGGGGTATTTTGGTAATTGTTGATTGTTGTTTGAGTTCAGTGCATTGGTGGCTGTCCAGAGGTGGAGATCGTATCAGTGATCGGAGCAGCTTGAGTTATCTGTTCAGTCGGCAGTTTCGATGTGAGTTATCCTCACTATATCAACAGGGTCGTCGACACCAAGGCCGACTCTTTATCAGATGGAAATCCGGGTAGTGTTGTTGTTATGATATTCCGGAATATGGGCCGGAAGGCATTACGTTATGGGCCGGAAAGCATTATATGTTGTGGGCCGGAAGGCATTACTTGTTGTGGGCCGGAAGGCATTGTGATGTGGACCGGAAGGTCATGGCCTGGAAAGGCGTATGTGCGTAACTAGTATGTTGGCTGAGTCGTAGAGTGATCTTATGCTAGTGATCGGCTAGGTCGGTATCCTGGTTAGGGTGATCATATGCTATGTGATCTGTTTAATCGATTTGCTGACTGTGAACTGTTATATGATTATATGTTATGTGCACACGGTTGCTTGGACTGGAGTTTGACCCGATATGTATGGTTGTTCTATGATATGTTATGTTATGTGGGCATTTTATGTTATGGGCCGGAAGGCGATGTGTTATGGGCCGGAAGGCAATATGTTATGGGCCGGAAGGCGATATGTTTTGGACCGAAAGGTCGTGGCCTGGAAGGGCGTATTTGTGGTTGGTAATTTTGGGGGTATCTCACTAAGCTTTCGGGCTTACAGTTGTGGTTTTATGTTTTCAGGTTCTCAGGAGTCTGTGGCAAGGCAAAGGCGTGATCGTACCGTTCCCCGCGTTGGTGTTTTATGATTTGAACCTGGGAAAAATACTCTGTTAAATAATGTATTGAAAACCTTTTTGTAACAATGTTATTAAATGGGTGGTTTTTGAAAAGTTTTAATTGTTTTGAAATTTTGGTCGTTACAAGTTGGTATCAGAGCCTTGGTTTGAGTGAATTGGAGTAACACTCGTGGAACTCCAATCTCAAATCGAGGAAGGTTTTAAAAGAGAAATTAAAATGGTTTTCAAATTAAGTAAAAGGGGGACGCAGAGGTACGATCAGCCGGAGCCAATAAGTAACCCCAAATTTACCATTCATGACACTTGTTTTATTGAGCTTTGATAGAACAGCATGCTAGAGTTAGGCTAGGGATCTTCAGGATTGTAACACCCCAAAGTTTGGAAAGCTAAGAAAAGAAAGAAAACCTCAAGTTTAGGGGAGACTCGGCGAGTCCAGGGAGGGACTCGGCGAGTCCGAGCGGGATCCGGGTTGTGGTGTAAGCGACCGACTCGGCGAGTCGGCCAAGGAGACTCGACGAGTTAGGTCTGATCGAGGAAAACCCTAAATCCGGGACTTGGAGCCTATTTAAGCGTCTCATTCTCTTTCCTAGGGTTCCTTTACTGCCTCTTTACCCTAGAACACCAAACCCTAGCCGCCATATCCGTTTTTGAGCTAGATCTTGCCTTGAAGAGTGCACTAAAGCTTGGAGGAGGAAGAAAGACCTTGGAGGTGCAAGAAGGGAGTGTAGATCTGGGATTGAGGAGACATTTCAGACTGATTGGGGGTAATATGTTGTTGCTTGGACTCCCTTTGCACCTAGATCTATTCTTATGTGTGAGTTTTGGTCATGGTTGGTATGATATGTAACCAATTCGAGTTGGGGGTTCAGATATGAGGTTGCTACCTCAGATCCATGTTGGTTTTGGTCTTGAATCCCCTAAAGTATCAGCCCTTGGTATGTTGAAGAAGTATGGTTGCCATAAACCCTAGTTTAGTGTGTTTTGAGCATAGATCTCTTAATCTACACGTAAAGTTTGCCACTTTACGTGGGGAATAGGCCCTAGAAGTATGGATCTATGAGTTGGAAGCTCTGTTTGGCTTGAAAAGCCACTGCATGGATTGAGGACTGGATAGACTCGGCGAGTCCTTCGAGTGGACTCGGCGAGTAGCTTGAAGATGAGGAGGAACTCGACGAGTAGGATGAACAGCTCGTCGAGTCGGATGAAGTTAGGCATGGACTCGGCGAGTTGGTTGAAGATTGTCTAGGACTCGGCGAGTCTGTTCTTGGACTCGACGAGTCAGATCGCGAAACCCTAAACCCTTTGAGTTGAGACTCGAATTAGTGAGTCGGGTGGTGACTCAGCGAGTTGGACAGGATAGGACTTGGAACTAGTTGGACTCGGCGATTCATGGACGGACTCGGCGAGTCGGGTCGCGAATAAGAAAGACCCTGAACGTATGAACTCGGCGAGTCAGTAGGTAGACTCAGCGAGTAGGGTTGACCTGGAGGGTTGACTTTGACCAGGATTTTGACCTTGACCAGAGTTGACCTAGTGACCTTTGGAGGTCAGTTGGACTAAGTGTTATATTGGCTTTTGAAGCTAGAAGAGCTAGTGGAACAGCAGTTCGGAGTCAGAGGTCAGGTAGCAGTCAAACGATTAGCAGCATCGGTTCAGCAGTCTCAGGTGAGTTTCCTTCCAGTAGGAACGGGTCTAAGGCCACAATGCCGGCCCGTTTAGCTAGCAGTAGTTTTCGGATGTTGATCTGATACAATAGTTAGTATGTTTGATGCCTTCGTGGCTCAAACAGGATTTATGTGTTATGTGTTCCGGGCTACGGCCCGATGTAGTATGCAGTATATGTGAGTTTATGCCAGTTGATATGTTATGATTGTTGGATTAATGTCTAAGTCCATAACTATAATTGGTGAGACTTGACCCGACCCGGCATGGTCCATTTGGGTTGCATACCATCATGCACTTGGATAGACTATAATGAGAGAAATAAGACACTTATGGTTATTAATATATTATAAGTTCTAGTATATTAATAATAAGAATAATAAGATTATTTAATTAGTATTGATCAAGAATTAATCTAGGATTAATTAAGTGATCAAAAGAAGACTAATTAAATATATGGGTTGATTGTGTAAATCATCCATACTTGTATAGTGGGCTAATGCTCCATGGATAATCAAGTTGGGCTAAAAGCCATAGGATGGTCCATGGATGCTCCATGGTGTATTTGTACCCATGGATCATGGAAATGAAAGGCCATGTCAATTAGGGTTTACATGGTGTAACCCTAACTATATAAGCGTCTTATTCTTGACCAAAATCGGCCACTAGTGTGTGGGGTAAAAGGGCTAGCCGATTTCATGAGTTGTAGAATTCTCTCAAGCTATTCTAAGTGTTTTGGTGATTGTGATTCCATTTGAGGCTTCCACACTATTGAGGCTAGGCACTCAAGCTTCATGAAGACTTTCTACATCAAAGAAGTATGTATTCTATCTTACTATAGTCATTGTTTTGTATGCTAGATTAGGATAATACCTTGGATGTTCTTATTTGCATGTATAATAGAGAAAACATAGATCCAGGGTATTTAGGGTTGCATGTACACTTAGGAGTGTTAGAATGCTCAAAACCCAACAGTGGTATCAGAGCCTAGGCTTGTTTTCTTGTTATACCTGCAATAGAAGCTGAAAAAACGAATTTGGTGCTGTCTGATCATCAGACTCGGCGAGTCCATCAGGAGACTCGGCGAGTCCATGCCTAAAAAGTGATCAAATCGATCCAACTCGCCGAGTTGGTTCATGCACTCGACGAGTTGGACCCCCAGACAACATATTTTCGAGTTTTTTGGCTAGAAATGGACTAGGAACATTACCCTAAGTTGTTTTGAAGTTATAAACTTGTTTTTGATGGGGTAATGTTCATGCTAATCCATTTTCAAAGATAATTGTCAATAGATTCATGTTTTGTATTAGTTTAAGGTTTAGACTAATTACATGAAAAAGTTTGATGTGAATTATCTTGTTCCTATGAGTTGCTTAGATTAATAGAAAAGTTAATTGAAATAGTTGTTTTCAATCCATTTTAATCTAAGAGTTGAGTATAAAATGTGTTTGTGTAACTTGTCCTCAAGTTACATGAAGAGTCACATTAAAGACTCATAAATTTCATAAAAGTTGGCAATGGTTACAAAATGAAGAGCAGAGTTGCATCTTGGGTAATTCTCGGATATTGAGAATGATAATCAGGGGTACAGTCGGTGCCCGGTTCGAGACAGTGGTAAGGACACCGTGAAGGAGGGGAAAGAGTGTTCGAGTTTCGATAAGTATGCCTTGAGGGACCTGGTCCGGTTAAGGCCAGGTGGAGCGTTGTGGGAGTATCCTTGGAATTGAGTTGCTGTAGGCTTCGATGGCGAAGCCTAATATAAATGGGGGAGAATTGTAACATCCCAAAATATCAAGAGTAGAGTTGAAGGGCTAAAAGAGTAAGTTGTGGAAGAGTGACTCGGCGAGTCCATGGATGGACTCGGCGAATAGAGTCGCGACTGGGTCGCGTGTTAAGTAGCCGACTCGACGAGTCGCTAAGGAGGACTCGGCGAGTAGGCGCTGAGTGGAGAAAACCCTAATTCCCGGGGTTGAGCCCTATATAAAGATCATAACAGCCCACTCTCAGCCTCTTTATTCATCTCCAAGTCCAGAAACCCTTAGCCTTCGTGTGTGAGTGATCATATCTCAATTGGGAGCTTGAAGGAGATGATTATTGAAGGAATTGTGAGAGATTGAAGGCTTGGAGCAAGGGGCTTTGCTTGGATTCGAATTGCATTGCAGATTGGGCGTCCATTGGAGGTGATATCTCGTTCTTGGGCTATTGTTATGTTGTTTCTTCATTTTGGGGTTTGTGGGAACTTGCCTATGGATGTAATTGGAAGTCTAGAGGTTAGATCTAAGGTTGCTACCTCAGATCTGGAATGGAGAAGAATCAGAGAGCATGAAAGTCCCTGTGTTGGAGTGTTTAGTGAAGCTTACATGTCCCAAACCCTAGCCCAATGTGCAAATGGCCTAGATCTCTATGGATTCACGTAAAGTTTGCCACTTTACCTGATGGATGAGTTTTAGGAGGCTAGATCTATGTTTTGGAGCGATTGCATGGACTGGAGTGCTTCTGTATAGATTCAGACCGGTGGTACTCGGTGAGTCACATGGGTGTACTCGACGAGTTGCTTGAAGACGATCTGGGACTCTGCGAGTTGGAAGAACAACTCGGCGAGTTGGATGAAGATGGGTTGGAACTCGGCGAGTTGTATGAACAACTCGGCGAGTAGGTTGAAGATAGCCATAGACTCGGCGAGTCTGTTCTTGGACTCGGCGAGTCTTGTCGAAGAGTTCCGATATTCTCTGGTTGAGTCGAGAATCGGTGAGTCAAGGGATGACTCGGTGAATTGTGTGCGAGAGGACTCAGAAGTTGTGGGACTCGGCGAGTTAGGTCGCGGATTGAGTGAAGTTCTGAGTATGGGAACTCGGCGAGTCATCGGGTTGACTCGGCGAGTAGGGTCAGTCAGGGGTTGACTTTGACCTTGTCTTTGACCAAGGGTTGACCAGTGGTTTCCAGGGGTATTTTGGTAATTGTTGATTGTTGTTTGAGTTCAGTGCATTGGTGGCTGTCCAGAGGTGGAGATCGTATCAGTGATCGGAGCAGCTTGAGTTATCTGTTCAGTCGGCAGTTTCGAGGTGAGTTATCCTCACTATATCGATAGGGTCGTCGGCACCAAGGCCGACCCTTTATCGGATGGAAATCCGGGTAGTGTTGTTGTTATGATATTGCGGAATATGGGCCGGAAGGCATTACGTTATGGGCCGGAAGGCATTATATGTTGTGGGCCGGAAGGCATTACATGTTGTGGGCCAGAAGGCATTGTGATGTGGACCGGAAGGTCATGGCCTGGAAAGGCGTATGTGCGTAACTAGTATGTTGGCTGAGTCGTAGAGTGATGTTATGCTAGTGATCGGCTAGGTCGGTATCCTGGTTAGGGTGATCATATGCTATGTGATATGTTTGATCGATTTGCTGACTGTGAACTGTTATATGATTATATGTTATGTGCACACGGTTGCTTGGACTGGAGTTTGACCCGATATGTATGGCTGTTCTATGATCTGTTATGTTATGTGGGCATTTTATGTTATGGGCCGGAAGGCGATGTGTTATGGGCCGGAAGGCAATATGTTATGGGCCGGAATGCGATATGTTTTGGACCGAAAGGTCGTGGCCTGGAAGGGCGTATTTGTGGTTGGTAATTTTGGGGGTATCTCACTAAGCTTTCAGGCTTACAGTTGTGGTTTTATGTTTTCAGGTTCTCAGGAGTCTGTGGCAAGGCAAAGGCGTGATCGTACCGTTCCCCGCGTTGGTGTTTTATCATTTGAACCTGGGAAAAATACTCTGTTAAATAATGTATTGAAAACCTTTTTGTAACAACGTTATTAAATGGGTGGTTTTTGAAAAGTTTTAATTGTTTTGAAATTTTGGTCGTTACAATAGAGGTAATGCCTCCATATTTGTAGAGCGAAAACTACCGCTGCCAACTCCAAATCATGAGTCGGGTAGTTCTTTTCATGCCCTTTCAATTGTTGAGACACATATGCGATCACCTTTTCTCGTTGGGTCAAAACACAACCCAATCCAACCCCAGACGCATTGCTATAAACAGCAAAGTCTTCAACTCCATCGGGTAGAGAAAGTATTGGTGCCTCACATAGTTTCTTCTTTAGCTTCTCGAATGCTTCTTTATGGTTATCACTCCAAGCATAAGTAGCTCCTTTATGGGTCAAAGTTGTCAATGGACTAGCGATCGAAGAAAAGCCTTGGATAAACCTTCGGTAATATCCGGCTAATCCTTAAAAGTTTCGAATCTCCGTGGGACTTTTTGGTTGCTCCCACTTCATCACAACTTCAATCTTTGCTGGATCAACCATTATCCCTTCTTGGTTGACCACATGACCCAAGAATTGGACTTCTCGAATCCAACAATCACATTTGGAGAACTTAGCATACAACTTCTCCTACTTCAAGACTTCTAACACTTCTCGCAAGTTTCTGCCATGCTCTTCTTGGCTCTTGGAATAAATCAGAATGTCGTCTATGAACACTATCACAGATTTATCCAGGAACGGATTACAAACCCTGTTCATCAAATCCATGAATGCTGCTGGAGCGTTGGTTAGTCCAAACGACATAACCAAGAACTCGTAGTTTCCATATCGTGTTCTGAATGCAGTCTTCTCTATATCCTGCTCTCTTACTTTCAGCTGATGATATCCTGACCTCAGGTCGATCTTGGAAAAAAATAACTTGAACCTTGTAGTTGATCGAACAGGTCATCAATCCTCGGCAATGGATATCTATTCTTTATTGTTGCTTTATTCAGCTCTCTATAATCGATGCACATCCTCATACTTCCATCTTTCTTCTTCACGAATAACACCGGAGCTCCCCAGGGTGATGAATTAGGTCTAATGAAACCTTTGTCCAATAACTCCTGAAGTTGCATCATATGCTCCTTCATCTCCGTCGGTGCTAATCGGTAAGGTGCTTTTGCTATTGGCGTTGTTCCTGGTAACAAGTGAATACGGAATTCCACTTGTCGATCAGGCGGTAATCTAGGAAGATCTTCGGGAAATACTTCCGGATAATCACACACCACTGGTATACTCTGCATCACCTTCTTTTCCTTCTTAGTATCGATCATGAATGCTAAATATGATGTACACCCCTTAGTCAAACACTTTCTGGCTTTCATTAGAGAAATGATTCTAGAATTTACTCGGCGTTTGTCCCCATACACCATAAACGAATCTTTCCCAGGCGGGTTTACTTTGACTATCTTCTTTCTACACAATATCTCGGCGTCATTGGCACTAATCCATTCCCAAGACGATGTTGAAACTATTAAGTTCTATAGGCAATAATTCCTCGTGGAACTTATTCCCATTCAAGTCGATTAAGATGTTTTTCACACGATGACTAACAGGTACAAACTTGCCACTAGCAACTTCGACTAATAAAGCATCATCTAGTCTAACAACAGGCAAAGTTAGTTTTCTACCAAATTCATGTGATATAAAGGAGTAGTTGGCTCCCGAATCAAATAAAATTTGGGCAGACAATTTGTTAACGAGAAACGTACCTGAAGCGACATCGTCTTCATCTTTGGCAGCTTCCAGTGTCATCTGGAATGCTCTCCCTTTTGGCTTTGGCGGAATATTGGGTCTTGCTGCTTCTTTCTTCTTAGGGAAATCCCTCGACATGTGACCCTCCTCACCACAACCATAGCAAACTTTCTTTGTCAGTGTGCATTCGTTGGCATAGTGCCCTGGCTTTCCACATTTGTAGCATGTGGCCACCACTTCACACTTCCCATGATGCTTCTTCTTACATTTTTTGCACCATTTCTCTTCACCTCCTCCACTTCCTCTCGAACCAGATTTCGAGAATTTGCTTTTCTTGCTGGACCCTGAAGGTCCGTCAAATTTCCTCTTTTCACCAACCTCTACCCTTTCCAGACCCTTTTCCTTCTTCTGGGCCTCCACATTCTTAGCTGCTCGAACAACTGTTTTCAGAGTAGTTGCCATCTTGACTATCGGACCAAAGTCGGCAAGCAGTCCATTAGCAAACCTCTCAATCTTGGAGAGTTCCGTTGGCACTAGGTACAAAAATAACTTCATTTTCTCAGTGAATGCAGTAGCATAGTCATCTATGCTCATCCTCCCCTTTCTTCAAGTTTTGGAACTCATTGTTCAGATCTATCTCTGAACAATACTGCACCCTTAACTATTCCAAGAACTCCTCCCATGACATTTTCAGGGCTTCTCCTCGTGGCATAGTATCTGCCAACAACTTCCACCAACTCAATACCCCAGTCTTCAGTTGTCTAACTGCGAAGACAGTCTTCTGTTTATTGCTACAGTCGCAACTTTCAAATACCATCTCCATTTCGGAGATCCAATCCATTATCTCAATAGGCTTTGGGCTTCCAGAAAGACTTGGCAGCTTGGCGCCCAAGAAGTTCTTGTATATTCGCCCATCCTTGTTGTTTCTCCTTTCCGGATCGTTCCTTCATTCTCCTTGAGTCCCAACTTGACTCATCATGCGACTATTGTTCGCTTCCTCCGATTGCTCAAGAATCAATTCGGGTTCCTCAATAGGTATGATAGGTTCATCCCTATTATCATGCAACATCTTTCGCATTTCATCCTTTTGTTCAACTAACATAGCCCGAATCATTGCTTGCACCCCAACCATCGTTATTGGTTCTGGTGCTGCTGCTACAACAGGTATTTTCTCAATCACAGGCGGTTGATTCCTATTTTCATCCGCGTTTCTAACGCCACTCCTTGTTCTCACCATTTTTGATCTACACACCGAATAAGGTGAAATTAGATCCTCATTCACGATAGATATTCAAATCATCGTTATTACTTCGAAACGTTTACATGCTAGTTCTAATAACGTAGACATACGCTTAGAATCCTACACACATAAGGTTTCCAGATCCGGTCGGCAACAGACCGTAGATCCGAACAATTAATATCATATATGGCAACATATAACATTTAGCACATAAAAGCATTTTAGGCAACTTTCCTAAAATAAACTAGTGCTCGTGTCTATAATATATCAGACACACTTCTCACAATCTGCACTTAGCATTCTAAGTTTAAGTCTAGAAATCCTACAAATTCCTAGTTCGCTTAAACTAATCCTCTGATACGAACTGTGACATCCCCGAAATCACGACCAGAAAAGACCGATTTCATTTATGTTTTTTAAAATAATTTCAGAGTAAATCCTTTTGATTTAAAAGAGTTGCAAAATTTGTTCCCATAACAAAATATGATAAAATAATATTTATCAAAGCATTTCATCAAGAGATGCATTTTCATTATATAATCAAAACTCGGGATGTCATGTTCCGACACAGACCATAAAGCATAAACGATAACATTACAAGTTATTCAACATTTATATACATATACAGACTTGTAAACAAAACAACTCGATGATTCATCCATCTTATGCCCTTGCGCCACTTCCTATAATACAAATCAAACTGAGTGGGTCAGGCTTGGGAGCCTGGTGAGCATATAGGGTTTTCAACCCACAATAAATAATTATATTTAATTTCACCAACCAACAATATCCCGATTACCCATTCCCGTTATCCTCACTTTACGTCCCTAAAACAACATCTATCTCAAGGGACCTAATCTAGGATTTTCATCGGGACGGACATTACTGCTAAGGGGTTTCCTCAACAATAGATATCCTAAAGGCAACCATGAGGGGGATAGAGTACACCGGTGAACACATCGTTCACAACACCTACAGTTTATGAACCTGCTAGCGTTCCACAGGACTGTCTAGAAAGAGTCTGTGGTCGTTATCCATACTCCACTGAATAACTAGATCAACAACAACAACATCGAGGCCTCTCATCTGTTTATTACACACCAACTATCTACCCATGTTCTAGCCAATATATTAGTAGATAAAAATATATATTTTCATACATAGTTTAAAACCTGTATAGCATTTTCATTCAATACATATTCCACATAACAGATGAGGCACACCCACATAACACGTATTTCATAGAATATAAATCAGATCTATGAGATAGAAGAGAGTGAATATACATTCACACACATAACAACAAAATTATACACATAACACGTATTTCGTATAAAATACTTCATAATTATGCGTTAGAAGAAAGTAATCACACACTCACTTGATCAGAAGATGATCGAGTAGCACTACGGCTTGCAGAAGTAGTGTTTCTCCGTAGATCTGGAAGATCTCCACAAAAATTGAACTTCTCGCGGGCAGAGCTTCGGCTCGGGATTAACGCTCTTCGAGATTCTCGGGGCTTCGGATCTTGCTTCGGGGCTCGGAAATATTACCGGGGCTTCGGGGTAAAAATGGCACGCTAAACGACGCAAAACAGGAGAGAGAAAAGAGAAAAAGAGCAAAAGAACTCAGCAGCGTCGCATCCTATTTATAGGAGGCTGGAGCCTCGCAGTATGTTGGGCGTACAGGCGTACGCGGGGCGTACGCGTCCGACACGTCATGGCATGCATCATCTGAAGAACTCGAGTGCGAAGAACGTCACGCTTCGCTGTACGCTGGGCGTACTCCGGATGAGTCTGATGACTCCTCTTCGGATAATACCAACATATTAGAATTAAAATTAAATATTAAATATTTAATAAACTTTGGAAATTCATATCTTCTTCATACGAACTCCGTTTTCGACGTTCTTTATATCCACGCGTAGGTGAGACTACGCTCTATAACTTTCGTTTAGACTCTGTCGGCTAATTTTAAATTTATTTTTAATAGGCCGGGACAGAAAAACTTTGTTATAATTTCATAACAAGGATATCTTCGATTCTCGTTTAGATTGTTTCGGCTAAAAACCGCTCGGTCTCAAATCGAGTATTCGGGCTGCATACCGTTAAGTCGAAACATCAGAAAATCATAACTTCCTCATACGGAGTCAGATTTGGGCGTCCTTTATATATTCGGAAACCTCGTTTCAACTATTACAACATTATTCAAAGATATCAAGTTTATTTTACACTTAAATTTTGACTTTCATTTTATTCTTAATTAATCAAATCACATAATTAAGCAATTAAGCACAAAACACATAATACTCAAATAATACACTTCTATTATTTCAAAACGGTTTACAAAGGTTAACCTAGACTATTATATCAACATTAATGACAAGCCCAAAAACACAGGCGTTACACTAAGTCCACATCCAAACAAGGAAAAGGAAATAAAGCGAGCTAGCAGTCCTAAGTCCTTTAAACATTATGTATATAACTATACATATATATACATGCTTTTGACAATATATATAAGTTGAAAAGAGGTTTTGTAATACATTTAAAGAGTTTTGAACAATAAATAAATAATGACTTGATGTTAGTTTATAACACATTTTAAAAGTAGATTGTTTTGAAACACAGTTTGAAGTATATGAAATCCTTGTTTGAAACACAGTCATAAATCACATGTGATTGATCTTATAACTAGCATGTTTTCTACTTGTATCCCCCCTATAAAAGCATTTAAAATCATTTAAAAGATAAGTTTAAGGGATATGAACTCACCTGTCTGTGAATAAGTCGAATGTAAGATCGATATAGGAAGTTGAGTGTCAATTGAAGACTTTGGCACAAACGTATCCTATTAACCCTATAATGACATATATATATATATATATATATATATATATATATATATATATATATGTATACAATTAGTGTATGTAATAACTAATTATTGATTTGGAACCACCTTAGGGACTAGTAAACACGTATTATGAAGTGTTACAACCATATAATATTGTATATGAGTGGTATATGACTATACTAGGAAGTGTATGGTCAAAATGCACAACAAATGTGTGTGTGCGGCCAGGAAGTGTGTGCGGCCGAACACTCCTTATGGAATGTGTCAAAACGTGATTTTAAGTTGTAAGGGACATCTAGGAAAGTTTCATTCTTCACGCCTTAGCCTTAAATGAAGTTTGTTGCGATTTTGGGACCTAAAAAGGGTTTATGCGGCCACCATGGTGTGTGTGGCCGCACACACTTGAAGATCATACAAAATGATGTTTTTCATGTAAAATTTCAAGTGTTCTTAGCATATAACTAGTTGTGATAAGTGTATACCCGTTGTAGAGGCTTGAAAGGGGTGACTATGGTCCAAAACTTAGTGTGTGATCTTGGTGCTCTTGGTGTTCTTCAAGATCTAACACCAAAATGTGTTTTTCATGGATCATATTAGGGAACAAGGCTAGATAACGTCTTGCATCAACAAATCAATGGGAAGTATTACTTACTTTTATGAAGATCAACATGAAGATTTGGATGGTGCTTGAGAGACAAACGTGCTCTAGCTTTGAAGGAGTGGAAAAAGTGTTCAAAATGACAAAGTGTGACATTTATAGGTGGGAGTGTGTGGCTGGAATGGGTGTGCGGCCGCACACACCAGTGTTGTCACACCCCCAAACCGGAACGGTGGAAACGTCCGGAAGACTTCATGTGGTAACGTAACAATTGAATACATAGTAAAGAAAGCAATACAACCATCATATATAATTGAAAGTTTACATTTTTAAAAGGTACATGTTCAAAACCAATTACGATATGATGCCAAAATATGAATTTAAACTGGCGTCGCAGCGTCCCTTCTTCAAAAGCTGTTTGTTACCTGTAATTACTGAATCCCAGGGACATACAAGTAGTTTTGAAAGAGTAGATCAGCATTTAAGCTGGTGAGTTTCATAAGTATTAAATGACAACGTTTGTATGAAATGAAATGTTTTGTTTTTGTTTGTTTGTTCCTAGAAAATCCCATATTTTCTACTAGCATAAGTATAGTCTTCTATCAAGACCAATGTTTGTTTCTAGAAAATGTATGTACGTATAAAATTGCCAATAAGTCTGAAAAACCCCGTAAATCAATGTATTTTTAATATCCCATGTGAGTTTTCTAACCATGCTATTGACTAGAAATGCCTATACACAACGTTCTTCAGGCGTTGGAATGTTCGGACGTTTGTCACCCCAAATGGTGTACTGTAGCTAACAATCAGGGTGCGGGGTTGTCAAGCCCGTATAGATCTATACACAAACACCATGCTCCCCCTCCAAGGGATTCTGGTATATAATACAGGACTCGAAATGTGTACTCGAACGTACGTGAAGTTAATGTCTCACAAAACTTAGTATAAAAACAGATTTACGTGTAAAAATGTTCCTTTGTTATTGTATGTGCAAGTGACTTCTTGAAAATAGTGTTTCTAGTATGTAAAAGTTCATGATGTTCTCGTAAAACTATACCTATTATAGTTTTCTAAAAGTGTGTCTCGTTTGTATAGTAATCCCTAATGAAATGCTCACTTGTTATGAAAAGTATAATTTTTATAGTGCCTAAGATGGACACATATACATACAGTATAAACAGAGTGTTTGATTGATACATATATAACAACATTTTTCATTTCAAAAGATATGATGTTATCGTGATATATTTTGCATATGAAAGTTTCCCTATAATAGTTATAAATCACATATGATTCCGTTGATAAAAAGTGTATAATGAAACTTTATATAACAGACGATAATAATCGTGTGTTTTACTTGTATTTCCCCCTTAAAAGCATATAAAAGCATTTATAAAACATTTAAAAGTGTGGATTATAAGGGTATGAACTCACTTGAAAGATCGGAAAAGGCGAGATGAAAACCAAGCAGAATTTCGACTCGAGAAAGCGGATTTTCTTGGGATTCTTGGGAATCTCGGGAGCACAAACGATCTTTGGGACTTGAGCAAGGAAACTGGGGCTTCGGGATAGTACGTGCACGGAAAAGGAGGCCAAAACGCAAGAAAGATGAGAGGAATTGGCCCTTTTCTTCGGAACCCTCGCATCCCTTTTATAGGGGGTGGGAACCGCCTCGGTACGCTGGGCGTATGCGTGCGTCATGCGTGACCGCTTCCTCGACTGCCTCGGACCTTCGGATGGGACGGGGCATAGCCTCGCATAGGGGCGACGTGGACGATCCGACGCCTAGTCCTCGAGTACGCTGGGCGTACGAGTATATGCTGGGCGTAACTCGGATCGACCTGGTGACTCCTCCTTCGGATAATACCAAGATTAAATAATAAAATTTATATTTTAATTATTTAATAAACTTCAAAAATTCATATCTTCTTCATACTAACTCCGTTTTCGACGTTCTTCATATCCACGCGTAGGTGAGACTACGCTCTACAACTTTCGTTTAGATTCCGTCGGCAAATTTTTGAAATTATTTTTATTATTTATTTTTAAAAGGTCGCGGTAAGAAAATTTCGTTAAAAATTCATAACTTCATTATCTGACGTCTGTTTTTGCCAGACCTTTTACCATTGCGAAACCATTGTCGAGACCTTCGATTCTCATTTGGGTCATTTCGACCAAAAGTCGCTCGATCTCCGTTTCGAGTTTTTAGTTGTCTGTCGTTAAGCCGAACTTGGAAAAATCATAACTTCTTTATACGAAGTCAGATTTGGGCGTTCTTCTTACGTACGATCACGGTTTAATGTCATCTAACATAGTAGGTAATTAATTTGAGTTTTAGGAAATTTTATTTTCGAATTTAATTTCATTATATCAAAAGTGGTTACAATACTTGACTTTTTAGGTCATTACATAGAGTTGAAATATCAGGTTGTCACATCATCCCCCCGTTAGATGTAATTTCATCCCGAAATTTAAAGTAAGAAAGATACTTGTGAATCAGAGAAAAAGATGAGGGTACTTTTGTTTCATTTGATCTTCACGTTCCCATGTATATTCAGGTCCTCCCTTGGCGTTCCAGCGAACCTTCACGATGGGTATGCGACTTTGTTTCGTTTGTTTGACCTCTCGGTCTATGATTTCTACCGGTTCTGCCACAAAGTTGAGGCTCTCGTTGATCTCGATCTCGTCGAGTGGAATAACAAGAGTCTCATCGTACATACACTTTTTCATGTTCGATACGTGGAAGGTTGGATGTATGTTACTAAGTTCACGTGGTAGATTAAGCTTATAAGCTACTGGGCCGATCCCGACGAGAATCTCGAAAGGCCCTACGTATCCTGGATTTAGCTTTCCACACTTTCCAAAGCGTATTAAGCCTTTCCACGGTGAGACCTTCAATAGAACACTGTCTCCTACTTGGAATTCCAAAGGTTTCCTCCTTTGGTCAGCGTAGCTTTTCTGTCAGTCTCTAGAGGCTTTCAATCACTCACGAATCTGAACGATCTTCTCGGTCGTTTCTATTATTATTTCTGGACTAGTGAGAGTGCTTTTAGGAACTCGTCCTTTAGCTAACTGTGTGTCACCAAGTTCAGCCCAGCACAGAGGGGACCTGCACTTACGACCATAGAGGGCTTCAAATGGAGAAGCCTTTATGCTAGTATGATAACTATTGTTGTATGAAAATTCGACAAGGGGTAAATGGATATCGCATGCCTTTCCAAAGTCAATCACACATGCTCTCAGCATATCTTCCAAAGTTTGTATCGTTCTCTCACTTTTCCCATCTGTTTGTGGATGGTAGGCTGTACTCATGTCTATCCTAGTCCCCAGGGAACTTTGTAGTGACTGCCAGAACCTTGAAGTGAATCTACTATCTCTATCGGAGATAATGGGTATTGGAACACCATGCCGTCACACTATTTCCCTGATGTAAGTTCTTGTAAGCCTTTCCATCTTGTCAGTCTCCTTGATTGGTAGAAAATGCGCGGATTTGGTCAATCTGTCGACGATGACCCATATGGTATCGAGTCCACCCCTCATCTTGGGCAAATTGGTTATGAAGTCTATAGTAATCCGTTCCCATTTCCATTCCGGTATCTCCGGTTGTTGTAGTAATCCTGAAGGTTTCTGATAATCGACCTTAACCTTAGCGCAAGTAAGGCATTTACTTACCAAGGTAGCAATTTCTGCTTGCATGTTAAGCCACCAGTACAGTTTCTTAAGATCCAGATACATTTTATCTGAACCTGGGTGAACGGAATATCTCGTGTTGTGTGCTTCGGCCATGACTATGTCTCTTAAACCACCATGTTTTGGTGTCCAGATACGGTCCATGAGATAATATGCTCCGCCACCCTTGATTTCTAGATTCTTTTCCATTCCTCTCAGGGATTCACCCGCCACATTTTTAGGTTGCAAAGCTTCCAGTTGAGCCTCCTTAATTTGTGTGGATAAGTGGGAATGGATAGTCATAGTCAGAGATTTGACTCTCCGACCAGTGTCTTCTTTTCGACTGAGGGCGTCAGCTACCACATTGGCCTTGCCAGGATGATAACGAATTTCACATTCGTAGTCATTGAGTAGCTCGACCCATCGTCGTTTTCGCATGTTGAGCTCCTTCTGATCAAAAATGTGTCGAAGGCTTTTATGGTCAGTGAAGATAGTACTCTTTGTTCCGTACAGGTAGTGTCTCCCGATCTTCAGAGCAAATACCGCTGCTCCTAACTCAAGATCGTGTGTTGTATAGTTTACTTCATGCATCTTAAGCTGACGGGAGGCATAAGCAATAACCTTCCCTCTTTGCATACGAACACAACCAAGTCCTTGATAGGATGCATCGCAATACACTACAAAATCTTCTATCCCTTCGGGGAGGGATAGTATCGGTGCGGTGCACAAGGCCTGTTTCAGTGTTTTGAACGCCTTCTCTTGTTTTGCTTCCCAGTCAAAGGCCACACCTTTATGGGTTAGCGTAGTAAGAGGTTTCGCAATGCTAGAGACGTTCTTTATGAATCTGCGATAGTAGCCAGCGAGACCTAGAAAATGACGAATCTTTGTAGGCGTCTTTGGTGCCGACCAGTTCTCGATGGCCTTAATTTTGGAGGGGTCCACGTGTATCCCCTTCTTGCTAACAACGTGGCCCAAAAATTCAACTCTTCGAATCCAAAATTCGCATTTAGAGAACTTCGCATAGAGCTTCTCCGATCGTAATGTTTCTAAGACTTTTCGTAGGTGCTGACTATGCTCTTCCTTACTTCAGGAGTAGATAAGTATATCATCGACGAAGACGATGACGAACTGATCCAAGTAAGGACGGCACACCCTATTCATTAGGTCCATGAATACTGCTGATGCGTTGGGTAATCCGAACGGCATCACTACAAATTTGTAGTGTCCATAACGGGTTCGGAAGGCTGTCTTGGGAATATCCTCTTCTAGTACGCGTAATTGGTGATATACGGATCGTAGATCTATCTTCGAGAAGTAGTTTGCTCCTTGAAGTTGATCAAATAGGTCGTCAATGCGGGGTAGAGGGTAACGATTTTTTACAGTAAGTTTGTTTAGTTCTCTGTAGTCAATGCACATACGGAATGATCCGTCTTTCTTCTTTACAAACAAGACTGGTGCTCCTCAAGGTGAGAAGCTTGGTATAATAAATCCCTTTTTGTGGAGTTCGTTAAGCTGACTGGAAAGTTCTTGCATCTCTGTTGGTGCCAGACGATAAGGCGATTTTGCTACTGGGGTAGCCCCTGGAACTAAGTCGATTCTAAACTCGACTTGACATTGCGGTGGTAATCCCGGTAGTTCTTCTGGAAAGATATCGGGAAAGTCGCATACTTCTTGAATGCTCTTAATGTCCTTTACTTCCTGACTCGTATCGACGATGTGTGCAAGAAATGCATGATAATCCTTCCGCAAACACTTTCGATCTTGGATGCACGAAATGATGCGAAGGTTTGTACTTGATATGTCGCCATAAATCAATAATGTTTCGTCGTTAGGGAGATTAAGACGGACTGCTTTTTCAAAGCACATGATGTCGGCGCGAAGAAGACTTAACCAATCCATGCCGACTATGACGTTGAAACTTTTAATTTGGACCGGCATGAGGTCGATTGGGAAAGAATGACCCCGTCTGAAGTTAATGTACAACCCATGTATATGCAGTTAGTCTTTTCCATTTTTCCGTTTGCCATTTCTATAGTGAATGATTTTTCTAACATGGTAGGTTTATGTTTAAGTAAGTGAATAAAGTTTTGACTCACGAAGCTTCTCTCTGCTCCACTATCGAGCAATATGCATGCATATGAATTATCGAGAAGAAACGTACCAGCAACTACTGTAGGATCAGCTACGGCTTCTTCGTGGCCTATAGCCAACACTCGTCCCACCCCGCCGGTATTCGCTGCCTTTGGGTAGTTTCTTTTGTAGTGGCCCACCTCGCCACAACCGTAGCACGCTTGTCCTACACCAGCGTTGGGAACTTGCAGAAATGGACAGTGTGTCCCTTTCTGTTGCAGTTGGAGCACTGCATTTCCCGACAAGGTCCATGGTGGTGGTAAGTGCATTTGGTGCACTTTGGAAGGTTACCCACATAAGGCTTTGTTGGGTAGAGATTTGTAGGAACGGTAGTAGGTACAGTAGCAGCATTCATTGTAACTAGTGGTTGTTTCTTTGAGGATTCTTGGGAAGACCCACCCTTCCCTTTATTCCACCCTCTCTTCCTATTATTGTTGTTTTTGTTTCCCTTTTGTGGTTCTGGTGCAGAAATTGTCTCGTTCTAATGACTTCCGTGATCAATAAGAGATTGTGCCAGCTCTTTGGCACTTTCAAAAGTGTCAGGTTTTGAAGCTAACACGCTCGACTGAATTTAGTGCGACAGTCCTCAAATGTATCTCTCTATTTTCTTGCTCTCAGGAGCAATCTTATCTGGGCAAAGGATTGCCAGATCGCAGAATTTGTTGGTATACGTTGCTATGTTGGTACCAATCATTTCAAGAGTCCAGAGTTTGTGCTCGAGTTTTTGAATATCTCCTCGTGGACAGTACTCTCTCATCATCATGATTTTTAAGCTCTCCCAGCTTATTGAATTCGCCACTATCAGAGTAAGTACCTTAACGTGGCCATTCCACCAAGTTAATGCTCTATCGGTAAGCGTGTAGGTTGCAAACCTGAATTTGTTGTGCTCGGGACAGGAGCAGATTTCAAAGACTGATTCTTTCCTTTCGATCCACTGCCTCAAAATCATCACACCAACAGTTCCATTAAACATCCGGGGTTTGGCGTTCGTAAAGTCCTTATAGTTGCATTCTCAGGGTTGCCCATGACTCTCGCCATGGTTGGAAGGAAGTGTGCCAGTTCTCGAGCCAGTAGTAACATGGATATTGATCTGTGACATTGCAGCCGCTACATCTGCGGTGACTGCTGCTTGGAACATGGCAGCATCAAATTGAGGAGGTGGAGGCTGTGGTGGTATCGGTTCTTCCCCACCGTTGTTTCGTCTTGGGTTTCTACGCAGAGGCATCCTTCAACTATACGTTTAAAAGATGACGACACGGATAAGAATAAATGAATAATGAATGTGTCTCATGGACTAACTCTCCATAGTCCAACAACAAAATGAATAGTATAGTTATATGAAAATGATAGCATTTGGATAATAATTTCCATATGATTAGATATCTGTCAATAATATTGGGATTACAGATGTAACAAGTTCTGGAAAATGGCCTAGAAGTAGGCCTTACATCAACCAAGATATGAAAATTTTGACAGAAATATGACTAGATCAAGACCTAACAGGTCTAAGATTTACAAGGATAGGAAATTAGACCAAAGTTTTTACATAAACTAGGTTATATCCAAAAGATGAGTCGTCACGATTCTATCGGCGACGAGAACTGCTAGCATGAGTTCTTGATCCCGACAGTAGACGTTCTATGTCCCTTATATGCCTGTCAGCTCTCACTTCCTGAGCTCAAAGTTTCCTAACTTAAGCTTGAGTTTTAGCAAGTTCCCTCTACAGAGTTGCATTGCGGACCAGAGTCCTTTCATGAGCAGACTCTAGTTTGCGAATGTGGACAGTGTTAACGCCAGAGTTGGCGTCAATCTCCACAACTCGATCGATAGTTGCTTGGCCCAGTATCAGGTTCCTGGAAATTCTACGAACCATGATGCGTAGGACCATGTCAGCAGAACCTTCTTCAGTGAGGTTGTAGAAACTTCTGTCTTCGTTGTAGAGAATGGGTTGACCCTGTTCCTGACTCCATCTAGTCAAGTTAGTGGCCCACAGAGGTGTGGGTCCTTGAAATGCGGGACGGGGGTTCAGGTTTGGCTCTAGAGTCAGAACTATCGGAAAAGCCCTCAGCATGGTGATCATCCAAAGGGATTGGGTGATCATCTTCTGGTTCTTCCTCTAGCCATCCAACATTGCCTTGGTTTGGGAAGTACGAATCGCCATGGTGAAATCCAGCCATTAAAATCTACGCAAGAAAAGGGATATAAGAAATAGCTAAATAGACGAACTGACTAATATAATTACAATAAGATTAAATACCCCTATGGTATTACCTTATGGTTGTGTTGGTAAGTTTTTAGACTTGTCGCCACATCACAACCATTCTTGGGCATATGCTAATCACTCCTTGGACCAACATAGTTGATCAGGCTATGCCATTCCCAAGACTGACCATATATCCCCAGGCTTACTTGTGATACTCAACAATCGTAATACTTTTGTTCTTGTCATTGTGACACTGATTTTAGTATGAATGCAGGCACGTATACTTGCTTAAATATTTTATTATTAAAAAGTATAACTCTTAGACAAAGCGTTTTAATCCCAATGTATTTATAGTTAGTATATCTTTTATAGGTTGATATACTATATTCACTATAAACAATGCTCTGATACCAATCTGTCACACCCCCAAACCAGAACGGCGGAAACGTTCGGGGGAGGATAAATTCATCTGGTAACGTAAAAATTGAATACATAGTAAAGAAAGCAATACAACCATCATATATAATTGAAAGTTTACATTGTTAAAAGGTACATGTTCAAAACCAATTACAATATGATGCCAAAATATGAATTTAAACTGGCGCCGCAGCGTCCCTTCTTCAAAAGTTGTTTGTTACATGTAATTACTGAATCCCTGGGACATACAAGCAGTTTTGAAAGAATAGACCAGCATTTAAACTGGTGAGTTTCATAAGTATTAAATGACAACGTTTGTATGAAATGAAATATTTTGTTATTGTTTGTTTGTTCCTATAAAATCCCATATTTTCTACTAGCATAAATGTAGTCTTCTATCAAGATCAATGTTTGTTTCTAGAAAATGTATGTATGTATAAACTTGCCAATACGTCTGAAAAACCCTGTAAATCAATGTATTTTTAATACCCCATGTGTGTTTTATAACCATGCTATTGACAAGAAATGCCTATACACAACGTTCTTCAGGCATTGGAATGTTCTGACGTTTGTCACCCCAAATGGTGTACTGTAGCTAACAGTCAGGGTGCGGGGTTGTCAAGCCCGTATAGATCTATACACAAACACCATGCTCCCCCTCCAAGGGATTCTAGTATATAATACAGGACTTGAAATGTGTACTCGAACGTACGTGAAGTTAATGTCTCACAAAACTTAGTTTAAAAACAGATTTACGTGTAAAAATGTTCGTTTGTTATTGTATGTGGAAGTGACTTCTTGAAAATAGTGTTTCTAGTATGTAAAAGTTCGTGATGTTCTCGTAAAACTACACCTATTATAGTTTTCTAAAAGTGTGTCTCGTTTGTATAGTAATCCCTAATGAAATGCTCACTTGTTATGAAAAGTATAATTTTTATAGTGCCTAAGATGGACACATATACATACAGTATAAACAGAGTGTTTGATTGATACGTATATAACAACATTTTTCATTTCAAAAGATATGATGTTATCGTGATATATTTTGCATACGAAAGTTTCCCTATAATAGTTATAAATCACATATGATTCCGTTGATAAAAAGTGTATAATGAAACTTTATATAACACACTTGTATTTCCCCCCTTAAAAGCATATAAAAGCATTTATAAAACATTTAAATGTGTGGATTATAAGGGTATGAACTCACTTGAAAGATCGGAAAAGGCGAGATGAAAACTGAGCAAAATTTCGACTCGAGAAAGCGGATTTTCTCAGGATTCTTGGGAATATCGGGAGCACAAACTACCTTCTGAACTTGAGCAAGGAAACCGAGGCTTCGAGATAGTACGTGCACGGAAAAGGAGGCAAAAACGCAAGAAAGATGAGAGGAATTGGCCCTTTTCTTCGGAACCCTCGCATCCCTTTTATAGGGGGTGGGAACCGCCTCGGTACGCTGGGCATACGCGAGTACGCTGGGCGTACGCGTGCGTCATGCGTGACCGCTTCCTCGACTGCCTCGGACCTTCGGATGGGACGCGACATAGCCTCGCATAGGGGCGACGTGGACGATCCGAGGCCTAGTCCTCGAGTACGTTGGGCGTACGAGTGTAAGCTGGGCGTAACTCGGATCGACCTGGTGACTCCTTCGGATAATACCAAGATTAAATAATAAAATTTATATTTTAATTATTTAATAAACTTCAAAAATTCCTATCTTCTTCATACGAACTCCGTTTTCGATGTTCTTTATATTCACGTGTAGTTGAGACTACGCTCTACAACTTTGGCTTAGATTCAGTCGGCAATTTTTGAAATTATTTTTATTATTTATTTTTAAAAGGTCGCGGTTAGAAAATTTCTTTAGAAATTCATAACTTCATTATCTGACGTCTGTTTTTGCTAGACTTTTTACCGTTGCAAAACCATTGTCGAGACCTTCGATTCTCATTTGGGTCATTCCGGCCAAAAGTCGATCGAACTCCGTTTCGAGTTTTTAGATGCCTGTCGCTAAGCCGAACTTGGAAAAATCATAACTTCTTTATATGAAGTCAGATTTGGGCGTTCTTTTTACGTACGATCACGGTTTAATGTCATCTAACATAGTAGGTAATTAATTTGAGATTTTTGGACATTTTATTTTCGAAGTTAATTTCATTATATCAAAAGTGGTTACAATACTTGACTTTTTAGGTCATTACATAGAGTTGAAATATCGGGTTGTCACAAGTGTGTGGCCGTACTCTCAAGTGTGTGGCCGCACACTCCATGTGTTGGAGTGTTTGGCCTGAGTGTGCTTGACATGCATCGTGATATCCCATTTTTAGGCTCCTACCTTGATTGTACTAGGTTTATAACACTCGAATAGACCCTAAACAATGTTAAAAGATAGAAAAATGAGTCTAACTTTGATTATGTTGGTCTATTGTACAAAATAGAAATTTCGGGTTGACACACAAACTAGGGTTTGGAGAGACTAATGTTGCACCTTTTTATTTGATTTATTTATTTATTTATTTTTAATTATTTAAGGTTCCTCCAATAAAAAAAAGATACTCATGGTTCTAAGCTAGGGTTTTGAAAGAGTACGGTGTGTGATGGAGAATGGCATGAGAAAGGGGACGCCGCAAGTAGGCGCAAGAGTTGTATATGGAACAAGAGGGAGGAATGGAGCAAAAAGGAGGATTTGCAAAAAAATGTGTTAAATGCGCCGAGGACATATCGAAGGCTAATCTTGCGCCAAAAAAAAACTTCATGGTTTAGGCTTAGAACTGACACGAGAAAGAATATGGCGCATTGAATTTTAGGGTTATAAAAAAGATGTGGCGTAGGAGGAGAAGAAAAGGAGGGATGTTGCAATAGAGGTTGATAGCGCAAGAGGATGTGTTGACATACGAAGGTGCGCCAAGTAGTGATGTGCGAAGTTGTAGATGAGCCAAGGAAGGTGTGTCAAGAGGAGTATGGCACAAGAAGTAACAACTAAGTGGTGAAGGAGAAGAGAAAACAAATGATGGCGAAAGAAGGGGAGGAGGATTTTTTGCGCCAAAAGTCTTTTGAGGGGGAAATGTTGCGCCATGGTCTTGCTTACAGATTGTAGTTGCTCCAAGTCTTGCTCCAAACCGAAGTTGTTTCAAAACTTGTTGATCATGTGGATGTTGCACCAAACAAAAATTTTTGATGGTGCGAGAGGGGACTTGAGGCGCAATAAAAAAAAAGGAATGGCACAAGAGAAGGATGGTGTGGCGCAGGATGGGTGCGAGATCGAGGGCCACTGTTGCGCCAAGAGGCATGTTGATCATAAAGACTGTTGCTCACAATGTTGTTGCTCATGAAGACTGTTACACATGAGGCTGTTTGTCACACCCCAAAACCGATAACGGCGGAATACGTTTTGGGGTGGAGGACGTCATGTACAGTATCATCACAATTGTATAATAGTAAAAACAAGAAACATGCAACCATTTCATTTACATATTGAGTTTAATTACAAGTGTGTTCTGAAAAGTTCAACAAACACCAAAAGTATACAAAAATAAGAGATGGATCTTGTATGCTCCACCTTCTCCAAAATGTTGCACCTGTACCTGTCTATCTTTGACTTGAGGATACAAGTTCTTTAGAAAACGAGTATCAACATAAAGCTGGTGAGTTCATAGGAGTTTAGTGTAAATTTTAGTATAAAATGTATTAGTGCAGATATTGTGAAAAGCTGCAGTTTACATTCGTAAGTAGTAGAAAACTCTAGAAAATTCCTATATTTTCTAGAAAATACCTTGTAAGTGAAAGCCTTTAAGTTGCATGTACTTATCTTCATTTAAAACCATTTGTTGTAGAGGTATATTAGTGAGTCTCGAATAGGTAGTGTAATAACAAAAGTTATGCCTGATATCGGTGATAGTGGGGAAAACTCCCATAAGAAATAGATACTTATTTACTTCAGGAATTTTAACTTATTCTTTAGTGTTAGTATTTTAGTGTGAATGTAGTGTATTCTTTGTATGCTACTGATAGTGTGAGTAATAGAGTACCCCATGACCTTCCCGGTCATGCATAGTGTAGAGAAATAGCGGCATCCCTGGGCCTGCACGGCTCGGACTGAGGTTAACAGTCGGGATGTAATAGTGCCTGCCCCGTATAGATCTATACATGTAGCGCCGTCTTCCTGTCGGAAAAATCTGGGCATAGTATGTAGCGAATAGCGTATCTCGTAGTGGGTTAGTGTGTTATCCCCTGATTAGTGCTTTCTCTTGTATTATAGTGTAGTAGTCTTTTGTATAGTTCATAGTGAGTTCTCTTACTAGTGAGTCGTAGTGTAGTAGTCTTTTGTATAGCTCGTAGTGATTTCTCTTACTAGTGTGTCGTCTCGTGATAGTGTGTATTATAGTGTGTAAAATAGTGGCAGTAACGAGTAGTAGTGGCCTTAACTATACCCGTTATAGCTAACTTAGTGTGTGTAATTCTTGGCAATTGAGTAGTGTAGACATCGATTGAAATGAAAAGGCCCGTATCCAACACCAATATACATGATATATAATTAAGAAATCAACGACAGTCGGACGGATAACAACTACCCTAAGCCCACAATCAAACAAGAACAGGAAATAAGGCGAGCTATCGGTCCTAAGCCCTTTAAGTCTTATTTATATAAATATATTAATGTGCTTACATTTTATAAGAAAATAGATTTAATGAAAATCTTCTCAAAAGGGAACATTTAGAAAATAGTTTATTTATCCAAAATAGTTTTGAAAACGCAAAGTTCTTTTATAAGGCATAGTGATAAATCACATGTGATTTGAGTTACGGATAGTGAATCACATTTGATTAATTCTCATAAACATGTATACTTGACTTGTATTCCCCCCCCCCCCCATAAAACTTATAAAAACATGTGAAAGGCTCATTAAGGGGTATGAACTCACAGTTTATCGTAGGGTTCGAGTGTTAACGGAAGCCCTGAATGCCAATGGTCCCTATAAATCATGTGATGACACATAATTGGGTTAGAACTAGGGTGTTTCATGCTTAAACGTAATGGAAAAGCATCCTTAGGGCTCGGCATTACTGAGTACAAGTGTCTCATTATCCATAATTAATGATTCATGCAAGTTTAGGGCCAAGAGTGGGAATTGAATGTGCGGCTGAGGTGTGCGGCCAGAAGGGTGTGTGAGGCTGCACATAAGTGTGTGCGGCTGCTCATAGTGTGTTTGCGGCCGTACACAGGAGTGTGCGGCCGTACACTCCTCTTGTGAGTCCAAATGAAGTGTTTGCTCTTCACACTAAGGAGATTTGAATGTGTGTTGCCCCCTTCATGAAGGTGTGCGGCCGTACACCTTCAAGGGACCATGAATATGATGAACATGATGAGTTTTAAAGCTTGGGATTCAAGTGTTTACCACTAATAAGTTTGAAGATGCACTAGATCACAAATATGAGGCCTTCAAGGTGTCCTTGGTTGAAGATTTTAGAGAGAGGAAGTAGAGAGAGAGTAAGGAGCATCCAAATGAATGAATGAAGAAGGTATCCAACTATATATATGTTTGGGTGTGAGGCTAGAGGGTGTGCGGCCGCACACATGGGTGTGTGGCCGTACACACAAAAGTATGGCCGCACACACCTCTTTTGGTGTGGTTGATCCAATTTCATGAGGCAAAAGACTTTCCAACACCTCCTAAGACCGATAACTAGACTATATTATGCCCTAAACACGCATTTGGAACCACAAGATTTACAAAGGTTGAAGAATTCAAGATTTAAAGACAATAAGCGGACCAATTACATAGGATGAAAGTTTCGGATTTGTCACACTGTTGCTCACGAAGACTGTTGCTCATGAGGTTGTTGCTCACGAACCAAAATTCGATGTTTCTCTAAGCGAGTATGAGAGTAAGAATTTGTGCGAGAGTGAAAACGCAAGAATGAGAAATAGAAGTGAAGTATTTATAGGTGAAGGTTGTTAGGGTTTGTCAATGAGCCAGGATAGGGCTTTCATGGGTCAACTTGTGCGCCCATAAGAATTGGATGACACTCAAGTATAAATAGGAGAATCTCAACTTGAGTCGAGAGCGCAAAAATGATGCCTTGAGAATCAAGAAAGAAAAGGTGGCACATGCATGGATTTTATCTTAGAGACATGCATGGCACCTAAGGAATGTTCCTGGCCTACTCGAGACGTGCATGACCTACTTAACACGTGCATGGCCTACCTGAGATACGCATGGCCTAGTTAAGATGTGCATGGCCTACCTAAAATTTGCATGGCTCATTAAAAACGTGTATGACACATTTATTATGCTCTATGTGGACTTGATGATCCACATGGACATGATGCACCAAGTGGCTAAAAATACTCTAAGTTCTGGATCATGCTCCAATTTTATTGAACATGCTCCAAAGTTCTTGAAGATTCTCCAATGTTCTTGAACATGCTCCAAGTGACTGAAGATGCTCCAAGATAGTTCAAGGACTTTTAGTTGATCTAAGGTGATGAAGATTTCCAAGATGCCTCAAGATGATCAGGTTGATGAAGTTGCTTCATTTATTTGCCCAGTGGGTCCAAGGAAGAGGAGATGCTCCTAGAGCATGCAGTTGCTCAAAGTTGGTTCAAGATGGTCCAAGTAATCCAGTTCATCCAATTGCGGCTGAAGATGGTCCAAGTAATCAAGTCCATCCAATTTCTCCAAAGTACTTCTATTTGGTCCAAGTTAATGAAGTTGCTTCAAAGGAATCTAAGATGCTCCAAGTTGAACGATGTTTCTCCAAATTTGGTCTATGTACATGAAGTGGCTCCATGTTGGTCCAAGAGCATGAAGTTGCTCCAAGATGCTTTCAGTTGGTCCAAGATGATTCTTTAAAGCTTTTGATATAGTCCTTCTTTACAATATACAAAAAATGCTCCATAAACCAAGACAAACACATATAACTTTCTTGAAGGGGATGGTGCACCTATCATAAGATGCTCCACTTGGCTAAGGGTGTTCCATGATCATGTAAGTGATATTCTCTATCTAAATTAGCAGCTTTACCTAGATTCGGAAGTCTAAGAGATGGTGCACTCATATAGACTTATAGTTCAGTTAAGGGAAATACAACATAAACCCAGAAATAAAGAAAGGACCAAATGATTAATGATGTTTCTATTGCGGAAGAAACTAGACACTAAAGGAGGAATTTCTCCTCTCATCTCATCAAGCTGAAGATGTCTGACTTGGACGAGACTTCAGATATCTATATGATAGAATTATATATTTTTCCATCATTCACTTGATTTTGTAATACTTCATGTGACACTAATAATTGATATTATATGTTGATGATTCGAAGAAATAATCAACTGATTATAAACGAATGGTATTTCATGTTAAAGATATAACAATTGTTATTATAGTCTTTTATTTAAACAATAGATGTTTTGTTCCTATCCTTATACGTACATGTAACGGTTGTAAAATTATGAATAAATCCATATTTACTTATCGTTTAATGGATGTTCACATTCATGTTCTAAAACGATGTATTATGTGTTAAAGAATATTCTTATAATGTTATTTATGAAGTAAATCTATAATCTTTCATTAAATTAATAATTCTAATCATAACACCTTTATAATCAAATGACATTTGATTGGAACTTATCTATGTAATAATCATCATGACAATATATAAATAAGAAATAAATATACCAACTTCAAAAGGATGGGAAGATGATTCATTTAATCTATGTGAATCCTATTTATATGTGAGGATGATTCACAAGTGTCTTTATCTATTAGTAGTTAAAGAACAAAGGGCTTGACAAAGAATTATACATATTTGATGTATGTAATCTTTTCAATCCATGAATAGATTTGATGATAGATATTTATTTAATTTCACTAACGACTTTTATTCGTTATTGTTGAAACCTTTGATTTTCACAAATTGTTTCATAGTGAAGATTGAAATACAACTTAATGATATAATCATTAATCTTTCATTGTGATAAAGAAAATGAGTTTTGTGAACCAAGTCTTCTTGGAGCATCTTAGGAATTGTGTGATCGATTCACAACTCATTCTGACAAAAATACTCGCTCGTCGTTAGTATGTTTCTTGTGGCATAGGATCACCTGGTTACTTGAATCCATCTTTTGATATGTGAGGTACCCTACGTATTCTCTAGTGGGATAGGGTCACCAGGCTACTAGCTAAATCTCGATAGTACAAGTTTTTAAATAGGATAAAACATAGAGATGAAATGTAAATTAAACATATATTTTTTCCAACCAAAAAAATGGATTAAATACTCTATTAGGCTAGGGATGAAATGGTTTATCCTTATCTCAAAGGCATAGAGTCATTGAGGAACTGTTTGAAAGGTTCATTAAGGGGTATGAACTCACAGTTTATCGTAGGGTTCGAGTGTCAACGGATGCCCTGAATGCCAATGGTCCCTATAAATCATGTGATGACACATAATTGGGTTAGAACTAGGGTGTTTCATGCTTAAAGATAATGGAAAAGCATCCTTAGGGCTCGGCATTACTGAGTACAAGTGTCTCATGATCCATACTTAATGATTCATGCAAGTTTAGGGCCAAGAGTGGGCATTTGAGTGAGTGCATGGCGTTGAAATTGAGTGTGCGGCTGAGGTGTGCAGCCAGAAGGGTGTGTGAGGCTGCACACAAGTGTGTGCGGCCGTTCAGAGGGTGTGTGCGGCCGTACACAGGAGTATGCGGCCGTACACTCCTCTTGTGAGTCCAAATGAAGTGTTTGCTCTTCAAACTAAGGAGATTTGAATGTGTGCTGCCCCCTTTATGAAGGTGTGCGGCCGTACACCTTCAAGGGACCATGAATATGATGAACATGATGAGTTTTAAAGCTTGGGATTCAAGTGTTTACCACTAATAAGTTTGAACATGCACTAGATCACAAATATGAGGCCTTCAAGGTGTCCTTGGTTGAAGATTTTAGAGAGAGGAAGTAGAGAGAGAGTAAGGAGCATCCAAATGAATGAATGAAGAAGGTATCCAACTATATATATATATATATATATATATATATATATATATATATATATATATATATATATATGTTTGGGTGTGAGGCTAGAGGGTGTGCGGCTAGGTGTGCGGCCGACACATGGGTGTGTGGCAGTACACACAAAAGTGTGGCCGCACACACCTCTTTTGGTGTGGTTGATCCAATTTCATGAGGCAAAACACTTTCCAACACCTCCTAAGACTCATAACTAGACTATATTATGCCCTAAACATGCATTTGGAACCGCAAGATTTACAAAGGATGAAGAATTCAAGATTTAAAGACAATAAGCGGACCAATTACATAGGATGAAAGTTTCGGGTTGTCACATTATCCCCCCGTTAGAGGGAATTTCGTCCCGAAATTTAGGATTCCTACACAGGGTAATTACAGAACTACTATGCAAAAAGATGGGGATATTTGAGTTTTATTTGATCCTCGCGCTCCCAAGTGAATTCCGGTCCCCGCTTGGCGTTCCACCGAACCTTCACAATTGGGATGCAGCTTTGTTTCGTTCGTTTCACTTCTCGGTCCATAATCTCTGCAGGCTCTTCCACAAAGTTGAGGCTCTTATTGACCTCGATCTCGTTGAGGGGAATCACGAGAGTCTCATCGGATAGGCATTTCTTCAAGTTTGAGACATGGAAGGTAGGATGTATGTTACTTAGCTCGTGGGGTAAGTTGAGTTTGTAAGCTACAGGGCCGATTCTAGCAAAAATCTCGAAAGGCCCTATGTACCTTGGGTTCAGCTTTCCACGCTTTCCAAAGTGTATCGTGCCCTTCCAGGGCGAGACCTTCAAAAGGACTCGGTATCCTACCTGAAACTCCAAGGGTTTTCTTCGTTTGTCCGCATAGCTTTTCTGTCGATCCCTAGCGGCTTTTAATCGTTCAAGAATCTGTACAATCTTCTCGGTCGTTTTTCGAATGATCTCCGGACCAGTGAGAGCGCTGTCAGGAACTCGTCCTTTAGCCAACTGTGTGTCACCCACCTCAGCCCAGCACAGAGGGGATCTGCACTTTCGGCCGTAGAGGGCTTCGAATGGAGCTGCCTTGATGCTCATATGATAACTATTATTGTAGGAAAAATTCTACAAGAGGTAAGTGTGTGTCCCACAATTTACCGAAGTCGATCACACAAGCTCGCAGCATGTCTTCTAAAGTTTGGATCGTCCTCTCACTTTGTCCGTCGGTGTGCGGATGGTAAGTTGTACTCATGTCCAGCCTCGTCCCTAGAGCCTTTTGTAGTGATTGCCAAAATTTCAAGGTAAATCTACTATCTCTGTCTGAGATAATAGATATAGGGACGCCATGCAGCCGTACTATTTCCTTGATGTATATTCTTGTGAGTTTCTCCATCTTGTCCATTTCTTTGATAGGTAGGAAGTGTGCAGACTTGGTCAATCTGTCGACGATGACCCAAATGGTATCCAACCCATCCGTTGTCTTGGGCAGCTTGGTTATAAAATCCATTGTGATCCGTTCCTACTTCCATTCCGGTATCTCCGGTTGTTGGAGGAGACATGATGGCTTCTGTTATTCAACCTTGACCTTCGCGCAAGTAAGGCACTTACTCACGAAGGTAGCTATCTCAACTTTCATGTTAGGCCACCAGTATAGCTTTTTGAGATCCAGATACATCTTATCCGAACCTGGGTCGACGGAGTATCGAGTGTTGTGAGCTTCCTTCATGACTAAATCTCTGAAACCTCTGTGGCGTGGAGTCCAGATTCGGTCCATGAGATAGTAGGCTCCGTCACCCTTGACCTCCAAAATCTTATCCATTCCGCGTAGGGATTCTCCCGTCACATTCTCAGGTTTTAAGGCTTCAAACTGAGCCTCCTTGATCTGTGCGGATAGGTGCGAATGGATAGTCATTGTTAACGACTTGGTTCTTCGACCAGAATACTCTTTTCTACTTAAGGTGTCAGCTACCACGTTGGCTTTCCCCGGGTGATATCGAATTTCGCAGTCGTAATCGTTGAGTAGCTCGAACCAACGGCGTTGTCTCATGTTGAGCTCTTTCTAGTTCAGTATATGTTGGAGGCTTTTGTGGTCATCATATACTACGCTCTTCGTTCCATACAAGTAGTGTCTCCAAATTTTTAGCGCGAAGATGACCGCTCCTAACTCGAGGTCGTCAGTAGTGTAGTTTACCTCATGTGTCTTTAGCTGTCTTGAGGCATAAGCGATGACTTTACGTCGTTGCATCAAGACACAACCGAGCCCCTGATTTGATGCATCGCAGTATACAACAAAATCTTCTGTCCCTTCGGGAAGGGATAATACTGGTGCGGTGCATAGGGCTCGCTTCAGAGTCTGAAATGCCTTCTCCTGTTTCTCTTCCCAATCGAATGATACGTCCTTCTGTGTCAACATGGTGAGAGGCTTCGCAATCCGAGAGAAGTTTTGGATGAATCTGCGGTAGTAGCCAGCAAGGCCTAGAAATTGACGAATTTCTGTAGGCGTCTTCGGTGCTGACCAGTTCTCAATAGCTTTAATTTTGGAGGGATCCACGTGGATTCCTTCTTCACTAACCACGTGTCGTAAGAATTTGATGGGTTTTGGTCATAAGACATCCTATGTGCTCATACAAACCCTAATGCTTGGATCTAGGTTTCTCTATTGTACATGCTTTTGAATCCAAGACTATAAACCCTAATTCTAGCATACAAGTAATCATATTAGATATTAGAATAAGTTTATAATGTTACCTTGATTGTTATGTAGCAATAACAATCCCAATTCCTCCTTGAATTGACTTTGGAAGGCTTAGAGTCACAAGTGTCACTCCTCTAATGGTTCACAAACACCATAAGCAAGAGGATGAAGAGGAGAGAGGATGGAGGCTGCCCAAAACGTGTTCTAACCCTAGAAAAGAGGTTCCCCACGTTTTTGAGTCATAAGGGTCTTATATATAGTAAGGCTATTAGGGTTATCTAACAAGGAAACCCTAATTTGGTTGCTTAAGCCCTAAGCAACCCATGGAGCCCTTTCTTAAAGCCTTGGACGACTTCATATGGGCTTCCCCCATATAATTCGTCCACCTTATAATAAAAGGCAATCCATGGCCCAAATTGCAATTATCTTATAATTACAGTTCCAGTCCCTTAAGTTTAATTAATCTCTTTTAGTCACAAAACTAATTACTAATTAATTCTTGACTAATATTAATTAAACAATATGATTTCTCCTTTAGTATATTATTCCCATAATATATTAATAAATCATATTTAATCCTTTCTCTCCATAATTCATCCTATCAAGTTGCTTTGGTGAAGGCAACCCAAAAGGACCATGCACCATCGGGTCAAGTACATACCAAAATAGTTATGGACTTAGACACTAATCCAACAGTCTCCCACTTGGATAAGTCTAACAACTATTCTGCGTATGACTTCGAATCCCGATTTGCAATCGTAGCTTTCCAAAGCCGCTGTCAACTCTGATCCTATCAGATACGCGTGTCCTTAGATAAGGGATCATATATTCCTCCATTCTAGATATCATATGAGATATGATTTCAAATCATTCTCTTTGTACTACTTCTCGATTTCTGATTCATGACGACAGACTAATTGAACAAATCAAATTAGCCCTAGCCCGGCCGAGCATTTACGTTTGTCATCACTAAATCATCGAGGGGCCCAAAAGATATCGCTTTTATCCTACTTTGAATAAAAGGAATGGATAAACTATGATACAATGCTCGCTAGCACTCACGCACCGAATCACACACAACAATATGTTTTATAACACCAAGTTACTAGTGCGTTTACATATTATCAATGTGCAACCGATTCGCAAGATACAACTCACACATCTCGGTTTCAAGAATATAAGATGTTATCGTCTCACCAATCACTCGTGATACAATTTCATGGAGTGATCCAAGTGAGCGTGGGTTTAATCCAATGCTCAAATCATATTGATAAGCACTCATGAACGTTGCAACAAACATTTGCTTATGTCTAATGCTCTTTAGACAATCCACACACCAATTCACGACAGTCTTCATTCATATCTACTTCCAACATATGAACGACTGCGGCCCGTTTGAATAATTCGATTATTCTTAAAAACCTCAATTATTCTGGAAGTCAAAACATGCAAAGTGAAACACAAGAATAATACTAATCCCATATGGCCTCAAACCTTTGAGTATAAATAAAACACCTTTTATTTATCACCATATCGATTACTCATTATTTGTCGTTTCGGTTAATCAACTTCTTACTTGAATTCCAACACTTGTCCCATGCTCCTAGCATGTACACAATGTTTACCTATGGTTCTTACTTTGTGAAATAGATCACATTGAACACATTTCCAATCCTTCTCATTTCACAACTCCAAATCCGTTTTTCATAAGTCAAAGAATATCAAATTCTTGCTACTTATAGAATATGCTAGATTCTAACATTCTATGCAACTATCCTTTCGTAATATCACTGCACCAAAGTCACACAGACTATTGCCAATGATATTACAAAGTCCTCTATCAGAGATTGTTACAAGACAATTCCATAGACGTGATGTCTCTCACTCAAAGTACATTCTTTGAACATCCTTTTGCATAGAAGTTTCTAATCTAGTCATAGATTTCTCAATATTCAATTCCCAATATGGACACACTTCCATATGTTCCATATGACAACTCATTCTTAATAGAATCTTATCTATTCGTAATGATGTCGATACGGTCCATCCAATATGGAAACATTTCCATATTTTCCAATACTATACTTCCAACTACTCACAAGCGACCAATCCTCGTCGAACTTTGGGTTGTCCTTTGATAGTTGTTTAATTGTTCTAGTCAAAACCAATTCTAGTCCCTTTTCCCTCTAAATGCGCTCGGCATTTGGAAAATTTTAGAATGGTCAAATATCAAAGCATTTGCAATCGATCCTATACCCGAAGCGTATGGGACACGACGCATAATGTTTTATTTGCTATGTTCTTAAAATTTCGAATTGTGAAGAGGAATGCCGTAATCATAATCGAAATTTTAAGAACACACTATGTACCCTTGACTAAATCTATTAACATTTCTCAACCTAAACCTTTAGATTTGAAATGAAGCATAATATTCTCTCCCTTAATTATAGCAAAACAACTATTCCATCCTTACAACTTTGCAAAGAATGACTTTTGTTTTCTATAATTAATATTGCCAACTTGCAATACTTTCCTTAATAATCATACAATCATAACATTTATGCTCCCACTATCATGATGATTATTATAAAACATAACACTTATGCTCCCACTAGCTTCGACATGTATTCATAAACATCTTAACTTTCAGAAAAACAATGTTAATTGAATTTCTTAAGTTCATGTTTCTAATACTTAGTGCTTTGATAATCTTTTATCAAGGCTTCTGGAACTTATACACCTTTGCCTTCGATAGTTCATATGTGTGTCTAAACAATTAAGACTAATTGCCAAACCTCACAATTCAAATTATGGAAAGGGATGTCGTAACCATGATTGAATTTGAGAATGCAATTTTACAATCACTATCTTCTTAAAATATCTCTTAGTGAAAGTATTTCTTCACAATCATTTTCATGAAGGAGGAAATCTTATGACACTTAGATTTGAGCGGTGTATGTGTTCCATGTGAATTTGTTAAAACTAAAGTTTACGACAAATTCAAACTCATATGGACCGAACTTTCTTAATCTTGATTTCTTGCCTTATGGTAGCACAGCTGCCCACCATGTCTTCCAAGTAGTTAAGCAGCTCACCTTTTCTTATCAATGTACCTTTCATTGATTAAGGTGCTTTGCCTTTTATGCGTTCAAAATGAGAACTCATACAACTCTCATGCATAATTAACTCGATTGGATTGGCACATAATCAAAATAATGTCATCACGATAGGTTGTAAACCTTAACTCGTGTGCTAGTGATGATCGATAAGGTTTATTTGATTTGTTCTTGAGACCTTTCAAGACCATTAAGACTCCCACTGACTCCTTGACATATAAGGTTCTCTTGTCAATAACCATTTCTTGACAAACAAATATTCAAGAGTTAGTGTAGTTTTTATCAAAACTCCTCATAAATTGGTCCTAGTTGATCTTTATCTTATCTAAGACATCACAACTTACCACATTTAATGAATGTTTTAAACCTTCTTAATACTTTTCACTCATTGTCACAATCTTAACTCTAAGACTTGTTTTGGAACGAAGTATGATTGACTTCTTGATTTGACCATTTCTTCAATCTTTGATTCCTCTTCTTGGACATACAATTGTACCAAGACTCACTTAGAGGATCAATTGAGATATGGTTCTTAATCATTAAGACCTATCATAAAGCATAAAAGGTACTCTCCCTTCTTCTTAGAATGGTGAAACTTTTATCTTTCTGCCTACTTGATTCTTGTTATTCGTTCTACTATTGATTTAAACATTTTCAATCAATTCAGAATTACACTTAATCTTATAAGTATAATCATATTTACTAAATCTTTAGTAAATCATGACGAATATCTCGTTACTCTTATGGTGGACTTTGATCATACAACTTTGTGTACTCGATCTCCTAGTCCTTCACTTGACACTTTGTCAATTAATTAGTCTAATTTCCAAATACGGAATTTCTCATTCATCGTGCATCCACGTTGCATGATTCCAAGTTTCTGTCCAATTGAAACTTGGGCGATGACAAACTCTCCTTATTTGGTAAATTCTCGACTTTCCATAAATAACATAATAAGAACCAAATCCATTATTCCTAATAATAGAACCATTTTAACAACAATTTTTCATACACGCCATTGTAAGGATAAATAAATAAAATTTAAAATCAAAATTTATTTTATTGCGGAAAAATTTTGTCCTTACGATGCAACTCATTTGAAAACTTATGCTAATACATCTTTCTTAGCAATCTAATTCTAACTCTAAGTAGTAGCTCAAGAATCTAATCTTCGAGAAATGCGATCGAAATCCATTCCTTTACGGTTAGATTTTGCTCACTTCTTCCCTTAAGCTCCCTTTCTTTTCTTCGATCCTACAAAACATCAATTGTAATCTTATTACATTATGTATTCAGAATCTAGAATAGAAGCTTAAAAGAGTTAGTAAATGGATTTTACCTAAAGCAAATCCATACGTTTTGACTCTCCCATCTCTTAGATCTCTTAGGTAAATAGGGCAGCTTCGTCTCCAATGCCCTTTCTCTTGGCAATAAAAGCAAATTGACTCTTTTGGAACATGACATGGAACTACTTCAGACATTGTCTTTCTCTTGTGATCAAACTTTTCGATCATAGCATGTCTTTCGTTTCCATTGTCTATATCCATAGAGGTCTCGAAGGCAGATTCACCAATCAACTTTGCTTTTCTATTGCGCCAAATCATTGCTGATTCAGCAACAATAAGCATATAGGTGAGATCTATAAGGGTCACGTCGTAGTTCATCATATAGTACTCTCTTACGAACTCACTATATGAGTTAGGAAGTGACTGAAGAACCCAATCAACAGCCATTTCCTCACAGACAACGGATCCCAACATTCTTAACCTATCAATGTGTGACTTCATCCCTAGGACGTGTGCACACACTGGCTTTCCTTCTTTATGTTTACTTGCCAAAAGGGCTTGAGTGATCTTGAACTTTTCAAGCCTTTGAACTTGTGGGTTAGGGAGAATAATTGGAGGAGGAGGAGGAAGTGAAGCATGATCTCTTGTTCCTCGATCGAATCGTGGAATATCATCTTCATGTGGAATGCTTGTTCCATGGGATTTGAGAAGACCATAGTTGTCAAACTTTGACATCTACAAAACGGGAGAAAACGAATTCAAGTTAGTTGATTGATTGAGTCCTTAGTAAATCACCCAAATGAAATACTAAGGCTAGGACCCAACACAATATTCTACAACTCGGGAGAGGGATGTCGTAACCCTAATTGCATAATATTTGAAGGTAAGTGAATGACGATTCACTAATTTCCGCCACGAAAAACGAAAAAGAAATTTAAGTTTTAAATCTATGAAAACTCCTAGATCCTTTGAGATTCATTGAACATTTCAATGGCATGTTTAAATCTCGATATGCCCCTCTTGTTTGTGACTGGGATGCCGAGGATCACAAAGCGGGTGTGAATAACCATGCAAACTACATGGTGCCCTCACATGTTACAGTCACCTATTCGATGTGCCGGTAAACCACTCACGCTCCACCGAACTATGACAAACATTGAGTCACCCTTTGCTACCTTTGCTTAGACCCATTTAGTGTGCCGGTTAACCACACACGCTCCACTAACGTCTTCGCAAGGGCACAAAGTGTAATTTCATGGAATTGCATCAATTCACTTTTGCCTAAGTAACTAAGATTGGGAATTTCGAAAAACATTTAGTTACTTTAGTAATTCATTATACTTATAATGGAAGGTTTCGTCCTATCCTACACGTTCGGCTAACGACCCTCCACTAGTCAAGAGTGCGGTAGGTAAGAGTGGATATCCATTCAATCGCCATTTTATAGGCAATTTCCTTAAACACCCCTTATAGACTAGCTTCGTGAATGAGGCCTACTAACGGTAAGACTGACTTTTACTCATACATATATATAATGTTAGACTTTTAATGTTATATATATAGTATAGGGTGTATTTTAACACTTTTAAAATACTATAAGGTCTAATTTAACAATTATACTTTTAATTCAATTAAATTGTAAACCTAAACTTTTATGGATTTATTAAATCTCTTTTAATTATACACCTTAATTAATTAATAAAACCATAAGGGTGTGATTTGAACTTTTTCAAAACTATGCTAGGTTTTTAGAATTTAACATTCCTAATTAAACTTTTAATCAACTTTTAAATTCCAAAACTTGAGGGCAAGTTTTGAAACATTTCAACGCATTAGGGTTTAGAATTTAAATATACATCAAAACTAAACTATTTAATCAAAATTTAAATTCCAAAACTTGAGGGCAAATTTTGAAACCTTTTTCAAAACATTAGGGTTTTAACTATTTAAATTTCAAAACAACAAAACTTTTGGGTTCAAATTTAAAATATAAAACCTAAAGGGATTAATTTGAAACTATTCCAAACTTTGTCAAGAATATTCTAGATCACATAATTCAAATAAGGCAATTAACTATAATTGGTGGTTATCTAATTAGATCTAGTTCAAATTCTTGCAAGATAATGATCAAATAATTTCCATAACTTAACATATATCAAATAAGGTAACAATTATCTAATTAGATGACCAAAATCTTTTATTTTGACAAGGATAATCATAAGGGATTAACAAAATTCGAATTTTATTAAGTTTAAACAATTATGGCAATTATCCTAAGTCATAATAGGTAAAAATCCCGAAAATCCGCCTATCTGACGAGTTGACTCGTCGAGTCAGCCTTGGACTCGTCGAGTCTGCATGGACTCGGCGAGTTCAGCCATGGACTCGGCGAGTCCAGCCTCCAGAATCCAAAAAATCGAATTTTCCAGTTATATCAAGCATCAATACAATAGAAACCAATCTAGGCTCTGATACCACTGATGGGTTTTGGTCATAAGACATCCTATGTGCTCATACAAACCCTAATGCTTGGATCTAGGTTTCTCTATTGTACATGCTTTTGAATCCAAGACTATAAACCCTAATTCTAGCATACAAGTAATCATATTAGATATTAGAATAAGTTTATAATGTTACCTTGATTGTTATGTAGCAATAACAATCCCAATTCCTCCTTGAATTGACTTTGGAAGGCTTAGAGTCACAAGTGTCACTCCTCTAATGGTTCACAAACACCATAAGCAAGAGGATGAAGAGGAGAGAGGATGGAGGCTGCCCAAAACGTGTTCTAACCCTAGAAAAGAGGTTCCCCACGTTTTTGACTCATAAGGGTCTTATATATAGTAAGGCTATTAGGGTTATCTAACAAGGAAACCCTAATTTGGTTGCTTAAGCCCTAAGCAACCCATGGAGCCCTTTCTTAAAGCCTTGGACGACTTCATATGGGCTTCCCCCATATAATTCGTCCACCTTATAATAAAAGGCAATCCATGGCCCAAATTGCAATTATCTTATAATTACAGTTCCAGTCCCTTAAGTTTAATTAATCTCTTTTAGTCACAAAACTAATTACTAATTAATTCTTGACTAATATTAATTAAACAATATGATTTCTCCTTTAATATATTATTCCCATAATATATTAATAAATCATATTTAATCCTTTCTCTCCATAATTCATCCTATCAAGTTGCTTTGGTGAAGGCAACCCAAAAGGACCATGCACCATCGGGTCAAGTACATACCAAAATAGTTATGGACTTAGACACTAATCCAACAGAATTCAACTCTTCGGATCCAAAATTCGCACTTAGAGAACTTCGCATATAACTTCTCCGTTCGCAGTGTTTCCAGGACTCGTCGCAGGTGATCCTTATGTTCTTCCTCGCTCCGAGAGTAGACGAGTATATCATCAATAAAGACGATGACGAATTGATCTAGATACGGACGACATACCCTATTCATTATGTCCATGAATACTGCGGGAGCGTTAGTCAGTCCAAAGGGCATCACTACGAACTCGAAGTGCCCATAACGGGTTCGAAAAGCTGTCTTTAGAACATCTTCCTCAAGCACCCGTAACTGGTGATACCTGGACCGAAGATCAATCTTGGAGAAGTAACTCGCTCCTTGTAGTTGGTCAAATAGGTGGTCGATACGAGGGAGAGGGTAGCGATTTTTGACAGTGAGTTTGTTGAGATCCCTATAATCGATGCACATATGGAACGATCCGTCTTTCTTCTTTACGAACAAGACCGGAGCTCCCCAAGGTGAGAAGTCTGGTCTTATAAAGCCCTTGTTGAGCAGCTCGTTAAGTTGACCGGATAGTTCTTGCATCTCTGTAGGCCCTGAACGATAGGGCGACTTAGCTATGGGGCTAGCTCCCGGGATTAGGTTAATTCTGAACTCAACCTGACATTTGGGAGGTAGACCCGGAAGGTCCTCTGGAAAGACATCGGGGAAATCGCATACAACGGGAATGTCCTTTGGATCTTTCGTTTTCTAGCTAATGTCGACAACGTGAGCAAGAAAGGCGCGGTATTCCTTACGCAAGTATTTCTGAGCCTGAATATTGGATATGATACGAAGGCTCGTACCGGGTTTATCTCCATAGATCAATAGAGTTTCGTGGTTCAAAAGATTCAGGCGAATAGCTTTGTCGAAGCATAGGATATCGGCACGGTGGAGACTCAACCAGTCCATACCGACAATGACATCGAAACTTTTGATAGAGACTGGTATAAGATTGATTGGAAATGAGTGATCGTCTAACATGAGGGTACAACCTATGTAGATTTCGTTAGAGCTTTCAGTTTTCCCATTAGCCATTTCTACTACGAATGTTTCTTTTAGTGGTTAAGGGGATTGTTTGAGTAAGTCTTTAAATTTTTGATTTATGAAGCTTCTTTCTGCACCACTATCGAACAAGACACAGGCATAAGAGTTGTTGAGAAGAAACATAACCGTGACTACCGTGGGATCCACTACCGCCTCGTTGTGACCAATAGCGAGTAGCCTACCAGTTCTCCTAGCATTCGCAGCCTTCGGACAGTTCTTCTTGAAATGACCAGCTTCACCGCAGCCATAACACGTCGGGGTCACTCCCGAACCGGAAACTTGCGAGATAGGTTTGGAAGGGGCCTTGCAGAATCGCACAGTATGGCCCTTCCGGCCGCAGTTGGAACACTGCAATTCACGGCAGGAGTCGTTATGGTGGAAAGGGCACTTGGGACACTTGGGCAGATTCCCACTATAAGCTTTTGGCGGTGCAGGAGTGGCTGGAGTAGTGGCAGCATGGACCGCCACGATTTGCTGGTCTTTGGAGGAGGTTTGAGTTTTCTTGCCTTTCTTCTTATCCCATCGCTTCCTCTTTTTGTCAGATGAATTGGGTGGTGCAGTGGTAGTTGTGGTTGTTGTTGCTGGAGTGGAAGAGACTTCATGATTGATTAGACTCTGGGCCAATTCCTTGGCGCTGTCGAATGTGGTAGGGCGTGAGGCTAGAACATTTCCTCGATATGGGAGCACTAAACCCCAGATGTATCATTCAATCTTCTTGCTTTCGGATGGGATCATGTTGGGACACATAGCCGCCAAGTCGCAGAACCTGGCCGTGTAAGCTGTTATGTCAGTCCCTTCCATCTTGAGGTTCCAAAGTTCCTCCTCAAGTTTCTGAATTTCGCCCCTCGGGCAGTACTCTTTTCTCATGAGGTCCTTTAGAGTGTCCCAGCCCATGGCATTGTCTGTGACCAAGGAGAGTGCACTGACATGGCCGTTCCACCATGTTAAAGCCCTGTTAGTGAGGGTGGCAGTAGCGAACTTGATTTTGCTCTCTTCAGGGCAAGAGCACATTTCGAATACAGCTTCGGTTCTTTCGAACCTTTGGGATAATGCCAGAATTCCTCCAGTACCATCGAAGAAGGTAGGTTTACAGTTCATGAAGTCCTTATAAGTGCATCCCTGCACTCTTTGATGGACTTCACCAAATCTAGAGTTACCACCACTCGCATCCCCGGAGTTCATTTGAGCCATGGCTGCTATCACAGCCGCAGTCACAGCTATTTGGAACAACACAGGGTCGAACTGCGGAGGAGGAGGTGGTGGAGGAGGGGTTTGAGTTGCTGGTCTTCCTCTGTTTGGACGCTTTTGTGGAGGCATCTTTCACTGTAAGACCATAGAAATGATAGCAATAGTAAGAGTCTATTGCGAACATGAATAGAGTGTTTCATGGATTAAATCGACATAATCCAAGATCAGAATGAGAGTCATAGCAATAGAGTGGTCAACTGCCAATATACTGGTATAAATGATGTAATACAAGCTCATGAAAATTTACCTAACAGTAGGTCTTACATCAAACCATCAGGAAAATGTTGGCAGTTTAGAGGTCTAGTTAAGGTACTTTTAAGCTAGAAATGTTTACAGACAAGAGATCTATGGAACATAGAGAGGAAAGGCTAGTCCTTTAAACAAAAGAGTGAGGTAACTAGGTGTCTTCTACTGGCGACGGTTACTTGTTGGGCGAACCCTCAGATCCGCTAGTCGACGCATAGTTTCCTGAAGGTGTCGATCATGAACCCTTTGACGTGCTCGGAGTTCCCTAACTTCGGCTCGGGATGCAGCTAGCTGTTGCTGCAGAGCCTCGTTGGTCCTCCTTGTCCTGTCCATGGCTTCTTCAAGTTGGCGGATGCGAACAGTGTTGAGATTTTAGTTGGCATCCACTTCTACAACTCGACCAATAGCTGCTTGACTCTGCTCGACATTCCTGGCAATCCTTCGGATCATGATGGGCAGAACCCGATCCGCTGATCCTCCTTCGCTTATGTTGTAGAAGCTTCGGTCTCCATTGTAAGGTAAAGTTTGGCCTTGCTCCTCGCTCCATCGATGCAAGGATGTGGCCCACATAGGAGTGGAACCCTGAAATGTCGGACGGGGGTTGGGGTTCGGAGCTTCAGGAGGTTGGTTGTTAACTTCTGGTTCAGAGTTGGAGCTATCCGAGAAGCCTTCAACATGATGATCATCCAGAGGGATCGGGTGCTCATCGTCTGACTCATCATCGAGCCATCCTCCATTGCCCTGGTTCGGATAGTATGGATCACCGGGATGGTGGAAGCCAGCCATGCTATCTCTACGAGAAAGGGGAATAGAAAGGTTAATAGACGTACTACTCTAAGATGCTTATAAGATGAATCGTTACTAGTCGACTCAATACTTGCGTAGTGCATACCAATTACATGCAACCGAAGCAAGATAGTCCTTTGAATAAGCAATCCTAACTCCAGATCCCCAATCAAACAAGAACAGGAAATGAAGCAAAGGCTACAGATTCTGAGTCTATAGCGCCTTAGTCACATGTAACCATGGTGCATCCACTTAGCAACTATTGTCCTACCAGTAACGACCCTTTTAGTTATCACATAAGTATGTTTTGGAGATACAGAATACTCCTATAGTATTCTTATGGTAACGTTATTGTGGTAGTGTTGGTAAGTTTTTAGACTTGTTGCAACATCACAACCAAGCTTAGGCACATGCTAGTCACTCTCAAGAAAATGTAGTTGAGCAGACTACATCCCCCCAAATGTGACTATATGTCTCTAAGCCCAATTGTGCTATCTAACAATCTTAATACTTTTGTTCTATTCTAGGGTGATATTGGCTCCTGTGTTTTATGGAGATGTGTATATATATATACTTAGTTAAATCTTTTAGATACTTAACAGTATATATTCTTGGTCAGAGTGTTTTAGTCCCGAAGTGTTCATAGTTCGTATATCTTTTATAGGTTGATATACTTGATTCACTATAAACAATGCTCTGATACTAATCTTTCACACCCCAAAACCGATAACGGCGGAATATGTTTTGGGGTGGAGGACGTCATGTACAGTATCATCACAATTGTATAATAGTAAAAATAAGAAACATGCAACCATTTCATTTACATAGTGAGTTTAATTACAAGTGTGTTCTGAAAAGTTCAACAAACACCAAAAGTATACAAAAATAAGAGATGGATCTTGTATGCTCCACCTTCTCCAAAATGTTGCACCTGTACCTGTCTATCTTTGACCTGAGGATACAAGTTATTTTGAAAATGAGTATCAGCACAAAGTTGGTGAGTTCATAGGAGTTTAGTGTAAATTTTAGTATAAAATGTATTAGTGCAGATACTGTGAAAAGCTGCAGTTTACATTCGTAAGTAGTAGAAAACTCTAGAAAATTCCTATATTTTCTAGAAAATACCTTGTAAGTGAAAGCCTTTAAGTTGCATGTACTTATCTTCATTTAAAACCATTTGTTGTAGAGGTATATAAGTGAGTCTCCAATAGGTAGTGTAATAAGAAAAGTTATGCCTGATATCGGTGATAGTGGGGAAAACTCCCATAAGAAATAGATACTTATTTACTTCAGGAATTTTAACTTATTCTTTAGTGTTAGTATTTTAGTGTGAATGTAGTGTATTCTTTGTATGCTACTGATAGTGTGAGTAATAGAGTACCCCATGACCTTCCCGGTCATGCATAGTGTAGAGAAATAGCGGCATCCCTGGGCCTACACGGCTCGGACTGAGGTTAACAGTCGGGATGTAATAGTGTCTGCCCCGTATAGATCTATACATGTAGCGTCGTCTTTCTGTCGGAAAACTTTGGGCATAGTATGTAACGAATAGCGTATGTCGTAGTGGGTTAGTATGTTATCCCCTGATTAGTGCTTTCTTGTGTATTATAGTGTAGTAGTCTTTTATATAGTTAGTAGTGAGTTCTCTTACTAGTGAGTCGTAGTGTAGTAGTCTTTTGTATAGCTCGTAGTGAGTTCTCTTACTAGTGTGTCGCCTCGTGATAGTGTGTAAAATAGTGGCAGTAACGAGTAGTAGTGGCCTTAACTATACCCATTATAGTTAACTTAGTGTGTGTAATTCTTGACAATTAAGTAGTGTAGACATCGATTGAAATGAAAAGGCCTGTATCCAACACCAATATACATGATATATAATTAAGAAATCAACGACAGTCGGACGGATAACAACTACCCTAAGCCCACAATCAAACAAGAACAGGAAATAAGGCGAGCTATCGGTCCTAATCCCTTCAAGTCTTATATATATATATAAATATATTAATGTGCTTAAATTTTATAAGAAAATATATTTAATGAAAATCTTGTCAAAAGGGAACATTTAGAAAATAGTTTATTTATCCAAAATAGTTTTGAAAACGCAAAGTTCTTTTATAAGGCATAGTGATAAATCACATGTGATTTGAGTTACGGATAGTGAATCACATTTGATTAATTCTCATAAACATGTATATTTGACTTGTATTCCCCCCCCCCCCCCATAAAACTTATAAAAACATGTGAAAGGCTCATTAAGGGGTATGAACTCACAGTTTATCGTAGGGTTCGAATGTCAACGGAAGCCCTGAATGCCAATGGTCCCTATAAATCATGTGATGACATATAATTGGGTTAGAACTAGGGTGTTTCATCCTTAAACGTAATGGAAAAGCATCCTTAGGGCTCGGCATTACTGAGTGCAAGTGTCTCATTATCCATAATTAATGATTCATGCAAGTTTAGGGCCAAGAGTGGGAATTTGAGTGAGTGCATGGCCTTGAAATTGAATGTGCGGCTGAGGTGTGCGGCCAGAAGGGTGTGTGAGGCTGCACACAAGTGTGTGCGGCTGTTCATAGTGTGTTTGCGGCCGTACACAGGAGTGTGCGGCCGTACACTCCTCTTGTGAGTCCAAATGAAGTGTTTGCTCTTCACACTAAGGAGATTTATATGTGTGCTGCCCCCTTCATGAAGGTGTGCGGCCGTACACCTTCAAGGGACCATGAATATGATGAACATGATGAGTTTTAAAGCTTGGGATTCAAGTGTTTACCACTAATAAGTTTGAAGATGCACTAGATCACAAATATGAGGCCTTCAAGGTGTCCTTGGTTGAAGATTTTAGAGAGAGGAAGTAGAGAGAGAGTAAGGAGCATCCAAATGAATGAATGAAGAAGGTATCCAACTATATATATGTTTGGGTGTGAGGCTAGAGGGTGTGCGGCCGCACACATGGGTGTGTGGCCGTACACACAAAAGTATGGCCGCACACACCTCTTTTGGTGTGGTTGATCCAATTTCATGAGGCAAAAGACTTTCCAACACCTCCTAAGACCGATAACTAGACTATATTATGCCCTAAACACGCATTTGGAACCACAAGATTTACAAAGGTTGAAGAATTCAAGATTTAAAGACAATAAGCGGACCAATTACATAGGATGAAAGTTTCGGGTTTGTCACACTGTTGCTCACGAACCAAAATTCGATGTTTCTTTAAGCGAGTATGAGAGTAAGAATTTGTGCGAGAGTGAAAACGCAAGAATGAGAAATAGAAGTGAAGTATTTATAGGTGAAGGTTGTTAGGGTTTGTCAATGGGCCAAGATAGGGCTTTCATGGGTCAACTTGTGCGCCCATAAGACTTGGATGACACTCAAGTATAAATAGGAGAATGTCAACTTGAGTCGAGAGCGCAAAAATGATGCCTTGAGAATCAAGAAAGAAAAGGTGGCACATGCATGGATTTTATCTTAGAGACATGCATGGCACCTAAGGAATGTTCCTGACCTACTCGAGACGTGCATGACCTACTTAACACGTGCATGGCCTACCTAAGATACGCATGGCCTAGTTAAGATGTGCATGGCCTACCTAAAATTTGCATGGCTAATTAAAAACGTGTATGACACATTTATTATGCTCTATGTGGACTTGATGATCCACATGGACATGATGCACCAAGTGGCTAAAAATACTCTAAGTTCTGGATCATGCTCCAATGTTATTGAACATGCTCCAAAGTTCTTGAAGATTCTCCAATGTTCTTGAACATGCTCCAAGTGACTGAAGATGCTCCAAGATAGTTCAAGGACTTTTAGTTGATCTAAGGTGATGAAGATTTCCAAGATGCCTCAAGATGATCAGGTTGATGAAGTTGCTTCATTTATTTGCCCAGTGGGTCCAAGGAAGAGGAGATGCTCCTAGAGCATGCAGTTGCTCAAAGTTGGTTCAAGATGGTCCAAGTAATCCATTTCATCCAATTGCGGCTGAAGATGGTCCAAGTAATCAAGTCCATCCAATTTCTCCAAAGTACTTCTATTTGGTCCAAGTTAATGAAGTTGCTTCAAAGGAATCTAAGATGCTCCAAGTTGAACGATGTTTCTCCAAATTTGGTCTATGTACATGAAGTGGATCCATGTTGGTCCAAGAGCATGAAGTTGCTCCAAGATGCTTTCAGTTGGTCCAAGATGATTCTTTAAAGATTTTGATCTAGTCCTTCTTTACAATATACAAAAAATGCTCCATAAACCAAGACAAACACATATAACTTTCTTGAAGGGGATGGTGCACCTATCATAAGATGTTCCACTTGGCTAAGGGTGTTCCATGATCATGTAAGTGATATTCTCTATCTAAATTAGCAGCTTTACCTAGATTCGGAAATCTAAGAGATGGTGCACTCATATAGACTTATAGTTCAGTTAAGGGAAATACAACATAAACCCAGAAATAAAGAAAGGACCAAATGATTAATGATGTTTCTATTGCGGAAGAAACTAGACACTAAAGGAGGAATTTCTCCTCTCATCTCATCAAGCTGAAGATGTCTGACTTGGTCGAGACTTCAGATATCTATATGATAGAATTATATATTTTTCCATCATTCACTTGATTTTGTAATACTTCATGTGACACTAATAATTGATATTATATGTTGATGATTCGAAGAAATAATCAACTGATTATAAACGAATGGTATTTCATGTTAAAGATATAACAATTGTTATTATAGTCTTTTATTTAAACAATAGATGTTTTGTTCCTATCCTTACACGTACATGTAACGGTTGTATATTTATGAATAAATCCATATTTACTTATCGTTTAATGGATGTTCACATTCATGTTGTAAAACGATGTATTATGTGTTAAAAAATATTCTTATAATGTTATTTATGAAGTAAATCTATAATCTTTCATTAAATTAATAATTCTGATCATAACACCTTTATAATCAAATGACATTTGACTGGAACTTATTTATGTCTTAATCATCATGACACTATATAAATAAGAAATAAATATACGAACTTCAAAAGGATGGGAAGATGATTCATTTAATCTATGTGAATCCTATTTATATGTGAAGATGATTCGCAAGTGTCTTTATCTATTAGTAGTTAAAGAACAAAGGGCTTGACAAAGAATTATACATATTTGATGTATGTAATCTTTTCAATCCATGAATAAATTTGATGATAGATATTTATTTAATTTCACTAACGACTTTTATTCGTTATTGTTGAAACCTTTTGATTTTCACAAATTGTTTCATAGTGAAGATTGAAATACAACTTAATGAGATAATCATTAATCATTTATTGTGATAAAGAAAATGAGTTTTGTGAACCAAGTCTTCTTGGAGCATCTTAGGAATTGTGGGATCGATTCACAACTCATTCTGACAAAAATACTCGCTCGTCTTTAGTATGTTTCTTGTGGCATAGGATCACCTGGTTACTTGAATCCATCTTTTGATATGTGAGGTACCCTCCGTATTCTCTAGTGGGATAGGGTCACCAGGCTACTAGCTAAATCTCGATAGTACAAGTTTTTAAATAGGATAAAACATAGAGCTTGTAGTCTATTATATGATGTTTTAAAAGAACTATTTACTTTATAAAATTTTGGAATTATGCTCATTGCATTAAATATAAATTAAACATATATTTTTTCCAACCAAACAAATGGATTAAATACTCTATTAGGCTTGGGATGAAATGGTTTATCCTTATCTCAAAGGCATAGAGTCATTGAGCAAATGTTAGACAATAATCTTAACCACTCTAGTATCTAGTAATTACATTTATGTAGACTATCCTAAATGATTGTTTAGGATGAAGGTTTTTACTAATCCCACTAATTGTCATTCCAGAAGATAAGTACATAGAAAGTTCTTTTTATAATTGGGAGCTATATGGGACTTTTAGAGCTAAAGAACCATAAACTAAATGCATCATAATTTGGAACTAGCAAGTTTTCAACTGTTGTTAAATCGAGTCGATAGTTGATTAGAAACTAATAAAATGCATATAGATGCATTCATGGGCTTGATTAAGCCTCCTCGATATAGTTTGACTATAAAGAGTAAGTGAGTTTTCAAAGGAGAAAACATACATGAATGAAAATATTTCAAAGATTTAAGCTAATGTCTCAAAGTAAGAATCTTCTTTCGTACAAGTTAATTATAAAGTGTGATTTACCTATGAATCTAGATGAATCTTGTGTTTTGTACAAAGCTAGTGGGAGCACAGTAGCATTCCTAGTCATATATGTAGTCGACATACTAATTCGTGGAATAAAGATATATATATATATATATATATAGATAGATCATGGCAACTTAAAGGATTAAATAAAATTGCATTAGTCGTCAAGGATCTTAAAAGAGCTTCAGATAAAGGACCGTGAGAGATTTATCTTGTTAAATACCACATGACATGATTTTGAGAAAAATCCTAGTGCAAATGTTTTTGAACTAGATAATATGATTGTATTCTGTATGCTGATGCAAGTGGATTAATCATATATGTAATGATTATGCATAAAGGCCAAATGAGTCGAATGCATAAAGCATGTCGAATGATACCAGTATAATCTGAGAACAAGTCATTGTGTGACTTATAGGAACATTCTAAAGTACTTGCAAGAACTAGAGAAATATTCCTAATCTACGGAGTATTTGAAAGAAAGATATATTTAAAGTTGTTACACATGTGCTAAATTTTCAAATAGATTTAGATGATTCTTAATCACAATCGGGCGTGTCTTCATTATGAATGAAGAGAAATATACATGGATAGTGTTTCCATGTAAATTTTAGATACAGTTACAAATCAGAGTTAGAGTACATTGTGGTTTGGAGAACCACATATAAAGATGGTTGATGTATACTTCATTATGACTATGAGTAATCCCATTATGCAAGTATTGGTATCTAAGTCATATTTAAGCATCTAATTCATTATCAATAGTTTTTATTTATACCTGAGTTATATATAAAACTAAAAATGATTGTATTCACAAAGTTTATACAAATCATTTTTTTTTAGATCTACTTAACAAAGCTACTTCATTAGCTAAAGCATGAAGTTCAAGCTGGTGCTATAAGGCATTGTTGATATAAGTAGATGTATTTGATTGAAATTTAGTATTTGGATATTGGAATAGTATAAACAACATATATTGAAATGATTGGTATATTGGATATGAGTCTTTCATTAAATAATTGTTGTGTTCTATGTTAGCATGTTTAAATCCTTGAATAACTAGGTTATTCTAAATGTCCATAATCATTCATAGTTGTGGTAGCATCTATGAGATAAGACTAATATGAGTGGATTGGTGGATCCTCATGAATATGAGAATAGCAAGAGTTACTACCAACTTCATTGATACTTGATTAAGAGAATAAGTATTGGACTTGACCCGCATCAAAACCACTTTATGGATTGTAGTCAAGAGTGATATTTTGATCAAGGTTGTATCTTTGTATTCTTAGACCTGAGAGACATATTAGGGACTTGAAGTGTAGTAATTGTTATTCTTTGATATGGTTTAACATTGTTCTGTAAAATGGCGATCATATGGGCCATCATTGGGTATGACATGAACTACATTGATGGATGTATGTAGTCAAGATGGGATTTGTCCCTCTTATTCGTTGAGAGTTAGACATCTAAGGCCTTACTAAAAGTTGAACGCTAAATGAGATTGATCGCGATCCATATCTCATGTTCAACATGATGTCTGAAACAAAGGAATAATTGATACCATGAGATGGCACTCTTCATGTGTTGTTAGGGGCAGTAGCCTGCTGTTAGACGTCAACTACTGTCTATGTCACTCTATAATGAATTTTGTGCAAGTGGTGGATTGTTGAATCTATATGCCCAAGAATCATTATGAAGTGGTATTGCTAATAATATATGATCCTATAGGGCCACACGTTTATGAAGTTGGCACATTTTGTATATTTATTATTAATTTGATAATTTATAACTAATATCATTTCTTGTATTTTAGTTAGCGAATAATTATTGTTTAGTGAAAATAATAATTATAAGAGAGTATTACTAGTTAATATGTCATATGGTACGATTTAATAAGTCATGTACAAAGTTTTGGACACTTTGGTTAACCATGATTAAGTTACAAACTTACTCAACCATGGTTGATAAAGTTGGAGACAACTTTTTGTCTCTTTTAAGACCCATGGCTGAAAATCATAAAGGCATGGGAGGTTGCTTGTCAACCTTTCTTCCTTTGTCCCCTATGCCTCTAAAGTAAGGTGATTACTTTTTATTAATTAATGGGGTTGGTTTTTCTTTTTCATGGACTATATAAGAGAGTACACGGAGCTTGTTTTTTTATAAGTGAAACACTTTCTTCTTCTCCCTTTCTTCTCACCAAAAGCATAAGTAGCATGGAGCTACTTCTCTTGTTTTTCTTTTGAAGATCATTCAAGTCTTTGGTGGTTCAAAGTGCTTCTCCTTTAGTGCTTATTTGATTTAAGAACTTAATCTTGATGGTGGATACTTATAGAGAACATGTTCTTTGATCTTAACATCTTCATCAACACCCCAAAACTAAGTGGGTTCAAAGACTTCAAAGGTTATCTCTAAAACATCGTATGGTTGCTTTTATTTCATTCTAACCTTTATAAATGGATCCATGATGGTTTGGTTTTGTTATGAACTAAAAATAAACTTGTTATTTTTAAAGTCTTTTGTTGCCGGTTTTTTGTGAAAAACAAACTTATATTTTGTATTAAAACCTAACAGTTAGTGCATGAACTTGAAATGAAACTGAAAGCTTAAGAATTTTTTGTAGATACATCCACAATATTTTAATCCATAATTTTTAAGGTACTCTAAGGTTGGAATATTAAGTTTTCAAAATAATTTTCCTTAGATTTTATTGATGAATAAGTCCCTTGAACATATAATACAAAACTAACACTCATATGAAAGGTGTTCTTAGAGTATCAGTTTTGCATGCACTGTTTGGGGGTCGTGTTTTAATGAGTTTGAAAAGTGAGTTCTAATCATTGTTTTGAGCAAATTTTTTGCAATGTTTTAAAGATATCATGATCCATGTATGTTCTAGTCATGTTTCCATAGAAAAAAGTGGTTTTAAAGCATAAAATACATACATGCATTCAAGTACAAAATGTTGGTTCTCAAGAACTGTAGTAATGAGTTTCATGTATTGGAACATGATTAGGGTCAAACATACATAAAGAACAAAAGTAAAAGAAGAGAGCAGATGGAAAACTTTTATATTCTTATTCCCTTTTAAAAAATACATACAAGTCTACATAATGGAAGAGACAAGCTAGTTGTTGATCTATTTAAAACAAAGGAATAAACAATTCTTAAATAGCACTTCTAATTACCTATATACTAAGCTAAAACCAAGAAAGAAAGCTGGAAATAGCACTTCATGTGCTGTGGAGAGTTGGCACCCATGTAGGCCTTATTCATTACCTAACTTGGTCAAACCTTTTACCTAGTCGTATTAACCAAAAGATAAAACATGCACAAGGACCCATAAACCAAAAAAAAACCACTTAACCCATCAAGATTATCCAACATTATGTTCTGATCATTGTATCTCATTTTTAAGCTTGAATCAAGAACATGCAACCATGTTTTTCATACATGCATGGTGTTAAAATGCATCCGTGATGATCTAGAAATGATTTTTACCATAAGAAAACAAACTTCAAAGAATAAGAAGAGGAAAATCTGTTTTTGGTTTTATGTGAACATGCAAGCTTCCTTTTGATCTTAGCTTTGGTCTGGTCCTAGATTTTCACCATATCTGACACATGGAATGCGTCTTCGTCAAATTCTACAAACACTAAGATACATGTAAAGATTCTAGCCATAAAAGGGGCATAAAATCCTGAAGTAAAGAGAAAACATGTTAAAACTAGTCTCAAGATGAAAAGAATAAAGGAAACAGAAAAGCCTCTTTCCTAAATTTGATTTTTGGAAGTGTTTGAAAACTTCTCAAGATACAATTTAATGGTTATGGAGGCTGATGTTGTCTATTCTAGGATAATATTTGAAAGATTTTTAAAAGAGAAATGACTCTACGAAGAAGAGAGAAAAGATGGAGTATAAGGAAAAGACAAAAGAGAGAGAGAGAGAGAGAGAGAGAGAGAGAGATGTCTTTAAAGCAAATGAAGTCGTAAGGTGCATCAATGAGTGTGTGGATGGTTTTGGGAGGAGAAAAGATATGGAAAGACTTCTTTGGAAAGTGAAATCTTAAAAACAAATGAATGGTTGATTTTTATAAATAAAAAAAAAGTTGTGGTGAATTTTTATAAAGATTAAGGATTAAATTTTTGAGTTTTATATAGGTAAGGTGTCTTATAAAACAACTTCATAAATATTTGTTTTCTGATGAACTATTAATAAATTAAATTCTTAACTTATGATAGTTTTTGTATTAAAATATCATAACTTGTTTAATCTATAAACTAATTAAATACATAATTAGTTTAGCTTTGGTATTCAAAGTATTTCTTTTTATTCCAAATTTGAAATTTGATTAACTATTTTTCTTAAAGAGTTATGAGATTTGATCTTTGGCAGTTTGTAATATCGTTTAATCATGCACATATCCATATAATTTGCTATGTATATACTACATATGCACATGTACGTATTTTATTCCTCCATTTATTTGTTTTTCTCTTAGATATGCCACACACTATTCACATTTGAAATTTGGTGTCAAAATTACATGTGGATAAAAGTTCATTGGTTCTCTCCCTTAAATATAATTAACCACTGATCTTTCTTTATATATATATATATATATATATATATATATATATATATATATATATAGAGAGAGAGAGAGAGAGAGAGAGAGAGAGAGATGCGAAAATTGTCTCTATGGTTAGTCGAAAATTACCACTTTGGTTCAACAAGTTTTGGACTAGCACTACCAGTCCAAAACGTTGATTTTGTTGTGACTTAGGTCCAATTTATTTTGAATTTTTTTTAAATAATAGATTTGCCCCTTATTAATCTCATTTTCTATTTTATTTATTTTAGTTTTTTTAATTAAACATAAAAGTAAATATAATACAACCCAATCCCTAATAACCCTATGCCACCCACATTACTCTTCCAACACACACACACCATATATATATATATATATATATATATATATATATATATATATATATATATATATATATATATATATATATATATATCCTTCCAACACTGCGAGACCACCATCGCCTGTCGGACACCATTGTCGTCGGACTATTACCTCTCGGCAGAGAAGGTAAAAGAGAGTGAAATAATGGATGACTCTGGACAACCCAAACCAAATCCTGTATTGTTGTCGTTGTCCAGATCTATAAACCCTTTCTACGATCTCTTATCGCATTTGTTGTTGTTGAGATCTATAAACGTTGCCGCCTTCACAACGTCGACATCTTTGTTTTATGATTTAGAGATCGGATACTTGATGGCTGATTTGTTTGGAAACTCGAGCCACACACAGAGGTTTCATCAACTATCTTTTTTAAATCACAATCGTATCGTCGTTCACCTAATCCCACTCTCCTGCACCATATCTACAACATCTTTCTAGCTACGCCATCTACTCTGATGTTTTCACCAGTGGAAAGGCATAATGCTTCAGATTAGGGTTTCTATATTTCCTTGTCACAAAGGCAGCAAACTAATGATGGAGACGAAGGCGGAGCTAGGGTTTTTAAAAATAGAAATCTATAAGCTAGCGTTTCTTTCTTTCTTCACCGGAAATCGAGCAAGGGTTTAATTTTTGTCACCAACAATAGAGGGTTTATTGTTCGTCTCTAGAATCAAGGGTTCCAAAGGGTTTTCTCACTTGTTGTCTTTCAGATATGGAAGCCGTCTTCGAACAGAGAAAGAGTAATCCTAGAAGTTGGTGGCGATGGTTTCCGGCGATGGCACTAGTGGTCTATCGATGGTTCATGTGGTCTCTGATTATAGTAGAGGGAGAGAGAGAGAGAGAGAGAGAGAGAGAGAGAGAGATAGAGAGAGGGACAAACAAAGAGAGATTGAAGGAATGTCAATAGGGTGGGGGTATTAGTTTAGGTTGGTATTATGAAAATTGTAAAATTATAAAAAAAATTGAAAATGAAAATAGTAAGGGAAAAATCGTCGTATGAATTTATTTTATTAAATTATTGACCAAACTCGCAACAAAATCAACGTTTTGGACCGGTGGTTAGTCCTGGACCAAAATGGAAATTTTCAACAAACCACTGAACTATTTTTGCAATAAACAACTAGAGTAAATTCATAGCACTATAGAACCATAGTTATAGCCCTAGGATTGTTATTTCATTGAATTAGATTAAAGGGATGTACAATAATACTATACACCATCATACATTAAATCACATAAACATAAGGAAATTATAAGGATAAGGAGTTTTCCAATTGAATTAAACCTTAACTAAAAAAAGGAAATTAACCATAATAAATTAATTACCAAGGCCTAATTCAAACCCTACACGGTTATACTTTTCTTCACACCATCAGTCCAAAACTATAATGGGCACCAAAACACAACACCATCATCGCCATCATTTTATTTCCAACATACACCGACACCATCGTCCCCCTTCCTAGTATCTACTGCCATCAGCTGCAACGTCATTGCAGGTCGCAGGTCGCAGCCCTCATTGTATCGTTAGAAAATCACAAGTTGTAATCTCATAGTCATCTCTGTGTTATTTTTCTTCACTAAACACATGCACATGAAGTTTCATGTCAATCTTGTTTTTCTGTCCACAAGCTTGGAACCCTTCTTCCCTGCTTGGTGCGACCATTTTAATTTCAACTCAAAGAAATTTATTTCCCTTTCTTATTGTTAGATTTAAAGTGAGGAAGTGTTCGTATGGGTTGTTTGATTAGGAGAATGGTTTTTTCCTATGATTTTCTTTTTAGGATAATGCAGCCACATTGAGAAAGGATATACATTTCTAGATAGTTTAAAAATGTTGAATTTTGAATATTCTAATGGTTTAATTTGTGTAAAGATGACAAAGTTATTCATTCTATGGGGATATATATATATATATATATATATATATATATATATATATATATATATATATATAATGCTTTTTTGCAGTCTTTATTAATGAATGGATTTTTTTATTACAATCTATATGAATGCTTTGATTATTTTTTGCAATCTTTATTAATGAATGGTTCTCTGATGATATTTGTTTTTTTTAAAATTTGTTTTTTTGTTTTTGTAATCTTTATTAATGAGTGGATTCGATGTTCGAAGATATATATATATATATATATATATATATATATATATATATATATATATATATATATATATATATATAGTAATGTCGTGTTTCAAATTTTTTCCTATTTGATGTAGGTGATGTAAATTTATATGATCTAAGGGTTCAGTTTGTGCTTTAGAGCTAAGGGGTATTTTGGTAAAGTGTCAGCTCAGAATTTTATGGAAATTGGATTTTTTTTTTTTTTTGGAAAATTTTAAGGCGATTATGAGATAATATAAGCATAGAGTTTCTCGTTACCTTTTCATGGATATAACAATCATCGAAATTCGATTAATAATGAATAAGTTATGGTCTTCAAAAGAATTTAGGGTATGGGGAAAACCCTAGTATGTGGGGCATACATGGGGAGTACACAAGACGTACTTATGTGAGGACCTTTACGCTAGGCGTATAGTGGCATACGCTGAGCGTAGTCAGCAGATTGATCGCGAAACCTCAGCCTCATATGTTGGGCATACGAGGAGTGCAAGGAATCCTAATTTAAGTGTTTTATACCCTATTTAAGCAACTTAAGTCTTTAGGACGGGCCTCTTTACCAGCCCCCAAACCTCCTAAAGCCCTAAATCGACCTTTAAGCCTTCTTTGTGGTATTCTTGAGCTCTTAAGAAGATTTTAGTGGGTATTTTGCCCTTTGTGAAGGAAGTAAAGAAGATTGAAGGAGCTTTGCTTGGTGAGAAGGTTACAGCTTAGACTTTCATGGTTTTGGTCCCTTCTTTGGTTGGTTTGAGGAGTTGGGACGTTTTAAGGACTTATTGTTTTAGATTTGAGCTTATTATAGATTCCTTAAGCATAAATATGCAAGCTTTATGGGATTTTTTTGTCACATGCATGCATTAAGTCACATATTAAGTCCTTTTGAGCTTAAGAGCTTCATTTAGCCATGCATGAACATAAAGTTAGAAACTTTACGTGATAATCCAGCTCAAGGATGTCATATCTATGTTTCGGAGCAATGTCTTAAGGGATTAAGGGCTAAATATGGAAGAGGGTTGAATGGGAGGAGTACGTTGGGCGTACAAGCTAGTACGCGTGTCATACATGCCCTAAAGCATGTACGGTTAGCGTACAGTTGAGTACGCCCTTGTACTCAGTTAGTGGGCTTTGAACGTTTTGGGCTTCGGCTTGGGCCATTCTTTTGGGATTTGATGCTTAGGGCTTTGTGGGTCATCTGAATGCAATTGTTTTAGACTAGGAATGTTGTTGGGCCTTGGGGCAAGGCCCATGTAAGGTTTTGGGCCCAATTTGGAAAACTAGGCCATGAATGGGCCTTGAGTGGTTATCTGGATTTTAAGCCTTTGGATTGTTGGTTTGGGCCTAGGTTTGGGTCAAGTTGAGTAAAGGGTAAAAAGGTCTATTACTCTAGTTTGGGCAGTTAGTGTGGAACATATCTGATTATTGAAGAATGATTATTTTGGTGTTTGTAGTGCGGGTTTTTAGCGGGGCAGCAACTAGAGATTCTTTCTATGAGATTCGATAGTGCAATGTGAGTTTTCCTCACTTTACTCTTGGGTCGAAGGCACCAATGTCAGACCTTTATATTATTATCCTGAATTATCGCATGATTGTATGTTGTAATGATCTGTTAGATTTGTATCCTGGTATGTAGGATGATGCTATGCTTAGTGTTCTTTTAGATCTATATGACTGTCTGTATGTGTGTGTGTGTGTGTGTATATATATATATATATAGGCTTATGTTATTTTGTTTTTAATAAGTATTGTGTGCTAGAATGCACAGATCTGGACCAACGGATGAAATTAATCAATGGACATGATTTGAGAGTGTATGATATTGCAATGGAGTAACATGTACCATATAATCACACAATTTTTAGCAAAAGGGTATTTTGGACAATTAACTACAGTTATAAAAGGAAATTTTCGGATTTTTAAGGATGACTAATTCTCCTAATTTAAAAAAATTTGAATTTTTTGATTAATTCAATTTCAATTTTTACCGATTATATTCTGACAAAATATTTTTTGTTAGAATGATGCTCTTTCAGAATTTTATTCTAATAGAATATTATTTTGTTAGAATGATGCTCTTTCAGAATTTTACTCTAATAGAATATCATTGAAGAAAAATAAAACTCTTGAATCGGATGTTGAAAAATAACAAACATTTTAATATATATTCTTATACATCCGAACTTAAATACAAATTCATACATAATCTAGAATAAGTAATTAAATTCATTCTTAACGAATTCAACTATGAACATAAACTACATTCATTCTTGAAATCTCTTGCAAAAAAAATATCGGCATTCTTGAAAGAATCCTCATTCACTTTCTTGTTTCGTTTGTATATGTCTTGTATATGTTTGACCTCTAAGGCACTTCAAAATATGCTAGCATTGTATGAGATTGACATTTTGTGAGATTGACATTCTGTCAGAATTGTATTGCATGAGAATGATTTTATACAAGGAGCCTTTCCCATCAGGTCTTCAAGCCATTCTATCACAAATTCATTGCTGAATATTTTGTTGTGATACACTTGTAACAACTGCACATTAAACATATAACTAATTAACTACAATTCTATCAGAATACAACAATAATATTCTTACAGAATAAATTATTTTTGTAGAATGGTTTTGAATATTCTTAAAGAATTTGTATCATCAAGAATATACCCAACGAACAAAACATTTGAAATATAAATGCAGGAAAATATCATGTTAACACAAATATGTATCTTGAATTAATAACTACAAAGATGTAGTTTATATCAGATGTACCTTAACGCTCATCTAGTCTCATTTTGGGCATTTACAAAAGCATACACGGATAGAAACACAAAAAAAATACATGTAAGATGCATTTGTATTTGTAAAATCTATTTTCAAAATCAAAAAATAATTGGATGTAAAATCTATTTTCTTCAGGATTGAGGTAAATAATATTTTTTTTCTAGTTACAAATACCTAGATTTCAACTATGCATTTTATCAAACACGTGGTGTGCTTCTTCAGTTTCTTCAAAAAAAATTAGTGATAGTCATACCAATTCAGTTTCTTGAATTCAAGAAACAAACCCAAACAACCATGAGTTATATCCCATCCATTATCATAAATTGTTTCAGGAAAACCCAAACATCCAAATTTACATGGATTCAAATCAAAATAAGATGAAGAAAAAGATCACCTGTTGGCCATGGATGCAACACCACCACCTCTTTTCCGACCGCCACCATCTTTATCCTCAACTGCTTCCTCATCCCAACATCCTCATCGGAGTACAAATACACAGCGACTGTGTAACAAAAACAGAAACAAAAACAAAATTGTTTATGCAACTTGATTAGATTTTGATTTGAAGAATAAAGGACAATTGAAATCAAAGATTGAATCAATTAATCGGACCTTTCGACCAGCACGACCATTTCTCCACAACAGTGTTTTGGAGGTTTTGCAATCAATGCAGAATTTCTCTTCACAACTTACCGATTCGTGAGAAATCAAAACAGAAAGAGAAATAAAATGATCAAGAACTTATCTTCGATCTTTGAAAATATCAATTAATGATTGACGATCGAGTGTGTGTATATACCATTTCAATTTGTGTTGATTGTTGTTTGGTTTCTGGAAATCAGAATACAAAATCAGATACCTAAACTTGAAATCAGAATCAAAGAGTTTGAAGGACGACTGAGAATTGAAGATGGAAGGGGAAAGAACCCTAACCGAGGACAAGGGTATGTGGATTACCGGACCAGAGAAATATTGATTCCTTGAAAATAATACAAGATACAAGAGAGACTAGGTCAAAAATATTGATTTTATTTCCTTAATTGCAGGATTTCAATTGAATGATTCCTTAATTAAAAAGTAAAAAATGTCCAGAATACCCTTAAATGATTTATTTAATTGTTTATTATTTCTTGAATTCTCATTGGTACATTTAGGCACGCAATACTTGCTAAAAACATTTGAACCTAGCTCTCTCTCTCTCTCTGTATATATATATATATATATATATATATATAAGCTAGCTAGGGTTTGATATGGTATATGTCATTATGTAATCTTATGTGGGTTGAGGCGGTCCTACTTTGTGTTAAAGGCCAAGAGACCCAGGGCGTCCCGGATAGACTGCAGGCCAGAAGGGCTTACCATTCAACCCAAAGACCCAGAGAACGTTCCAGGATGAAAGGCCCGGTGAGGCGTACTAATCATGTTGAAGGTTATGTGAGCATACTAGATAGACTGTAGGCAGGTGGGGTGTTATAGTCAGACTGAAGGCTCTGTGTGCATGTTGTTTGTTGTTGGTATTATGATTATTTTTTGTGTTGGTACTTTGGTGAAACTCACTAAGCGTTGGCTTATAGTTTTGGGTTATGTTTCAGGTACTTCAGAGGATCATGGGAAGGAGAAGGTGTAACCGTACATATCCTCATGTTTTGGACTTATGATCTTCGGGAAAACTATGATATTGAACATGTTTTGAAAGCCATGATGTAAACAATTTGTGACTTTGGGTCGGTTTTAATATTTTAAATTTTTCATTATTTTAATGGATGTTACATTTTTACTTATTTGCAGTATTACATATTATGCTCAAGACTATTCTACCTAATGATATTTGTTACTTTTATGTTGTTTTGCAGACCGGGAAAGACCAATTTATCAAATTTTTTATGAAGTTAATACTTTTTGTACGTTTGGCATTTTAATATACATGGGTCAACGTTTGAGGAAAGGTTTGCGCTTGAGATGCTTGAGGAAACAAAAACAACATTGTGGAACGGAACCGAGAATGCATTAAAAGTATATACTTTAGCATATTTAGGCAATGTCTTTAAAAAATGTATATATTCAAAACTGAACATGTGTATGTTTATAACTGAATATGTGTATGTTTAATACTTAACTTCTATGAACAAGATCAATTTAAAGGGTTTTTGAAACAATGTTCATCTATGAACATAAACATATGTTTATAAGTTTTAATTATTATAATTAATCTCGTTATTAATGTTCATTTATGAACATAGACAAATTGCATAGATTTTATATTCATGTTTGATCAGACAATTCATCCATGTTCAATTGTGAACATGTATGAACTTGACTAATTTGGTGTTTTTATATAACTCTTTAGTTATTAACATTAATCTACCAACAACTTTTGTATATATATGCTTGTTCACAAATGAATATATACAAATGTTATGAAATGAACATATACGAATGTCCATAAATGAACAATAATCATAATAAAAAAATTTATGTCCAATGCTTGATATTTTGTTGATTCATGGAGTTTTTTTATATATAATTGATGCTTGAGTTTTTCATAACTATTATATTGTTAATGACTATAATTAAATGCTATAATTTTGGACATCATTAATGGTCAACATGGTTCTATGAATAAAAATTGTTCTATGTTGAACCCACCTTTCTCTCTCTCTCTCTCTCTCTCTCTATATATATATATATATATATATATATATATATATATATATATATACTAGACGAATTCTCACGCATTGCGCGGCGAAGATTAAAAATATATTGTTAAAATATTGAAAAATATATGTTTAAAATGGTTATGTTATTGACATTAACTTTGAGATAATATTTTTACACTAATTTATATATATATATATATATATATATATATATATATATATATATATATATATATGCACATATATGTGTGCATATATATATATATATATATATATATATATATATATATATATATATATAATCTTAATTATTTTGAACAATAATATTCATTGACATCAACCCACATTCCTCATTAATATAATTAAATATAATTATCTATTTAATATTATTTTTAACAATTATTATTATCGATTAATTATATTTTTACTTATGCGATCATTTTCTAATTTCAATAATGAGGTTCATTTAAAATACAATTTATTTATAACTAAATGTAATTTATAATTTGATGTTATTATCATTTAAAATTGTCATTCATTAATTTTAAACCAATTATTATTAATAATAAGTTAAAGAAGACTTTTAAGAAACACTTAATATTATTATTAAAATGTGAAACATACACTAAATAATAAAGTGATAGGATAGACAATTTGCACTTCAAAAGAGACTTGCATGGATAATATTACATATCCATGCAATTTGATTTTATTATTTATAAATATTGCTTATTAATTTTAAAACCACTTGTTATTATTAATAAGTGAAAGAAACTTTTAAAAAGCACTTATTATTATAATTAAAATGTTAAACATATACTAAAATATAAACTGATAAGATAGATAATTTGCATTTAAAAAAATGCTTACTTGGATAATATGGATAATATGACATATCCATGATTTTTAATTAATTATTGTTTTGAAGCAACATGAACATACAAACATAAATACAATACTTAATTAAATATTATATATATATATATATATATATATATATATATATATATATATATATATATATATATATATCACCTCCCATAACATATGATCGATAACATGAATCTAATCTAATTTTCATTAAAATTTCAACCACAACATACAATGATATTCTTAAAAGAATACTTAAATCAAGAAATACAAAAAAGAGTTAGCATATAACAAACTTACAAATTAAAAACTTCAATATAATAACATAGCTCGAAAAATTGTTCAAACCCTCAAACCAAGACAAAAAACTTTAAACTTGTTTTCTTTATGAATTTTTTATGTGATTTGTATTTGTGTGTCTACTAAAAAATAATGACCTTTTTATAGTAGAGTATCCATTAAATGTTTATTAAATAGTTTATATAAGTTAGAAAACCTTTGAATTGTTAATCATTATTAAGAGACTTTTGAGTGGTATTCATTAAAATAAGAGGTTTCAAATGCATGAGGTGTTTGCAAAATTTTATGGGGGTTTCAAATGCATGAGGTTTAAGGAAAAATGCTAGCTTTATAAGTATGTATGTATGATATATATATATATATATATATATATATATATATATATATATATATATATATGACAAAATTGTAAAGTTGGTCCCGATGGTTTGTAAAAAATATGGACTTTGGTCTAAAATATTTTAGAGTTGCAACACTGGTCCAAAAAATAAATTCTACTGTAGGTTTGGTCCAATTTTATTTAAAAAAAAAAAGACAAAACTACAAAATTTGTCCATTTGGTTTTCGAAAAACTGTAGATATGGTCCAAAAAGTTTCCAACTTGCATGGAAGGTCCAAAATTAAGAATTTCCCGTGGTTTTCGTCCTGAAAAAGTTGAAAGCACTATTTTGCCCTTATTATTTGTTTTTACATTTCCTTTTATTTCTTTTAGTATTTAAATAATTAATTAAATAGAAAAAAATATATAGGTCCACCCCCACCAATGCCCTCTCTCTTACACGAACACACACATACATACACACATGATAATTTTCTCCTCGGATCTTCTTCCCAACCATTCATCTCCAACCTATCTTGTTGTATCTTCCATAAATCAGAAAACATGGCTCAAAGGCTTCAATGGGCATCTATTGAAATTTCTCGGCACTCCGCTTCAAGTCGGCGTTTCCGGTGGGCGTTTGTATCTTCCATAATCGGAAAACCAACCTCCATCGTCAGCTGTTGAAACCACAAGTCGAACACATTCCTTAAAGCTGAGTTGGGCATCTAAAGATATCGACCCCCTATATACCTTTTCCAGATAAAGAAGGTTGCAGGAAGACTGAGTCATTGTCGTCGGAGCTATGTCAAACAAACTTCATCCGAATCTATGTCAAACACCTCTGAAATTGCAGAAGCAGATAAAAAACACCACAATGAAGCCATAATTGTCATGATCAGCTTTAATCCTTTGGTAGCTTCTATAATTTGATGAACCATTATTATAAGCTTGTGAAATTACACAAGGAACCATCATCAACCCCAATGGGTTTTCTAATTCCTTGAACCCTCTATCCTTTCAAGTTTCTTTTTTTAGCATTTTATTTTTATTTACTGAATCATGATGGTTTTTCTTCACCATCAACCTACTTTGTTTTGATTTCAGGCACCGAATATGGTTTCGATTTAAGGTTTTAATTTTTTATTTCAGGTGGAGGATGGCAGCGATGATTTTAGATTGAGTTCAAATCCAGACCCGAATCTTGACGTTTTCTCTTTAGATATTCTGTTGATTCCTCCATTCATCAATTTTTGTGTGTTTATGTTAATCGTTAGTCTTAAAATACACAAAAATCGATTTGTCTCTTCATGGTGCCATCAATTTGAGATATAACATGTTCGTCTCCATGGAAATAACTATTATATTTGCAAAATATATAGATTGTCGAGGAGAATATGTAGAGGAAGTGTATATGTAAGATTTGATATGCAGTTGAGAATGAGAAAGAAGATAATAAGAGAGTGAGTCGAGAGAGTCTGATAGAGAGAGGGAAGAGGGTTATCGGTGGGGTGGGTTGGGTGGGATTTTATTTTTCTATTTATTATAATTAATGAAATAGTAAAATAAATCAAGAAAAATGTAAAAAAAAAAAAGGGCAAGACCAACATTTTAGATTCTATTTGGACGAAACCCACGGGGATTTCTTAATTTTGGGACACTAAAAGCATGCAAATTTCTTGATTTTGGACCTTTCATGGAAGTTAGATATATTTTGGATCTTTTCCACAGTTTTTCGAAAACCATAGGGACCAATTGTGCAGTTTTGTCTAAAAAAAACTTAAAATGACTGATTTACCCTTTATATTTTGTTTTTTCATTTTTTTGTTTTATTGCATTAGTTAAAACAAAATACCACACACACACGCACACACTCTCTCTCTCTATGTGTGTGTGTGTGTGTGTGATGAACTCAAACACCACCATCCATTGATTTTCTAGATCTGAAGAACTCAAACATGAACATTTGAATTTTCTACTAACTTACTCAAGAACAAGTAAAACTAACAAGACCAACCAAACGCACATTACAAGAAGGGTTTCGAAGTGTACAAAAAGATGAAACAGACAAAAGATCAACAATACCCTTTGTCGGAGCCATGGGATCCGCCGATCATCTTCATCAATAATCCTTGACTTTCCAAAAAGAAGGGTTCAAAGATCTACAAACGAGATCTTCAGCTCCATCTTCATCACCACCACCACCACCGATCAATACAACTACCACATCCAAAAGATATGCCCACAACCATCACTCAACACCGCCACCGGTGTTGAACCTGTTTGAAAAACCCTCTGATATGAAAGTTACCGTCACTGTTGCCAAAGAAAACAACCAATATCTGGTGGTGTTTGAGTTCAATATATATGTATATATATATATATATATATATATATATATATATATATATATATATGTCACACTCCAAAACCGAGAACGGCAGAAACGTTCTGGGGCGGAGGACGTCATGTAAAGTATCACAACAATGGAAAGTAGTAAACAAGCAACAACATCATCCATTGCATTAATAGTATAATTTTAAATACAAGTGTGTTCTTTCATAGTATAAAACAACATAATGAATAATCAAAATAAAAGACGAGTCTTGACTGCTCCGTCTTCACAACACCTGGCCGTCGTACCTGTCTATTTGTAACCTGAGAATACAAGTTATTTTGAAAGCGAGTATCAGTAATAAAACTGGTGAATTCATAAGTATTTGTGTGTCTTTGATTTGTAAAACTGTAATGAAAAGACTTGTAATTGTTTGAAGGAAAGTTTGTATAAGTATGAAAATGTTTGTAAGTAATTGTAAGCGTTTGAAAACCCTAGAAAATCTCATATTTCCTACTAGTATAAAAAGTAGTCTGCTACCAAGACCCGACTGTTTTGAAAGTAGCCTTCTACCAAGACCCGACTGTTTTGAATGTAGCCTTCTACCATGACCCGACTGTTTTGAAAGTTGCCTTCTACCAAGACCCGACTGTTTTGAAAGTTTGAACCTCTACATAAGTGAAGGTTTTTCCTTGTACAACTATTATTATTCAAATCTAATCTACCTCATCGATTATGTGAATATGACACAGAGTAAAGGTAATATGGAAAATAATATAAAATAACTGAAATTGTATCCTTTTGTATTTGTCGTCTGTAAAGTGTAAGTATTGTAGTATTCGTAAAAAGTGACTACTATTGTACTAATTTCCTTAAAATGAGTATTAAGGTATAATGTGATGGCTAGATCTCATACTAAATGCTCTCCCTGTCAAAAGATTATGGGAACCAAACGCGACCCCTGCAATGATTGCAAGTCGTGAACATCCACATTATGATTATATGATCATGTATACCCAATATAACTATCACCTTTTGTTTAGAACAATGCGTTAGTGATTCATTGGTATAGTTAGATCCTGTAATTGTTCCATGCTATAGCACCTTATCGTGTATTGTATCACTATATAGTATGTAATGTATTAGTATGTCTGTAATTGTACTTTTGTAATTGTATCTCTTCATATAGTATGTATTGTATTAGTACAGACTCATAAATGAACTGACTCTTGTGTGATTCCTTGTACTTGGAATAGTAAGTAGTATCTCCTAACTATACCTATTATAGCTACTAGTAATGTACGTGTATAACCGAAAGTATGCCTTTGCTACCCAAAGGTACTGAACTGACTGATGGAACTTTTATGTCTATATATGTATACATGATATATAACTAATATTTAGACGACATTCAGACGATTAACCGATGCCTTAAGGCCACATCCCAACGAGGAAAAGGAAATAAAGCGAGATATCCATCCTAAGTCCTTAAAACATTACTTATATAACTATACATATATGGGCATGCATTTGACAATATAAAAGTATAAAAGAAGTTTTGTAAAACCTTTGAAAATTTTAATAACTAAGAAATGATGACTTGATGTCAGTCTATAAAATGATTTGAAAGCAGTTTGTTTGATAAGAACAGTTTTAAGTATAAGAAAACCTTTGTTTGAAACACAATTGTAATAGAGTTTGAAAGGAAACATACAGTATGTAAGACAGTTTTATAAAGAGCTTTAACATGTAAAAACGTTTTAGTAAGTCATTTGGAAGTAGTATAGTGAGTAAACAGCTAAAAGTGTAGTAAATCCTTTGTATGGTAGTTATTAATCACATGTGATTGATGTACTAACTAGCATGATTCAACTTGTATCCCCCCCCCCCCATAAAAGCATTTATAAGCATTTAAAAACATTTAAAAGGGTTATTTAAGGGGTATGAACTCACCTGCAGTGAGCGGATTGTAAGGAAGTGTCGGACAAGTGCTTGGTGTCAAGTGAAGACTTAAACACACACAATGACCCTAGTTCAATGGTGGTTGGTTCTGGGCTAAGTTCTAGTCATTAGGAAGGTCAAGAGGGCAACAATGCACCCTTATAGGGAGTTTAAGGCCTTGGGAGATCCTTGGCCATACACTCTCATTCAACCTTCTATTCTTGATGATTCTAAGCTCTAAACATGTTAAACCTAGTGTACCATGAGCTAGAACAATATTACTTATGATCTAGGAGCTGGAATGGTCGTTTTTGGCCAAGAACACTAGTGTGTGTTCTTGGTGAAACTTGAAGCTCTACACAAATGGAATGATTTCATGGATGAAATCATGTAAGATCACTAGTTCATGTGATTTAGACTTATTCTTTGTGCTATATCTTCAGCAGATAAACCCCGACTCTTATCCCTTAAGTGTACAAGGCTCAGAACGCTCAAATAAACTCCAAATTGTGCTAAATGATAGCAGGAATGAGTTTGACTTTCAATGAAGTGTTAGACTGAACAAGATGGAAAATTTCGGGTTGTCACAATATATATATATATATATATATATATATATATATATATATATATATATATATATATATATATATAGAAAGAGAGATAGAAAAAAAAAGGTTAGTAATATTTTCTTTTTGTCTTTTCTTTTATAAAAGAAAAATGAGAAATCAAAATATAAAGGGTAAATCAGTCATTTTAAGTTTCTTCAAAAAAAAATTCGACCAAACCTATAGTAGAATTCATATTTTGGACCAGTAGTGCAACTCCAAAACATTTTGGACCAAAGTCCTAATTTTTGACAAAACATAGAGACCATACTTGTAATTTTGTCGTGTGGGTGTGCGTGTGTATAAATAAATAAATAAATAATATATATATATATATATATATATATATATATATATATATATATATACATATATGTTTTTTTCATATGATTTGGTTTTCAATTTCCATAATGTCCCCTTCAGTGTAATACTCGTGCTCGCCCATGCGTTAAGGGATTGATATTTGAGTTCGTTTATTCGATTAATCTCAATAGATATCTTTTCCCGGAATTCAGTGCACATCATTCTTCGGAGTATTCTCTAATCTCTTTTTCGGTCAATTCATATATCAAGTTCACGTGCTGAAGCCCATTTTTTATAATAACTAGCAACTTATTGAATTTTTCTTATATATAAAAATATATATTTAGAAGCCCGTTTTTTTAGTTTTCGTACATGATTCTCAAAACCAACAGACCAGCCGAGAAATAAGGTTTTAAAAAAAATAAATTATAAAGTATTATCGAAAATCTTATGTAAATTAATGAGAGGTTAGATAAAATGTTGAATAATACATAAATTAATGGGAGTTTAGATAATCTTTGAAAAATATATAGATTATCGAGGAGAATATGTAGAGGAAGTGTATATGTAAGATTTGATATGCAGTTGAGAATGAGAAAGAAGATGATAGGAGAGTGAGTCGAGAGAGTCTGATAGAGAGAGGGAAGAGGGTTATCGGTGGGGTGGGTTGGGTAGGATTTTATTTTTCTATTTATTATAATTAATGAAATAGTAAAGTAAATCAAGAAAAATGTAAAAAAAAAAAAAAAAAAAAAAGTGGCAAGGCCATCATTTTAGATTCTATTTGGACAAAACCCACGGGGATTTCTTAATTTTGGGACTAAAAGCATGCAAAAAGTGGCAAGGCCATCATTTTAGATTCTATTTTTGATCTTTTCCACAGTTTTTAGAAAACCATAGGGACCAATTGGTCAAAGTGTTAGGAGGCCATTGGGTTGCAGCAAAGGATTGCAAGGCGTCGTATTTGAGTTTATGGTCAATGGACCATACTTAATGGAGTTTAGGGCCTAGGGGAGTTTACTCCTGGCCGTAAAATCTCTAATGGGTCTCCATTTGAGGCTTAAAGGCAAGATGTCTTATGTGGTTAAGTGTTTCAAGGCAAAACAAGAGGCTAAGTGAGTTTAAGGTCCAAGAATGACCTTAACTTGTGTTTACAACCTGGGGACCACTTCCCTATGAGTTTACGGTCGTAAACTCATGGTGGGAAGTAACATTTCGATGTTTGAAGTCCCTAGTTCAATGGTGGTTGGTTCTGGGCTAAGTTCTAGTCATTAGGAAGGTCAAGAGGGCAACAATGCACCCTTATAGGGAGTTTAAGGCCTTGGGAGATCCTTGGCCATACACTCTCATTCAACCCTCTATTCTTGATGATTCTAAGCTCTAAACATGTTAAACCTAGTGTACAATGAGCTAGAACAATATTACTTATGATCTAGGAGCTTGAATGGTCGTTTTTGGCCAAGAACACTAGTGTGTGTTCTTGGTGAAACTTGAAGCTCTACACAAATGGAATGATTTCATGGATGAAATCATGTAAGATCACTAGTTCATGTGATTTAGACTTATTCTTTGTGCTATATCTTCAGCAGATAAACCCCGACTCTTATCCCTTAAGTGTACAAGGCTCAGAATGCTCAAATAAACTCCAAATTGTGCTAAATGATAGCAGGAATGAGTTTGACTTTCAATGAAGTGTTAGACTGAACAAGATGGAAAATTTCGGGTTGTCACAATATATATATATATATATATATATATATATATATAGAAAGAGAGAGAGAGAAAAAAAAAGGTTGGTAATATTTTCTTTTTGTCTTTTCTTTTATAAAAGAAAAATGAGAAATCAAAATATAAAGGGTAAATCAGTCATTTGAAGTTTCTTCAAAAAAAAAATTCGACCAAACCTATAGTAGAATTCATATTTTGGACCAGTAGTGCAACTCCAAAACATTTTGGACCAAAGTCCTAATTTTTGACAAAACATAGAGACCATACTTGTAATTTTGTCGTGTGGGTGTGTGTGTGTATATAAATAAATAAATATATATATATATATATATATATATATATATATATATATATATATATATATATATATATATATATATATACATATATGTTTTTTTCATATGATTTGGTTTTCAATTTCCATAATGTCCCCTTCAGTGTAATACTCGTGCTCGCCCATGCGTTAAGGGATTGATATTTGAGTTCGTTTATTCGATTAATCTCAATAGATATCTTTTCCCGGAATTTAGTGCACATCATTCTTCGGAGTATTCTCTAATCTCTTTTTCGGTCAATTCATATATCAAGTTCACGTGCTGAAGCCCATTTTTTATAATAACTAGCGACTTATTGAATTTTTCTTATATATAAAAATATATATTTAGAAGCCCGTTTTTTTAGTTTTCGTACATGATTCTCAAAACCAACAAACCAGCCGAGAAATAAGGTTTTAAAAAAAATAAATTATAAAGTATTATCGAAAATCTTATGTAAATTAATGAGAGGTTAGATAAAATGTTGAATAATACATAAATTAATGGGAGTTTAGATAATCTTTGAAAAATATATAGATTATCGAGGAGAATATGTAGAGGAAGTGTATATGTAAGATTTGATATGCGGTTGAGAATGAGAAAGAAGATGATAGGAGAGTGAGTCGAGAGAGTCTGATAGAGAGAGGGAAGAGGGTTATCGGTGGGGTGGGTTGGGTGGGATTTTATTTTTCTATTTAATATAATTAATGAAATAGTAAAATAAATCAAGAAAAATGTAAAAAAAAAAAAAAAAAAAAAAAAAAAAAAAAAAGTGGCAAGGCCATCATTTTAGATTCTATTTGGACAAAACCCACGGGGATTTCTTAATTTTGGGACTAAAAGCATGCAAAAAGTGGCAAGGCCATCATTTTAGATTCTATTTTTGATCTTTTCCACAGTTTTTAGAAAACCATAGGGACCAATTGGTCAAAGTGTTAGGAGGCCATTGGGTTGCAGCAAAGGATTGCAAGGCGTCGTATTTGAGTTTATGGTCAATGGACCATACTTAATGGAGTTTAGGGCCTAGGGGAGTTTATTCCTGGCCGTAAAATCTCTAATGGGTCTCCATTTGAGGCTTAAAGGCAAGATGTCTTATGTGGTTAAGTGTTTCAAGGCAAAACAAGAGGCTAAGTGAGTTTAAGGTCCAAGAATGACCTTAACTTGTGTATACAACCTGGGGACCACTTCCCTATGAGTTTACGGTCGTAAACTCATGGTGGGAAGTAACATTTCGATGTTTGAAGTCCCTAGTTCAATGGTGGTTGGTTATGGGCTAAGTTCTAGTCATTAGGAAGGTCAAGAGGGCAACAATGCACCCTTATAGGGAGTTTAAGGCCTTGGGAGATCCTTGGCCATACACTCTCATTCAACCCTCTATTCTTGATGATTCTAAGCTCTAAACATGTTAAACCTAGTGTACAATGAGCTAGAACAATATTACTTATGATCTAGGAGCTTGATTGGTCGTTTTTGGCCAAGAACACTAGTGTGTGTTCTTGGTGAAACTTGAAGATCTACACAAATGGAATGATTTCATGGATGAAATCATGTAAGATCACTAGTTCATGTAAGATATAAACTAGTTAGGACAAGAAGCTTACGAGTTTTGAAGATCGGGGACGAAGATCGGGACGGTACTTGAGAGGATTTCAGCCAAGGAAGTGAAGAATGGAACAAATGGCCAAAATATCAACATATAGTAGGACTTTACAGCCCACATGGAGTTTACGGCCGTAAACTCCCATTTGGTGTCCGTGAACTCCTTGTCAAGGTGATTTAGACTTGTTCTTTGTGCTATATCTTCAGCAGATAAACCCCGACTCTTATCCTTTAAGTGTACAAGGCTCAGAACGCTCAAATAAACTCCAAATTGTGCTAAATGATAGCAGGAATGAGTTTGACTTTCAATGAAGTGTTAGACTGAACAAGATGGAAAATTTCGGGTTCTCACAATATATATATATATATATATATATATATATATATATATATATATATATATATATATATAGAAAGAGAGAGAGAGAGAGAGAGAGAGAGAGAGAAAAGGTTGGTAATATTTTCTTTTTGTCTTTTCTTTTATAAAAGAAAAATGAGAAATCAAAATATAAAGGGTAAATCAGTCATTTTAAGTTTCTTCAAAAAAAAAAAATCGACCAAACCTATAGTAGAATTCATATTTTGGACCAGTAGTGCAACTCCAAAACATTTTGGACCAAAGTCCTAATTTTTGACAAAACATAGAGACCATACTTGTAATTTTGTCGTGTGGGTGTGTGTGTGTATATAAATAAATATATATATATATATATATATATATATATGTGTGTGTGTGTGTGTGTGTGTTTTTTTTTTTCATATGATTTGGTTTTCAATTTCCATAATGTCCCCTTCAGTGTAATACTCGTGCTCGCCCATGCGTTAAGGGATTGATATTTGAGTTCGTTTATTCGATTAATCTCAATAGATATCTTTTCCCGGAATTTAGTGCACATCATTCTTCGGAGTATTCTCTAATCTCTTTTTCGGTCAATTCATATATCAAGTTCACGTGCTGAAGCCCATTTTTTATAATAACTAGTGACTTATTGAATTTTTCTTATATATAAAAATATATATTTAGAAGCCCGTTTTTTTAGTTTTCGTACATGATTCTCAAAACCAACAAACCAGCCGAGAAATAAGGTTTTAAAAAAAATAAATTATAAAGTATTATCGAAAATCTTATGTAAATTAATGAGAGGTTAGATAAAATGTTGAATAATACATAAATTAATGGGAGTTTAGATAATCTTTGAAAAATATATAGATTATCGAGGAGAATATGTAGAGGAAGTGTATATGTAAGATTTGATATGCGGTTGAGAATGAGAAAGAAGATGATAGGAGAGTGAGTCGAGAGAGTCTGATAGAGAGAGGGAAGAGGGTTATCGGTGGGGTGGGTTGGGTGGGATTTTATTTTTCTATTTAATATAATTAATGAAATAGTAAAATAAATCAAGAAAAATGTAAAAAAAAAAAAAAAAAAAAAAAAAAAAAAAAAAAGTGGCAAGGCCATCATTTTAGATTCTATTTGGACAAAACCCACAGGGATTTCTTAATTTTGGGACTAAAAGCATGCAAAATTCTTGATTTTGGATCTTTCATGCAAGTTAGAAATATTTTTGATCTTTTCCATAGTTTTTAGAAAACCATAGGGACCAATTGGTCAAAGTGTTAAGAGGCGATTGGGTTGCAGCAAAGGATTGCAAGGCGTCGTATTTGAGTTTATGGTCAATGGACCATACTTAATGGAGTTTACGGCCTAGGGGAGTTTACTCCTGGCCGTAAAATCTCTAATGGGTCTCCATTTGAGGCTTAAAGGCAAGATGTCTTATGTGGTTAAGTGTTTCAAGGCAAAACAAGAGGCTAAGTTAGTTTAAGGTCCAAGAATGACCTTAACTTGTGTTTACAACTTGGGGACCACTTCCCTATGAGTTTACGGTCGTAAACTGATGGTGGGAAGTAACATTTCGATGTTTGAAGTCCCTAGTTCAATGGTGGTTGGTTCTGGGCTAAGTTCTAGTCATTAGGAAGGTCAAGAGGGCAACAATGCACCCTTATAGGGAGTTTAAGGCCTTGGGAGATCCTTGGCCATAAACTCTCATTCAACCCTCTATTCTTCATGATTCTAAGCTCTAAACATGTTAAACCTAGTGTACAATGAGCTAGAACAATATTACTTATGATCTAGGAGCTTGAATGGTCGTTTTTGGCCAAGAACACTAGTGTGTGTTCTTGATGAAACTTGAAGATCTACACAAATGGAATGATTTCATGGATGAAATCATGTAAGATCACTAGTTCATGGAAGATATAAACTAGTTTGGACAAGAAGCTTACGAGTTTTGAAGATCGGGGACGAAGATCGGGACGGTACTTGAGAGGATTTCAGCCAAGGAAGTGAAGAATGGAACAAATGGCTAAAATATCAACATATAGGAGGACTTTACAGCCCACATGGAGTTTACGGCCGTAAACTCCCATTTGGTGTCCGTGAACTCCTTGTCAAGGTGATTTAGACTTGTTCTTTGTGCTATATCTTCAGCAGATAAACCCCGACTCTTATCCCTTAAGTGTACAAGGCTCGGAACGCTCAAATAAACTCCAAATTGTGCTAAATGATAGCAGGAATGAGTTTGACTTTCAATGAAGTGTTAGACTGAACAAGATGCAAAATTTCGGGTTGTCACAATATATATATATATATATATATATATATATATATATATAGAGAGAGAGAGAGAGAGAGAGAGACAGAGAGAGAAAAGGTTGGTAATATTTTCTTTTTGTCTTTTCTTTTATAAAAGAAAAATGAGAAATCAAAATATAAAGGGTAAATCAGTCATTTTAAGTTTCTTCAAAAAAAAAAATTCGACCAAACCTATAGTAGAATTCATATTTTGGACCAGTAGTGCAACTCCAAAACATTTTGGACCAAAGTCCCAATTTTTGACAAAACATAGAGACCAAATTTGTAATTTTGTCGTGTGGGTGTGTGTGTGTGTGTGTGTATATATATATATATATATATATATATATATATATATATAGTATAAAATAGCTTATATGTTTTTTTCATATGATTTGGTTTTCAATTTCCATAATGTCCCCTTCAGTGTAATACTCGTGCTCGCCCATGCGTTAAGGGATTGACATTTGAGTTCGTTTATTCGATTAATCTCAATAGATATCTTTTCCCGGAATTCAGTGCACATCATTCTTCGGAGTATTCTCTAATCTCTTTTTCGGTCAATTCATATATCAAGTTCACGTGCTGAAGCCCATTTTTTATAATAACTAGCAACTTATTGGATTTTTCTTATATATAAAAAAATATATATTTAGAAGCCCATTTTTTTTAGTTTTCGTACATGATTCTCAAAACCAACAGACCAGCTGAGATATAAGGTTTTAAAAAAATAAATTATAAAGTATTATCGAAAATTTTATGTAAATTAATGAGAGGTTAGATAAAATGTTGAATAATACACAAATTAATGGGAGTTTAGATAATCTTTGAAAGATTATTTAAATCAGAGAATGTTAGAAAGTCTTTTATATCTGAGATGATTTTTATTAGAATAATCCATAGCTTTTAATATAAAAAAGGACGCAAGATATAATCACGTTTGGGAGCTGTCCATTTATCATTCCTACTCTACTTTGAGTGTTTGACCTTGTTTTGTGTTAGTCAAGGTTGCCAAGCCATTTTCCATTTATGTGTGTTTATTGTAATAGCTCTAAAAGTATAGAGTAGTAGTTGTCTACTTTTAAATGAATGTTCTTTTTGTATTTAGTTAGTTTTGAATGTAAGAAAATGTGATGCAATTTTTTATCAACCTTTTTGTCAATTGTTTTCTCATTTTCCTACACACACACACACGAATATAGAAGATACTCCATCTTCCTTTCATTTTTCTGCATAAAGTAAAGGGGTCAAAATGGGTAATAAACCAACATTTGGTATCAGAGAGCTCCAAATTTATGCCAAAATATCAACTTCGATCTGCATCAATGTGAGATTCATCAAGGAATGAGAAGGATGGGCAGATTACACTGCACTATCTTGTGTTGTCAAGAAACAAGTATGTTGCATGGGTCACTAAAATGAAAGTGTTCATGTAAGCATAAGGTGTTTGGGATGTTGTAGAGCCTAGTAAACCATAAGATGTAATTGACGTTAAAAAATATAAGATGACACTTGCAGCTATCTTTCAAGGAATCCCAGAAAATATGTTGTTGTCATTAACAGAGAAACAAACAACAATGGAAGCATCAGAGACTCTAAAAATTATGTACATGGGGGTGATAGAGTAAAGACAGCAAGGTTGCATACGTTAAAAGCAAAATTTGAAGTTTGAATTGCGAAGGAGATGGAGACAGTGGATGATTTTGCTTTGAAGATAAAGACATTGATTTAAGCAATATCCGGTCCTTAGGAGACAACGTTAAGGTAGTGTATGTAGTGAAGAAGATACTATTAGCAGTGTCATCAAAGTTCTTGCAAACTGCATCAACCATTGAGTAATTCAGAGACCTTGATAAGATGATCGTTGAAGAAGTTGTTGGCAGGTTGAAAGCTCACGATGAGAGAATCTGAAGGCAAAGTGAAGTTCAAGAAAAGAAGCTTTTGTTGACTCACTAAGAGTGGTCTGAAAGAAACAAGAAGCAAAGTGAAGAGGATTCAAAATCCTCTCAAAGGTCCTACCATAGCAACCCCAAGCAATCAATGAGGTCATGGAAGAAGTTGTGGCAGATGGTGTAATTATGGCAACCGTAGAATAGGCCATGGAAGAGGCGGTGCTGATCAACAACGAGAAGAAAATCGAAGGTCATCTAACAGTCATGACAAGAGCAAACTCCAATGTTATAACTGTCAAGAATATAGGCATTATGCCTCAAAGTGTAGAAACACAAGATGTGAAAGGAACCAAGAAGCAAATTTGACCCAAGATCATGCTGAATCGGCATTATTATTGGCTTATTTTGACAATAATGAAGAAATAGAGGAGTGTTACTGAATAAAGAAAAAGTGACACCTAGACTGAAAGGTAGCAAGTGATGAAACAACTCAGTCAAATATGTGGTATCTAGACAATGGAGAAAATAACCACATGACCGGTTAGAAAGATAAGCTTTATGATCTTAACCAAACAACTCAAGGTTATGTAAAGTTAGAGATGGGTCCAAGGTGTGTGTCACACCCCCGAACCAGACGGTAGAAACGTTTGGGGCCTTGTGCATGACTTCATCTTGAAATATCATCACAATGAATATAAATGAAACATAACATAATCATTACCATGCATAAAATAATACAACTGCCATTGTTTACATAAAGTACAATATTTTAAGTTACCTGACCAAAGCGTTAAAAGTATGATGCCAACAAAATACAATAAATTTCCCATTCTCTGCTGCCCTTCTACTTAACGATTTCCTGAGAATACAAGTCATTTTGAAAACGTCAACATATATAATGTTTGTGAGTTCATAAGCATGTTTGAATGAAAAGTTTTGAATAGTTTCTAGAATACCAGAAAATCCAATATTTTCTATAAGGAGTTTGAAAGTAATGTGTCAAAATCAAGTATTAATGCATGTGTGTTTGCTGCTTTTGGAATGTATAGGTAAACAAAAATGTAATCCAGATAAAGATCATGTATTGTTGTACGTAGAAGGTAATGTATAAATGTATTTATCCCATAAAATCCGATATTTTCTGCTTATAAAAGTATCATAATCATAAAATACCATGACCATGTATCGATGTATGTATGTTTTTAATATCGTCAAGATTCGTATAAATATACCAAAATCTTTGATGAAGTTAGTCTCTAAGTGAGTCGTTACAACCATGCTTGATAATGACTAATTCGCCTGTCTTGCCGTTTTTAGGCGCCGGTTTTGATGTAGGTAAGGTCTGTCGCCCTAGACTAGCCTAGTCTAGCTATAGCGAATAGCTAAGGTGTGGGAGGTCGCCCGTATAGATCTATACACAAACTCCCGCTCTCCTTCCAGGAAACTCTGGTTATAACTATAAGCTACGATCATACACTCAATGGTGTCAACCAACAAGTCTCACTAGATTCTTAACTTGTTCACGAGTAATGTATTTCACCAAGTATAATTTTACGCGTAAGTTTTAAGTTTTCAAATCCAAAAGTATGTATATGAATATATGAGGTTCAATGGATATGTAAAGGGATTGTTAAGATCCAATAAGCATGTGATTTTCAGTCCAAGCCCAATTAACATGTAAATGGACCACTAAGGCCCAATAAACATGTAAAAGGGTAATTTAGGCCCAATAGGCATGTAAATGGACCACTAAGGCCCAATAAACATGTGATCCATATCTCAGGCCCAAATTAACGTATCAATGGGCCACAAAGGCCCGATAAACATGTCATGGAAATATTAGGCCCAATATACACTTAAATGGATCCCTAAGGCCCATTAACCATGTAGCGAGAGTATTAAACCTAACAACATGTTATCGATGTATTTCGCCCATTTGTTAATTATTTCATTGTTTTGTTTTTGTTCGAGATTTACCAAAACAACAAAAATATCTAATTTTTTTGTAATAGAGAAATTTTTAACCCAATTAATTAAATATTGTTATTTTCAGCCCATTTCTATAAGAAATCACATTTTTAGTCTATTTTTGAAAAGTATGAAAATTTCAGCCCAATCTTTATAAAAATAACATTTTAAACCCATTTTTAAAAAGAATGGCATTTTCGGCCCAAATTTTTGTAAAGATAGTATTTTAGGCCCAGAAATCCAAAGATTTACATTTTTGTCTCTAATTTGTATTAATTGACTATTTAGTCCTTAAAAATCGATATTTTTACAAAATAAGCCCAAGAAAATCGTAATGGCCCATAATATGGCACATTATGCGGAATTTTCACTTTTGGCCCTTTTTGAAGTCATGAATATCATTAAGACCCATTTTTGAAATAAAATGACTCTTTTAGTCCCTCTAAAACCGAAAATAACTTGAAAACCTTAACTTTTTGTTTATTTGTCAAAAATGGTATTTTTCAAGATTTTGTTTAGATTCTCATGGATCTTCACATTTTTAACACATTTATCTTTATAGTAAGTTGTAATAAATGTTTTAGTTTAAAAATATCACTACTTTTGGTTAGAGATTTCAAGATCTATAGAGTTTTAAAACATAATCACATGTTAAATCAAGAAATACACGCATAACATGCATAACACTTAGATCTAGCACATAGGAACTTGTATTCTCCCCCAAAACAAGATAAAACCGAAAACAAGGGGGTATGAACTCACTTTGGGGTTTGGATCGATTTTGATGAAGAGATGAAGAAAATCTCGACTTTAGCAAGCCTCTTGAAGAGGTTTTCGAACTTGGATGGTCCTAAGAAACATGATCCACAAAATATGGGTGTAAGAGGAGTGATTTAAGTGTAAACATGTGGTAATTCAACTTAGGTTTGTAAGATCTTACCTAGGATGATAATCTTGATGAAAAACCCTCTTGAAGACACCCACAAACTTGCAAAAATATGGAGGAGAGGGAGGAGTTCTTAGAGAGAGTTTGAAGGTGTTTGAAATGAGAAAATGGAGGTGGGTGGTGGGAGTCTCGGCCACGAGTAAAAGAAGAGGGAAAGAGAGAGATTTGAGGTGATGTTGCATAGAGATATGATAATGCCTTGTTACATGGTGTGTAATAAGCTTGGTTATCTCCTAAACAAAAATGAGGTGTCATGCATTAGGTTAATTAATCATTTTCGCATTTTTTTTGCATACTTGGGCCGAGAGAGGCTAAGAAGATAGGAATGGATGGGTAGCTTGGGCCTTACATGCTTGGTCATGATCCTATGTGGCCCAAATAATTAGTTCTCAGCCCATTGGGCTCTTAAGGAGGTTCATGGCCCAATGTTCTATAAAGGAATGGATTTATGGCTCATTAGGGCTAATTAAATTATTTATGGCCCAACAAGGCGCATTAGGGTTAACATGGACCAAAGTGCTATGTTTTATGAACGTGGGTCCATTTAGAGTCCAATTAAGGATTCTAGGCCCAAAATATTCAAATTGAAGGCTTATTGGCCCATTAGGCCGAATAAGAAAATCCTAGTCCATAATAAACTTTAGCCGGGATTTTTAGGGTTTCCAACCGTTAGTTGAACATGAGAGATGTATTTGAATGAGCATTGAGTGAAATTCACTTAGGGTACATGCTTTACAATAGTTAAATGATTACATGAGAATACAATTTCCTAGCTAAAATGCTAGTTGTGACAGTGTGCATCGAAGGGAAAGGTTCTATCATATTCCAGTGCAAGAATGGAGAGCAACGGAAGCTGCTAGATGTGTACTACATCCCAAGCTTATGTAATAATATCATAAGTTTGGGTCAATTGGCAGAGAATAGTGACCAGATCCTAATACATACGATCTAAAATGGAGACAACTCATGAAGGTAAACAACCTCCAAACCGTCTATATAAAATCATATTGAATGAAGTCGGGTCCAGTTGTCTGCTTGGAGAGACTTGTGAACAAACATGGCTTTAACATGAACGAATGGGCCATGTTAATTTACTGCTATTAAAAAAATGTCATAATTCACTTTTGGGATCAAAGTCCCAACTTTTGACAAACGTGCAATAGAATTCAGTTTTTGGCCCAGTGGTGCCACTCCAAAACACTTTAGACCCAAGTCTCAATTTTTGACAAACCATAGAGACCAAATTTGCAATTTTGTCATATATATATATATATATATATATATATATATATATATATATATATATATATATATATATATATATATATATATAATTTAGTATAAAATTCTTTATATGTTTTTTTTTGTGATTTGGTTTTTCAATTTCCATAATGTCCCCTTAAGTGTAATACTCGTGCTCGCCCATGCATTAAGGAATTGACATTTGAGTTCACTAATTCGATTAACCCCAATAGCTTTCTTTGTCAGGAATTTAGTGCACATCATTGTTGTCGGTATTCTCTAATCTCTTTTTCGAACAATTTATATATCAAGTTCACACTTGAGTAAGTTCTTTTGTTTTGACTATTTTTATAATAACTGTCAACTTATTGTACTATTAATGAATTTTTATTATATATAAAAATATATTTTAGAAGCCTATTTTTTAGTTTTTGTACATGATTTTCAAAACCAACAAACTCGCTGAGATATAAAGATTTAGCTAAAATATAAAGTCTTATCGAAAGTTTTTTGGAAATTAATGAGAGCTTAGATAAAATGTTAAATAATATATAAATTAATGGAATTTTAGATAATTTTTGAAAGTTTTATTTAAATCTAAGAGTATTAGAAAATCTTAAGCTAAAGGGTATGATTACCACCAACCCACTAGAAAAGTGTTGCGACGTCAGCTCCACTACATGTTCACTACTAGTCTACTATCCATTGGAAATAGTTACCACTCCATATTTTTTTTTTTTTTGACATTATATTAAATATAAAAACATAGTTACTAAACATAAATAAATATTTTACTAATAAAAAAGTACAATAAGTTAAATAAAAAAAACATAATCTTAAAATTCAATAAATATTTAAAGGTATATTAGAAATTAAAAAAATCTAATTGAAATATATAATCTAAGGGTCTTATCTGTAATTTCTAAAAATCATTTAAGTATTAAAAAATTGACTTAGGGTGGGATTTGTAATAAACCAAGACTACAGAGACCAATGTTGTCAAGCCTTCATTTTATTATCTTCTTCCTCGCTTGCACATAGCCATTTTCTTTGTTTCTTCATCCTGCTTTTTTTCTCCATTTTCTTCACTCTTTAAAAAAGAGTGATTTTTTCTTTTTAAATCCACAACACAGAAAAAAGAAACGGTCAAACAAGACATTAACCAATCACCTTTCCCATCTTTTCCCATAGCCGGAATGACGCCACAAGGCACCTATGCACACCTGGGACGGTGTTCACGCGTAGGTGGCCTTGCCATGTAGGCACTACGCGTAGCCAAGTCAAATCCATACGGCAAAGCCTTATGTATCTCAGTGTTCTATATCATTTTTATTGGAATAATATATTAGTTTTTAATATAAAAAAGGAGGGAGGATATAATCAGGTTTGGGAGCTATCCATTTGTCATTCCTACTCTACTTTGAGTGTTTGACCTTCTTTTGTTTTAATCAAGGCTGCCAAAACATTTTCCATTTATGTGTGTTTTGTTGGTGATTTGTTATCATCAATGTTATTTAAATGTAATGGTATTACTTTGTTGACCAAAAGTGATATTGATAAATATTAAACAAGTAAGGAAGGTGTGAAGTACACACTTGTTTAAATTTGATCGAGTATCAAAGTACAATGTCATTTAGGGGTGAAGCCCCTGAACGAATGGGGGTCTGGGGGCAGCTCCCCTGGGAGCGGGATCCAAGGGGCAGAGCCCCTAGCTGAATCGACAGTTTTTAGAGAATTGAATATCCGAATTTTAGAGAATTGGCCCATTTTGACTTCTATTCAAAATACCCGTTTTTATGACCGTTTTGGTGGTTTTGTGATAGTTTTAAACTGTCATATGATAGTTTTTAGACAAGGATCGAAAAGTTAGTTTTTGGTCTTTTTTTCTGGTACTCACGAAATTATACACTCTCATTCTCTTACTTTCTCTCTGAATTTTCTAAGTCTTATCCAATTGGGGATTTAAGAGTGATAATCACAATTCTCATATTTCCAAGTGCCATTAAATCCATATTTCTAACAGAAATTGAAGTAATCTGTGATCATGGCAAGTGATGATTCTGTGAAGGATATGACAAGCAAGTTTAACAAGTTGAACAAGTTTGAATGACAAGATTTTGGTAGATGGCAGAAGAAAATGCACTTTCTCCTTACCACTCTGAAAGCAGTGTATGTTCTAAGTACACCCATGCCAATCTTACCATAATTTGTTGAAGATGAAATTTTGTAGGCAACAAGGAGGAGATCAAAGTGGGAAAATGATGATTACATATGGCGTGGTCATATTCTTAATGGTATGTCTGACTCTTTGTTTGATATCTATCAAAATTTTGAATCTACAAAAGAACTGTGGGATTCTCTTGAATCCAAGTACATGGCTGAAGATGCTTCTAGCAAGAAGTTTCTTGTTAGTAACTTTATGGGTTACAAGATGATTGACTCCAAGCCTGTTATGGAACAATTCCATGAAAGGTTAAGGATTTTGGGACAGTTTGCTCAACAAAATCTGAAAATGGATGAAGCTATTTCTATGGCTGTGATCATTGACAAACTCCCCCCTTCCTTGAAGGATTTTAAACACAATCTGAAACATAACAAAGAGGAATTGACTTTGATTCAACTTGGAAGCCATTTACGGATTGAAGAGTCCTTAAGGACTCAAGAACTTGATAACAATCCTAACGGCAAGAACCAAGTTGGTTCCTCTTCTGTGAACATGGTGGAAGGAGAAAGTTCAAAGAATCTCAAGAAGTCTAATGGAAAAAGGAAGTCTAAAGGAAAGGATGACAAATATTCCAACAAGAAGGCTAAGTTGGTTTGTTGGAATTATAACTAACCGGGTCACTTCAAGAAAGATTTTCGTCTTCGCAAAGTGAACAAGGATGGTGTTGGACTAAGTGGATCCAAGGATCCAGACAACAAGGTCATATTTCTGTTTTCAAGCAGAATTCTAAATATATTAAGAATTATATTTATGTGATTTTTAAAGCATTTTATATGCAGGATGATAAAGTTGCATGGTGCGTTGATTCAGGAGCAACAAGTCATGTTTGGAAAGATCGATGTTGGTTCAAGGACTTTCAACCAATTGAAGATGGATTTGTTGTGAAGATGGGAAATGTTGCAACTAAACCAATCAAGGGCATAGGATCTATTTTACTTACTTTTACTTCTGGGAAATGTTTGTGTTTAAACAATGTTTTATATGTTCCAGGGATTCGTAAGAATCTCGTGTCTGAAATTGTATTAAATTATTGTGGTTACAAACAAGTGTTAGAAAGTGACAAGTATATCTTGTCAAGACATGGTTCTTTTATGGGATTTGGCTATATATGTAATGGAATGATTAGGCTTAATATTAGTTATCCTTCTAGTGATAATTTTGTTTGCATGGCTTCTAGTAGTACTAGCAATAATTTTCATAAATCTGAATTATGGCATGCTAGACTAGGACACATTCATTACAAGAGATTAAAAGATATGTCTAAAATGAGTTTAATTCCTGCTTTTCATATGCAAAATAATGAAAAATGTAAAACATGCATGCTAACTAAAATCACTAGACAACCTTTCAAAGATGTTGTTAGGGAAAGCAAGGTCTTGGATCTTATACATAGTGATTTATGTGATTTCCATGCAACACCTTCCCTTGGAAACAAGAATTATGTTGTTACTTTTATTGATGATGCATCTAGATATTGTTATATCTATTTGCTACATTCTAAGGATGAAGCACTTGATGAATTTAAAATTAATAAACAACAAGTTGGGCTTCATAAAAATGAATTGATAAAAGTATTGCGTACTGATAGAGGTGGTGAGTATTATGATCCAATTTATTTTGAATCAACTGGAATAATACATCAATCAACTGGAATAATACATCAAACCACAGCTCCATATACACCACAACAAAATGTTGTAGCTGAAAGGAAGAATATGACTTTGAAAGAAATGGTTATTTCTATGTTGTCATATTTTGGATTAAGTGAAGGGCTTTGGGGTGACGCAATGTTAACTGCATGTTACATCTTGAATAGAACTCCAAATAAAAGGAGTAAGAATACCCCCTTATGAACTTTGGTGTAAAAAGGTACCAAATTTGAGTTATTTTAAAGTTTGGGGTTGTAGAGCAGTTGTAAGGCTCACTGAACCTAAAAGGAAAACATTGGGTTAGAGAGGTATAGATTGTATCTTTATTGGATATGTTGAGCATTCCAAAACTTATAGATTCTATTTTTTAGAATCTAATGACTCTATATCTATGAACACTGTTATAGAGTCAAGAGATGCTATCTTTGATGAAGAAAGATTTATATCTTTATCTAGACCAAGGGATATGATTAAGCAATCTTTTAGCAAGAAAACAACTCAAGCTGAGGATGCTTCTGCTGGTACAAGTTCAGTATTTGAACTTAGAAAAAATGCTAGAGCTAGAAAAGCTAAATTTTTTGGATATGATTTTCAACTATATTTAGTTGAAGGAACAAGAAATGAGACTGTCTCAACATCTATATTGCTTTAATATTGAGGAGGATCAAAATACTTTTGTTATGATTAGTAAAAATCAGTCAGAGTTCGGCGGTTAAACCACCGCGAACCGCTATATATTAATAACCAAATTGTATGTGACTTGATGTTTATAATGTATATTAAATATATTATATTTAAATTTTCCTTTAAAAATATCCCAAACTTCTTAAACCATCTGTCGAATATGATTCTATTAATCTCGAAACTTTAAACATTAATTCACAGAGTTTGGTATATCGAAATTGAATTCCGTCTATGTTTTTGGAACCACAACGACTGACACAATAAGCAAACACTTTCAGAAAAAATTCCGTGAGACAATATGATGACACGGAGAAATGGAACTTACATCACAAATATAAATTGTACATATTTAACACCAAATTTACCTTTTAAAAGTCAAAAGAAGGCTTCGACTTTTAAAAGTCAGCCGAAACTTCAAATTTAAATTACCCTTCTCTTTTTTAACTCCCTACCTCCCTCTGGATTATTTCCTCAAACACACAAGCACACTTCAATTACACATACACTATATTTGTAAAATATATATGTATCTACAAGTCTTGAATATAGATATACATGTATATAAAAAGAAATACAACCAAAAATACATTCAGTCTCATAGCAATACCTAGTACAAGTTGAACAGATTTGCACCCTGTTAGATGCCATTTTATGCATCTTATAAGGTAGTTTTCATTCTCATTTTAGCATCATATTTTGTACATTTGCATGTCATTTATTTAAATAATGTTTGGCTCATGTCTTTCGTTAGAATTCCTGTACTGCTCATGTTTTATGTTGATTTCAGATAGTTCGAGTGGAGCAATGCTTTGGGAGCAGTTGGATGCGCGTTTGGAACTTAAAATGGAGCTTGAAACTTATGGAGTATGTTGAGGAATGTTTGGAAGATGCTTTGGTCAAGAAACATTCAATTGAATTGATCGCACGAAGATAGAATATACAATATCAAAGTTATAGGATGTTGCTGGCAACTTTAACCCCCTGTCAGTATTTTGACCATATCTCGAGAACCGTAACTCCGATTGACGCGATTCAAAATGATCTGAAAAGTAGACGACATTTCAGACGTCATAGGCACCACCTGCGATCGTAGGCTGTCTCCTTGCGATCGCAGGTGACCTATTTGTGGTCGCAAGTTTGGTCGCATGTTGCCTTTCAGGTTCTTTTGTGCCCAAAATTCATCCGGAAGTAAAAACTCAAAACCTACGATCGCAGGTTGTCTCCATGCGATCGCAGGTTGGCCAAAAAGTGTCAAAATAGCATCCTACTTCATTAAAACGGCATCAGATGCATTTATTTCAAAACCTGCGATCGCATGTTGTCCCCTTGCGATCGTAGATGCGCTGTTTTTGTTGTTGGACGTATAAAAAGACCCTGATAGCCTTCCAGTAACCTAAGTTGACGATTCCAGAGGTTCCAGACGACGAAAATATGATTATGGGGGCGTTTCTTCTATGAGTTCATCAATTTCTAAAGATCTGAAGACTGTGGATCATCTCCTTCAAGTAGATTAGTAAGATTAGTTGTTTGATGTCTGTTTTTATATGTTTTGATCATATTTTAGCCATGTTTGGCTAAACCCTAGTTTTCAATTCTGCAAAGACAAATACTTTTCATGTGATTGATCATTAGATCTGGTTTTTGATTTGTGTTTCTTTCTAGATCCTTCAGTTTTGAGCTTAATGAATGTTTGATTTTGATTCTTGTTAGTTTGATCACCTGGATAGGGTTTTATCATTCCAGTTAATCAATTAATTGAATCCGTAATTGTTCTTGTCAACTGGTAAAAGTAACAAGTATCAGATTGGTTCCGTTTTGGGATTTAACTCTGGTATAAACTATAGAAATCATATCTTTACGCTTCCGAGCCTGTGAGAAGTATTGGATATTGCTGGGAATTTTACATAGATTATAATGCAACTTTTAATTAAGAGCTTATTTAATTGAACAGTAAAAAGTTAGGTTAATTAAAGAGATTTTTTTGGTTATCTAAATAAGGTAAAAGTGGAATTACTAGAGCTTGTTAGTTTTTCTCAGTACCAGCTTAGATAGAACGCATCTAAAATAACCAAGTCAATGTTGATTGCATGATTAGGAAAGTCACAGCAGAACTGAAACCGTGTTTATTATTGATTTTCATTTAGATTAATATCACTGCAATTTTAGTTTTTAGTTTAATTTAAAACCCCCTTCTTTTATATTTATGTATTGACTGGATGTGCCTGATGCAAAACGGCATTGACCATTTAGCTGTGTCCCTAAGGATACGACCCTACTTCCCTGTGCAATATTTTTAGTGCAACCAGCAGTGATAAATTTATTTGTTTAATACGTGTGCGACAGCGTGTTAACAAATTGGCGCCGTTGCCGGGGACACGGTACTGCTAATTGTTTTGTGCCAAAATCTTTGCGTACAGGTAATCTAGTGTTCATGCATGGTCGAGCCAACGACCTTAAAAAAGGGCGGCTTTCCGGGAGGCAATCCGATGAGTAGTTTTTAGGTTTTCAATAAAGAGATGGCTGCAGTCCCAAGCAAGCTTGGGGAAATCAGAGAATCAACAGAGTTGCTGAAATTCAGATTTTTCGCCACATCTTTGTCAAAATCATATTTTTGCAACCTTATCAGGTACATTTTTTCCTAGCTGCACACTTTTGTTTTTATTTGCCTTATTGAGCTGTTCATTCATCTTTAAGCATTGAGGACAATGCATCATTTTAAGCTTGGGGAGGGGGTTAGTGTAAACAAATTTATTTGCATTTTTGTTAAAAAAAATTTATTTTTTTTTTCAGTTTTTCATTTTAATTTTGCAAATTTTGTTTTTTCTGTTTGGATTTTATTATATTCCATTTGCACATAAAAATTCGAAAATCCAAAAAAAAAATATTTTCTGTTTTTATTTTTCTGCATTCATAACAAAGAAAAACCCAAAAAGATTTTATTTCTAGTTATTTTTTTATTTTCTGCATATTAAAAATCTTTAAAAAAATATTTTACATGAGATGGGGATATTATTTTTACATTCGATAGCTCTGTTAAGATGAAATGTGATAGTTACCAAAAATAACAGTCTCATTACAATCAATAATAGGAATTATCTTTTTAAGTGCTTTAAATGTTTTCAATATGAGTTAGATAATTTTTACAATGGAAGGTGAGATGGAAAACCGAATAGTGTTTTGAAAATAATTTCCTTAGATTCCTTAAAAAGAACCTAGATTGGATAACCCTTATCATTCCTTGAAGTACTGAACCCTATAGTTTCTACGCCTTTTGAGGTTGGGAGGGAACTCTTGTTATACCCACAATTTATTATCATTTTTGAAGTATTGAAGATATGGTGGGCCTCAAAGTAAAATCCGCGTCCAATCAATATATATGTTAGAAATGGTATATCAAGCAACTTGAAGAAATCTGAAATTCAAAGTCAAATCCAAGTCAAGTTCAAGTCGAAATCAAGAAACAAGCAAGTTAAATATGAAGAGTTGATCAAGACAAAGAAGATGTGTTGTATAATGAGATTGTTCCCCCAATAGTGGAATCATAGGGGTAAGCGTGGATTTTCTATCCATAATGGAGTTTACCGCGTTTACTGGACGACTTCGGAAAAAAAAGGAGGGGTTGGTCAAGTTAAGTTTTTATAAACGAATTTTCGTGAAATTATTTTTAGAAATACATTGTTTTCACAAATTTAATTCGGCGTAAAAATTATTTGCTCAATCTTGGTTTAACTAATTAAATATGAAATTCGAATTGTTAATATAAAGTATTGAGACTATTGTCTAGGTAGTGATTTCATTAGAGCTTCCTTGTTGTGAAATCTGATCATGTGAAGAAAAAAAAGAGTGAGGTACTTTAGTTTTTATTTTATTGTATTGTATTTTAAGTTATTATTGGGTCATCTACATCTTTTCATTTGTTTATAATGTTATATCCTTTTTCTTACTTGAGGGCAAGTAAGGTTCAAACTTGGGGAGATTTGTTAGATGCCATTTTATGCATCTTATAGGGTAGTTTTCATTATCATTTTAGCATCATATTTTGTACATTTGCATGTCATTTATTTAAATAAAGTTCGGCTCATGTCTTTCGTTAGAATTCTCGTACTACTCATGTTTTATGTTGATTTTAGATAGTTTGAGTGGAGCAATGCTTTGGGAGCAGTTGGATGCGCGTTTGGAGCTTAAAATGGAGCTTGAAACTTATGGAGTATGTTGAGGAATGTTTGGAAGATGCTTTGGTCAAGAAACATTCAATTGAATTGATCGCACGAAGATAGAATATACAATATCAAAGTTAAAGGATGTTACTGGCAACTTTGACCCCCTGTCAGTATTTTGACCATATCTCGAGAACCGTAACTCTGATTGACGCAATTCAAAATGATCTGAAAAGTAGACGACATTTTGGACGACATAGGTACAACCTACGATCGCAAGTTGTCTCCTTGCGATCACAGGTGACCTTTTTGCGATCGCAAGTTTGGTCGCAGGTTGCCTTCGAGGTTCTTTTGTGCCCAAAATTCATCCGGAAGTGAAAACTCAAAACCTGCGATCGCAGGTTGGCCAAAAGTGTCAAAATAGTATCCTGCTTCATTAAAACGGCATCAGATGCATTTATTTCAAAACATGCGATCGCAGGTGTGCCGTTTTTGCTGTTGGACGTATAAAAAGACCCTGATAGCCTTCCAGTAACCTAAGTTGACGATTCCAGAGGTTCCAGAAAACGAAAATACGATTATGGGGGCGTTTCTTCTATGAGTTCATCAATTTCTAAAGATCTGAAGACTGTGGATCATCTCCTTCAAGTAGATTAGTAAGATTAGTTGTTTGATGTCTCTTTTTATCTGTTTTGATCATATTTTAGCCATGTTTGTCTAAACCCTAGTTTTCAGTTCTGCAAAGACAAATACTTTTCATGTGATTGATCATTAGATTTGGTTTTTGATTTGTGTTTCTATCTAGATTCTTCAGTTTTGAGCTTAATGAATGTTTGATTTTGATCCTTAGGGTTTTATCATTCCAGTTAATCAGTTAATAGAATCCATAATTGTTCTTGTCAACTGGTAAAAGTAACAAGTATCAGATTGGTTTCATTTTAGGATTTAACTCTGGTATGAACTGTAGAAATCATATCTTTACGCTTCTGAGCCTGTGAGAAGTATTAGATATTGCTAGGAATTTTACATAGATTATAATGCAACTTTTCTGATTTAATTAAGAGCTTATTTAATTGAACAGTAAAAAGTTAGGGTTAGTTAAAGAGCTTGTTTTGATTAACTAAATAAGGTAAAAGTGGAATTACTAGAGTTTGTTAGTTTTTCTCAGTACCAGCTTAGATAGAACGCATCTCAAATAACCATGTCAATGTTGATTGCATGATTAGGAAAGTCGCAGCAGAACTGAAACCGTTTTTATTATTGATTTTCATTTAGTTTAATATCACTGCAATTTTAGTTTTTAGTTTAATTTAAAACCCCCTTCTTTTATATTTATGTATTGACTAGATGTGCCTGATGCAAAAAAGCATTGACCATTAGGCTGTGTCCCTGAGGATTCAACCCTGCTTCCCTGTGCTATATTTTTAGTGCAACCAGCAGTGATAAATTTATTTCTTTAGTACGTGTGCGACAGCGTGTTAACACACCCACATGCACAAATATAAACCAATAATGCAATACACTCTCAAGATCAAATTTTGGATTTCAAAGTACAAAAAAATCTTCCGAAAATCATTTCATATCTTCATAATATAACGTTTCCCTCCTCACTCTACCTTGAACCCCACAACTGCCACCGATGATGAATATTTAAACCCACGAAGGGTCACCAATCCTGACAGACCCTTCCTTCCCTCTCCTCGCGATTTTGATCCACCAGACGATCTCTTGGACTGTTTATGTTCATCTGTTCCTATTCCCTCGATTGGACCGTCGATGTCAAACAATGGACTAGGGAAGGAGCTCGCCGAAGACAGAGGTTGAACCTGCGAGGGTTGCCGGAGGTCGACGCTTGCCCACCCTTACGATCGCTCAGCCTCACCGGAGTCCTCATCGACTGCCTTCGTTTTCATCTGTTCCTGGACCGAAGTGAAGAAGACGGAGCCTCACCATTCCCTTTTGTACACTTGACGGTTTTGGCAAAACAAGTCCCTGTGTTTATAAATTTAAATTAAAACTGGTCTTTTAACATAAACCTTTTTAAAGCAAGCCCCAAGTGATTTAAACTCTTTATAAACAACCCCTTTAGTTTAAAACATTACCAAACAAACCCAAAAACTTCTAAGGTCCAAGAAAGGTGATCTCGCGGTTATTCACGAAATGCTTTTCCAAAACTGAGCCTAGATCGAGATCACGCTTCGAATGTGAGTTTCTACGACCCTTTTTTACGGTTTTAATATTTGGGGGAGAATATATGAGTCTCTATTAAAGTTTGATGATTTTCAAGTTTTATATATATAATGGTATCATACTTTATTATTGGTCAAAAGTTTATGATATAGCAATCTAAAAATGTGATAAATCACCAATAAATCTATTAAGTTAAAATAGATTGTTAAAAGAAGATATATTTATATTTTACGTGAAATATAAATATAGATATTGATAAAATTCTTAAGATTATAAGTAGATTGCTATAATAACACATGTTGATATTATAAGTCACATGAATGATGATTGTATATGTATAAGTTAAAGTATCTCAAGGAAGCACGGAAAGGTATAAAAATGAACAAAACTTATTATTTGCGTATAAAGCGAAAATACATTGTCATAATTGATGAAATGATTAAATTCATGAAATTATATGATTATTAGTTAAAATTATCAAATTTAACTTTTAACATATAAGGTAGTGTAACGAAGATTGGAAAGTGTATTACTATATTTTTATATAATTATAAAAATATAACTCAATTTACTAAGTTATGGATTTTATTACATTAAATAACATGATCGACTTCAGGGCTTAAGAGTCGTTATTTACGAAATAAATACTTGTCGAGTATTGTATTTAAAGACTTTACCTTTATCCCAAATTAAATGTATTAAAAATATTCTCGCATAATTTATATAAAATATGGGGAATGTAGATCTACGGTCGATCTAAACTTGGATAAATTAAAAAATTAGCTATTATGCTAATACAACATCTAAACCGTATCTAGTATGATAAATTCTTAAAGTTATAAGAATTCCAGTTATCGTTTTCCTAAACGGTGAATAACGTTACATATCCAGTGAATTTAGAATGGATTATATAGGTTCATTATACCTATTCTAGATAGGTTTATCATACCTATTCCAGATAGGTTTATCATATCTATTCCATACACGTTTATCATACCTATTCCAGATAGGTTTATCATACCTATTCCACACAGTGTCACGAGTTCAGTTATGATTTCATTATAAAATTTCAGTTTTGTTTCGTTACCGTATAGAATCGATATTGGATTTATACGGGGTTTATGCTCACTCATTCTAGTTTAAAGAAACTGTATTTAGTGGGATAGCTTGTGACTCAAAGAGATAAGTGTCAATACCAAAAATTAATTCATATAAAACTTAATTAATATCATGACATGACTCGACAAGATTTATTAACTTCATGAAATAAGTTATTTATATAAACCATTTGTTTTTATAAGAAAACACAATGTTTACGTTGGAGGAGTTTGTCCCACCGGTTAAGTGTCAATTTTCAAATTAAGTCAGATAATACTTAATTATTGCCACGACATGATTTTACAAAAGTTCATAAATTCAAGTCTTATGAGTTTATCATATAAATGATACAAATTCTTCTAAAAGGTTTCAAGAGTAATGTTGGTTATTTTATGTTTTCACAAAGGGTAACATTTCCCATTTTTATATAATTTGATATTCAAAATCTTTATATAAATATGCATTTTGATATAAGTGTATATTACTTATATGTATTTTCCAACTTTTGTACATTTGGATTTGAACAAACGGTATCTATGAATGAGTCATAACACATTGTTATAACTCCATTATTTTATACATTTAATAGAAAAGTAAATATTTATAAAAGCTGGTCAACCAGCTAAATTTTATCAAACACTTTTGGGTATAAAAATACTCTATGTCAAAACTTGTAGAATTCACCAAAAATTTTGTTGACGTATTTTAATGCATGTATTCTCAGCTTATTTAGCAGGTCGGAAGTGTTCACTCAGAAGACTCTCCATTAGTTATATTATATCTTTGTAACGCCGGATTGTTATGCGTGTGTCACGATTTAGTAACAGTCATTCTCAATGTAATTTCTAGTTCAGTTATAATAGAAGATTACATTTGTACTATTCAATGTATGTTTAATAATCGACGTTTCCGCCAACGGCCGAGGGTGTGACAACTTTCAATGAAGTTATGGCTTCTAGGGATGTTCATTTCTGGAAAGTGGCAATTCAGGATGAGATTGTGTCACACCCCTGAAACAGACGACGGAAACGTCTGAGGGCTCACGTGACTAAATTTGAATATCATCACAATGAATATACATGAATCATAACATAAGCATCACCATGCATCAATATATTACAACTGACTTTGTTCACATCAAATACATTGTTTTAACATTACAAATCCATAACATAAATTGTTTGATAGTTTTCAAAAGCACAACACCCTAACATAACTTGGTACTACTCCTCAGCTTACCTGTTACCTGAGAATACAAGTTATTTTGAAAATTGTCAACATATGAAATGTTGGTGAGTTCATAAGAAGGTTTGATATGAAAATGTTTTGTGTAGTTTGTAAGAAAACAACCCAGAAAATCCGATATTTTCTAAAAAGACCATTGTTTATATAAAAGTGTGAAGATCCGTAAATATATGCATGATGATTTCAAAACGGGTATAGTTGAAAATTTTCGTATTAAAAGTACTAGCGAAAAATGTTTAACTTCCGCAGAAAACCCGATGTTTTCCGAAAATAAAAATATCATATAACTGTTCGAATTGTTATCGCATCCTGTGAATGATTATGATTTACCTTGATTACTTGATTAATATTGGATTTATTTATGTGATTCGTTATAACCATGCATGATAATGACTAGTTCGTCTGTCTTGGCGCTCTGGTGAATGTCGGAATTGATCTTAAGATTTTGTCACCCTAGACTGGCCGAGTCTAACTGTAGCGAATAGCTGAGGTGTGGGGGAGTTACCCCCGTATAGATTTATACACAAACTCTCGCTCTCCCTCCTATAGACTTTGATTATAACTACAGACTACGACCGACACACGTTGATGCCACCCATTATTACTCACTAAATCCCAATTGACTTTGATTACTATTGATTATCGTCCCGTATTTATTTACTTGGATTGACGATAGGCCTAATAAATGAGGAGAAGAGGATTAAAAGATCCTACTATTCCCGCGTATTATTTATGGTTATTGGATATACGAAGGACACGCTGGCCCATTTCGCATTTGCATTACTTAGACCTTACTAGCAATGCTAATGGGCCACTCAGGCCCAATAGCACTTAAAACCTATTGAGGGTCCCTTAAATATGAAACTGGGTCATAGAAGGCCCAATAACATTTATTATTATCCCTTGGGCCCAAAAATCATGTTAATGGGCCACAAAGGCCCAACAAGCATGATTGGAACTTTCAAGCCCAAAGATTTTAATGTTTAGTTGTTTTAGGTATAGTTTAGTTATCGTAATCTTTAATTGAACCATTGTTAAATTTGTATCGGTACGAGACCGGTCGGTCGTTTATAACGATATTTGAAAATTTATGTATATTTATCTTTTCATTTTTCATAAGTTGTGTTTTGGTAATTTTGACCCAAATATCTTAATAATAAAACAATTGACTCAAAATATTGGTTTGACCCTTTTCAGTCCTTCTTTAATAAAAATGACAATTTTAGTCCCTTAAATAAAAAAAGACATTTTAGGCCCTAAAACCATTTTCTTGTCATTTTTGACCTATAGACTTTGTTTAAGTGATGATTTTAGCTCAAAATTTACTTTTATCAGTTTCAGCCCTTCCAGAAAAGTGTTTTCCAGTTAAAGCCCAAACTTTTGGCAACTTTTACAATTTTGGCCCAAAATCCAAAAAGTTTACATTTTTTATCCTTGTTTGGAAAATACATCATTTTAACCCCTGAAATAGTTTTATTTACCCTTTTTACCCCTTGTTTTGAGAAGTTTATCATTTCACCCCCTTGAAAGTTGAGATTTTCGCAAGTTATGGCTTAATGGGCCGAAAAGCCCAAATTTAGCCCATTAAGCTACAACTTACACTTCTAGCCTTTAAAAGAGTATGATATTCATAAAAACACTTATTTTTACTGTTTTGACTCTTTTAACCCCTGAGAAAACCATGAGTAGCAAATTTTTCAACCCAACTTTTGTTTGTTTGACAATTTTAGCCCAAAAATGGGTTTTATGTTGAAATATGTATATTTTAATCTTAGAGGGTAATTTTTCTTGACTTGTTTTAGTGTAATGCTTCTTAGATCATGTTTATATTCCTCTTAGAGTCATAGATATCGAATTTCTATTCTTTTTGTTGCACATTTACCCCAAAAACACATGAAATCACACATGACATACACATACATATAGATCTACACATTTTACTTGTATTCTCCCCCATAAAACATATGAAAAACGAAAATAGAGGGGTATGAACTCACCTTGAGGTTTGGATTTGGTTTTGATGAATATTTGAGAGAAGATTTCGACCTAAAAAGCTTCTTTAGAAGTCCTTGAGCTTAGATTGCTTCTAAGGAGTATGATCATGAAGTTGAATGAATTAAAAGATGATTTTTTGAGGAGGTATAGAAGTTAAAGTTTGGATTAAAGTAAGAACTTACCAAGACTTGTAACTTGAAGTGATTTTTGAATGAAAAACTCCTTGGAATGCTTCTAATTCTCGAAAATTTGGATGAAAATGAGAAGAGAGTTCTTATGTGTTTGAGAGAGAGAGAGTGTGTGTGTGTGTGTTTCCTTGGTGTTCTCGGCCGAAGAAGAAAAGAAAGGGGAGAAGAGAGATATAAGGATGTGATGGATGCATGGGAACATGAGATGGTTGCATGAAAGACCAAAATATAATAAGGAGGTGGCTAACCCTCCTTATTTCATTAATTTCAATTTATTTTTGTTTTCCCACTTGGCCGAGAATTAGAGAAAAGAGAAGAGAGTTTTGGGCCTTTTTGTTTAAATCCATATTATGGGCCCAATTTGATGATTTTTCGGCCCATTTGGCCTCCATGATGGTTTACAGCCCAATTTGTCGAAAATAATGGGCTTCATAGTCCATTAAAGTTAATTAGGTTAGTTATGGCCCAATAAGGTCCATTAGGGTATTTTATTTCATTCTAGGCCCAATATGGCCCAAAATGTTAAAATAAAAGGAAGTGGGTCCAATTAGAGCCCATTTAAGAGTTCTAAGACCAAAATAGTCAAACTGGAAGCTAATTGGCCCATTAGGCCTAATAAGGAAATCCTAGTCCATAATGGACTTAAACCGGGATTTCTAGGGTTTCCAATTCTTTGTTGACTATTTGAAACTTTGTATAGGGTGTTTGATGAAAATTTTCGTTGTTATTGAATAAGCATCATACATGCTTTCACATTTTTGGTTCATAAATGTTATCATTGTTGTTGTTACATGTTATAGAATTCCTAGTTATGATAGATTGATTCTATCATGCATAACAATACTTAGGTATTATTTGATTTACCTCCTGGTTGCAAGGCATTAGGATGTAAATGGATCCTCAAAAGAAAAATGAAGGTGGGTGGCACAATTGATAAGTATAAATCCAGATTGGTTATCCAAGGCTTTAGACAAAAGGAAGGAATTGATTTCTTTGATATTTATGCTCCTGTTGCCAGAATTTCTACTATTAGATTATTATTAGCTCTTGCAGCTATACATAATCTTGTGATTCACCAAATGGATGTGAAAATTGCATTCTTAAATGGTGACTTGGATGAGGAAATATACATGAAACAACCTGAAGGGTTTGTGATGCCTGGAAATGAACACAAAGTGTGCAAGTTAAAGAAATCATTATATGGTTTGAAACAAGCACCAAAACAATGGCATCAAAGGTTTAATGATGCTATCTTGTCTAATGGCTTTGCATTAAATCAAGCTGACAAGTGTGTATATAGCAAATTTGATACTTCTGGTAAAGGAGTCATGATTTGTTTATATATGGATGATATGTTGATTTTTGGTACTGATTTAGAAGAAGTTGATAAAACCAAGAAATTCTTATCATCTAGTTTTGAAATGAAAGACTTAGGGGAGGCTGAGGTAATTCTTGGTATAAGAATTAAACAAGGAAACAATGGGATTTCAATTTCTCAATCTCATTACATTAAGAAGATATTGAAAAAGTTTAACTTTGAGAATTGTTCTTCTGTTAGCACTCCTATAGATCCTAGTCTCAAGCTTCTACCTAATAAAGGATCTCCAGTGTCTCAACTTGAATATTCTAGGGCTATTGGTTGTCTAATGTATGCCATGATTAGTACTAGGCCTGATATAGATTATGTTGTAGGAAGGCTTAGTAGATATACTAATAATCCTAGTTCACATCATTGGCAAGCTATAAGTAGAGTATTCAAGTATTTGAAAGGGACCATGAATTATGGTTTAACTTATAGTAGATATCCTTCTGTTTTGGAAGGTTATTCAAATGCTAGTTGGATTAACAACTTAGAGGATTACTCCTCTACAAGTGGTTGGGTGTTTCTTCTTGGAGGAGGTGCCATTTCTTGGGCATCTAAGAAACAAACTTCTATTACTAACTCAACCATGGAGTCTAAGTTTGTTACATTGTCTGCTGCTGGTAAGGAAGCTGAGTGCCTAAGGAATTTGATTTATGAAATTCCATTATGGCCTAAACCGATATCTACCATTTCTATAAGATGTGATAGTGCTGCAACCTTGGCTAAGGCTTATAGTCAAGTATATAACGGGAAGTCTAGACACTTAGGTGTTAGACATAGTATGATTCGTGAGCTCATCATGACTGGTGTGATATCTGTGGAGTTTGTGAGAACTCAGTTGAATTTGGCCGATCATCTAACGAAAGGGTTAGCAAGAGATCTTGTGCACAAGGCGGTTGTAAGGATGGGTTTAAAGTCCACTTAAAATCTTTTATATTAAGATACCCAATTACCATCTAGTATATTAGATGTTGAATGGAAAGCTTGATATTTGAAAATTGGAACACATTACAATCATCATCACAAGGTATGTGTTCAGTACTGCAAGTTAAGGATGTTGAAATTTTATTTCTTAATAGTTCTTTGAAAAATTGCATTTGCAGGTGCAAGAACAAAAGAACTACCTATATAAGCATGAAGTTTAGCTGCTTCAAGAAGTTGGGACTTGACTTTGATATGCTTATTAAAGAATGGGACACAAGCTAGTAAAATATAGTGTCAAGTTAGAACTTATGAGAATGTAAACTATTGTGTGTGTATTATCTTCATGTATTCACTATGGATAGAAAGGGTTCAATTCTTAGTGACACCCTGATATTCGAATATTTGGAGTGTATAATATACTAATGTGAAATTCAATCGTCACAACATTTCATTTATGCATCAGTTTGTTGGTGTTATGTTTCATTTTAAGTTAATCAAGATTATACTTAAATGGGGGAGGTTTGTTGGTGATTTGTTATCATCAATGTTATTTAAGTGTAATGAGATTACTTTGTTGACAAAAAATGATATTGATAAATATTAAACAAGTAAGGAAGGTGTGGATTACAAACTTGTTTAAATTTAATCGAATATCAAAGTATAGTGTCATTTAGGGGCGAAGCCCTTGAACGAACGGGGGTCTAGGGGCAGCGCCCCTGGGAGCGGGGTCCAAGGGGCGGCAGCCCCTGGCGGGGTCCAAGGGGCAGAACCCCTAGCTGGGATCGACAATTTTTAGAGAATTGAAAATCCAAATTTTAGAGAACTGACCCATTTTGACTTTTATTCAAAATACCCGTGTTTATGACTGTTTTGTTGGTTTTGTGACAGTTTTAAACTGTCATATGACAATTTTTAGACAAGGATCTAAAAGTTAGTTTTTGGTCTCCTTTTCTGGTTCTCACGAAATTATACACTCTCATTCTCTTTCTTTCTCTTTGAATTTTCTGAGTCTTATCCAATTGAGGATTTGGAAGTACCACCCAAATACTTCGATTTGATAGTGATAAACACGATTCTCAGATTTCCAGGTGCCATTAAATCCATATTTCTAACATGTTTAATGTAGTAGTTGTAAAAGTCCAGCGTATTGTCTAGTTTTAAATGAATAAGTTTTGAATGTTAAAAAATATGACTGCAACTGCTCACACACGAAAATAGAATCATTTTTCTGCATAAAGTAAGGGTCATAAAGGGCAATAAACCAACAATTTTTACTTGAATAATATGTTATAGTTGGATGGGAAAAACCACATAATTTGATGGTTTGGAAACGATTTCGTTTATATACTCAACTCCAAGAGGAATTACATGAAAATAAAAAAAAATATAATTAAGCATTACACACTATGAGATTCAGGAAAACTTACTTTTGAAAAAACATTACTTGTGATATTAATTTTATTTAAGGCATTATTTTTGCACCATCTCCATTTTTCTATAATGAAGAATTTCAATTTCAAGGTTTATGAGGATGCAGGTGAATCGGAAGTCCTTTGGCAAGCTTAGGCTGAACTTGATTGAAAATAACATCCTCGTTCGGAATTACTTTCTTCAACTTGAATCTCCTCACAAGATGATGTATAAAGACAAGTATTTCTAGTCGGGCAAATTCTTTTCCAGGACACAAATGAGCCCCTCCTCCAAATGGTACGTATGTATATGGTGTAATTGGCACTTTACTATCAAATCTTGATGGATCAAACTTTTTAGGTTCATGAAAGAAATCAGGGTTTTTATGTGTCGAGTTTGTACTCCAATACAACTGCAATATATATTAAAGAACCAATATTTATTAAAGAGTTAGAAATTAACCTATTCACCAAGGAGTTATTTATTAAAGTGTTAAGTAATGAATCTTTGTAACTTACCTTCCAACCCTTTGGAATTGAATAGCCCTTGTATGTGAAATCAGAAATCGCTTCTCTAAACGTACCTTGGGTTGGTGGAACTAATCTAAGAACTTCACATGCCACATTCCAAGAGTATTTCATCTTTGACAAATCCTCCCAATTTAACAATTCTGTTGATTTTTTAGATTTTGCTATTTCTGTTTGTTCTGCATTTACCAAAAAGTAATAAACAATTAAGAATTCTTATTCCGATTATTTTAGTGGTCAAGTTCCTTTTATGTAGTCGTAAACTATCAAAAACAACTTCATACTTGTGTTAGACAAAAACTTTTATTAAAATCAATATGTGTGTGTCATTAACTAAAATTTATATATGTTTCTATCGGATAATGATAAACGTCAAACATAGAATTTTGAGTTTTCAATGACAAACTTTGGAGTCATATTCTAAAGCTAACTCTCACTAACGATTTCCTCATCTTATTAGTTTTTAAATCATGCAGTCTTTATATTTATAGGTTCAAAACTCAATATCCATACGAAAAAGATCAACGTACGTAGATAAAGACTTAGAGAAATTCATTAAAAGATGTTAACTTTTTATATTATCTTGCTAGCTCATTTGAATTTGAAAAAAGCTTTTAGGAAAAAAAATATATTGAATAAAGAACATAAATAAACTATGAAAATGCAAGATATGCTCATGTTTTGATGAAAAATAAAGTGATTCTTTTCCTTTATTAATTTCAATACCTTTGTAAACTCCCTCGTAAATCTCAGGCAACTCGGCGAGATACTTAACAATGAAAGTACACGTTGAGCTTGTACTGTCATAGCCACCGATTATCATCCCCATGATAACGTCAGCGACTTCACTGTCTGTCATTAATCTTCCATAGTCATCACAAAGCATCAACGACAAAATATCTTGTGTAGGCGAAGCTTTCCCATCGGCCAAATCACTCTTCCTTTTCTTTACTATTGCAGTGAGTTCTTTATTGATGAAGGCGCCTGCATTTATTGCTCTCCGGAACAGTGTTCCCGGAAGGTTTATGGGGATGGAGAAAAGCCCTGGAGCAAGTCTTTCGAACGGGACTGATAGTTTGTTGACCCATTCGGGTTCATCGATACCGAAGAAGATTTTGCATGCAACAAGAAAAGTGAAGTTTTTGGTGAGTTTATGAGTCAAAATCTGGTCGTTGCCTTCCCATCTGGTTTCAAAGTGTTTCTGTGCCACCATGTCCATAATTGGAACATATTCCCGTAGAGCTTCAGGCTTGAAAAGGTTACGAATCATCTTGGGTACTGTCTTTTCGTTTTGGAGTCCTTTCACAGAAGGGATAATCTTCTTTACCGAAGCAGGCACCCAAAACTGAACAAGTTTGTTATCATTTGAAAACAAGAACTTGTTACCTTCGGGCCCACAGAACACTGCAGCATCCTCTAGCATCAGAGAGGTCCTGAAGACATGACGCGAGAATTTAGTCATGCGATCGACGATGAACTTTTCAGGGTGGCCCTTCCTACCGGCGGTGACAAACTCTATTGTTTCACCGATCACCGGCCAACCTCTTCCGCCAGGTGGGAGTTTTGTATCTACAGCCAACTTAGATATAAAGAAACCAAAACGAAGGGAGCATGAGATGACGACCACAAACAGAGATAGAAGAGAAGCATAGAAGATATCCATTATTGAACTTGTTGAGTTGTCTTTGAGTTGGGTGTTTTACGAGGGTAAGCTAAAGCAGTATATATAGATAAGAGTTCATAAATGATGAATTCCAGGTTTTTTTTTACACTCTGTAGGTAAATTTCATGTCCAAGATAAACTAAGTAGTGTTCCCGTTAATTAAAGTCCCTGTTTTTACTATCTTGTAAACCAAGTTGGTTTTAGAAAAAAAAAAAAAAAAAACATTTTTTTTCTTTTATTAGTTTAAAAACCATGAAAAATGTACCAATATAAAATTAATGTTATGGCCATTCAGGTTCTGCAGTAATGTTTTAAAACCAGGTGTAAACAATGTTGCAGAAATCGACCTATTCGGCGATTAATCGCTAATCGGACCTCCACCGATGAGATTTATTGCTAATTGGGTTTGATCAATGCAGGTCAAAGTCGGAATTAATCAGACCTAATCGGGTTTAATCGGACTTAATCGTACCTCATCCGGTTTGGTCAACGCAGTCAAAGTCGGACCTAATCGAACCTAATCGCCGACTAATCGCTTTTTTTGTAGGAATAAAATTGGATTTATAAATTTTTGAATCATTTTCTTAATAATTAATGGTCCTCGATTAATATTCACCTACCGATTAATCCATAATCGTTAGTAGGGGTGTTTAAAACCGAATATCCGAAAATTTCGGATAGCTAATATCAATATGCGTATCCGTATCCGAAATTTCGGATATCCGAATTTTGGATATCCGAAATTTCGGATACGGATGCGGATACTGAAACCGGATATCCGAAAAAATTATTATTTTCTTATAAAATCTATTGAATACATATTATGCAACAAACTAAATTTACAATTGAAATTTTAACTTTTAAACAGCTAATAGCGACAAACTCTCATACGCTACTGCTAGTTAAATGCAAAATCAAGATCAAACTATTACTTTGTTGTAATTGTTTTTGAAACCAAATATACTGCGATAATTGACTATTAAATATTAACGTATAAAAGTGTTTAACCAAAATTCAGTTATTATGCAAAAGAACTTCACAATGACATAAAACACATTCAAATATCACACTCCCATCTAAAACGCATTATTGTTTTCTTTAATTTTTTTAAACAACACTCAATCATTCCAATAATTAAATAATAATAATCCAACATTCATTTGCCAAAACAGTTTCACAGTCAAACAAACAGAATACATATTCATCTACTAAAGATATACATAAACAAAACAAAAAACACGTAACACACAAACCATAAGTCACTAACAAATTCTTTGTAATCCCATTTTCTTATAATAAATAAATTAAAAATATTAATAGAAAATAATTTTCAGATATCGGATATCCGAAATATCCGAAAATTCATAAATCCACTATCCGTATCCGAATCCGAAATAACGGATATCCGAAATTTCGGATAATTTCAGTTCGGGATTTCGGATTTTCGGATGTGGATATTTTTGAACATCCCTAATCGTTAGTCCACCGATTACAGATTTTGCAACCATGGTGTAAACCAGACGGTTGAATACCAATTCAACAACGACCACAACCGGTTGTATACCAATTTATAGGCCAGATCACATTCGGTCGTTTCTTCAAAAACAAGGTTGAAGAGCACGATCGATTAAGTTATTCGAAGTGTATACAACTTGAAAGCCAATGACGCACATGACTACCAGACACGATTTTGACGCACACCAGACACCAATCTCCATTCTGACGCCTAGCTATCTTTTCAACTTGGAAACCTTTTACTAGAGGTGGAAGCGGTACAGTACCAATTCATTTTTCTTTAAACCGTGTTGTAACGCCCGCAAATCCAGGCTAGTCAAATTAGAGGCAATAGGGGTCGAAAACGACTTTTCGACAAAAGATTATTTAGAATAAATAATGTTAACCAAGTTGTAGAATATGTCACAAGGTTTCTGTACATATAAAGAACGCCGAAATCCGAGTTATAACGAAGAAGTTATGACCCATCGAAGTTTCGCGACGGAACCGGCACGGCACCGGGAAGCGTAAATAGTGAACTTACGATAGAGCAAGATTTAGCCTTAGTGATCTAAACAAAAGTTGTAGAATATGTCAAACTAAGAACATCGATAAAAAGAACGCCCAAATCTGACTTCGTATGAAGAAGTTATGATTTTTCGAAGTTTCGAGCTAGCAGTGTACAACCCGAAATTCGAATATTAGATCGAGCGGTTTTTAGCCGACACGACCTGAACAAGAATCGAAGATCTCGTTAAGAGTAGCGTAACGAGAAAAAGATGGGCGAAAACGGATGTCGGATTAAGAAGTTATGAGGATTTAACGGACCAATCCTGTCCCGGCCCGTTAATAATATAAAATTTAAAATCAAGTCAAAATTAGCCGACGGAGTCTAAACGAAAGTTGTAAAGTAGGTTCCCGCCTTCGCGTGGATATAAAAAACGTCGAAAACGGAGCTCGTATGCGAAAGTTACGAATTTTTAAAGTTTGTAGTCAAATTTGCAAAGTCTGTTGCTCTATTGATGACGTGGCAAAATCCTGACCGTTGCTTGCTGATCACGCCTCGCATCCGATGATCGCCACAAAGTCTCGATTACACCCCGCGTCCGAAGCTAGGTACGCCCAGCGTACTTGATCTTGTTCGGGTCTGAGAAAGGGTGCGAGCCAGCTGGTGCGAAGCTGGCATTCTTATCCGAGGACTACGCCCCGCGTAGCCTCCCTACGCCCAGCGTAATGACCAAAGCCTGGCACTATATATAGAGGTGCGAAGTGCTCCGGATTTCACACACATTTCTCATATCTTTCTCTCACTAGTTTCTCTCTCTAGCTCATCTAAACCCCCCCCCCCCTAAGCCCTAGTTAAACCCCTTAGCTCCCGAGGGAAGCCCCGAGGCTCCCGGAGTCCCGAGAAAAAGAGCCTTTAGGTTTCGAAACGCTACTCCAATTAAGTTCCGGTTTTCGATAAAATTCACTGTAAGTGTGCTACGCTTACGCAATTTTTTATATAGCTTTCAAATAATTATAGGAATGTTATTAGGTCCTTAAAATAATTATTTGGGCTAATATTATAAGTTATATTGAGTGTTATTAACGCTCAATAATAGTCAGACTAATTAATTTGCCGCGGTTATCGTTAGACTACACCCTAGTGGTATTGGTACTAGGTTTTATCGAAGGAAAATCGTTTTGAGAGTATCGAAACGCTGTCCGAGTGCTGAGTCACCACCTTTTAGGTGAGTGCATAGTTTCTTTCAGCTTACACATAGATATGAAATATTTTATATAAATTACGTGTTGTGTGTGTATATTATCTGTATACTTGCTATCTATGCTGGATGAACGTTTTATACATGTTTTCAATGATTTAAACTGTATATGTATTTTATATCTACAAAATGTGTTGGGTAAAACATGGGTAGATGTAATAATTGTTGTGTGACAAAATAAAATAATGAGAGACCTCGTTATAGATGTTCTTGATGATCTAGTCATCTAGCGGAGTATAGATGACGACCACGGACTATTGTAGACAGTCCAGTGGAACACTAGCAGGCTCGCAGCCTGTATTTGTTTATTCGAATTGTGTGTTTATTCGAACTGTGTGAACTGTGTGCACACCAGGTGTACTCCATCCCCCATATGGTTGCCTTTAGGACTTTCATTGCCAAGGAATCCCCTTAGCAGTAGTGTCCATCCCAATGATAGTCATTAGACTAGGTCCCTTGTGTTAGATGTTTTAGGGACGTAATGTGAGGATAACGGGAATGGGTAATTGGGTTGATTGTTTGATGTTCAAAAATAATAATTATATTATTGTGGGTTGAAAACCCTATGTGCTCACCAGGTTTCCCAACCTGACCCACTATGTTTATTTATATCACATGTGTTGATATGAAGTGACATTACACTGAGAGATTTAAAGAGATGTAGATCGCTAGTGTAAATAATTGTAAGTTCTGTTTATGCTTATGTTTCTGTATTAACGATGAAATCCCAAACGTTTTAAAATGAATAAAATACGTTTCTTCGAAAATGTTTTAATAACGTATTTATCATGTTTTTTTTCTGGGAACAAATTGCGCAACATGTTTATTAAAAGAAGTACTCTGATTTTTATAAAGCATAAACAAAATCGGTCTTTTCTGGCCGTGAAAATGGGGATGTCACACATGTACCGTACCAACTATAATTGATAACAAAAAATTGTTACCGGTACCGTACCAAATAACTTGGTACTAATATAGTTGGCTACCAACAAGATTGGTTGGTACAAATTGGTAATGGTATATACCAACTTCTTTTAATTTTCTATTTTAAGATTTAAAAATAAGCAAAGACATTGAGTAATTTTGACGTTTAATATAGAAAATAGTTACGTTGTTCTTTTAGTTTATAAAAGAATTCTATTGAGCTAACGCTAAAGTAACGTTTTCTTTTTGTGTTTTAACGTGATAATAACTATTAACTAATGCGACAAAACGAATTGTATAAACACTAAACACAATTAGCAATTGAAATATACGATTTCGTATATATATATATATATATATATATATATATATATATATATATATATATATATATATATATATATATATATATAATAAATGAATTGGTTGGTACAATATTACCATGGTATTCTAACTTTTATACCATTACCGTACCAACATTGTTCAATTGGTACGGTATTACCAACCAAAAAGTTAGCTACCAATTTTCTTGGTTCGGTTGGTAACATGTTGGTTGGTTGTTCATGGTATAATTTTGTCAGCCCTACCTTTTACTACTCAATTGTTATGTATGGCTTTATAATATAGTTAATTGTGATATAAATATATGTTTTTGGATGTTAAATTCTAGTGAGTGTGTGTGTCTATATATATATATATGTTCACGATACGGTTATATTCGGTTTTTATGACAAACCGAAGCCAAGTCGTTAGTAATTGTTTGTGTCAATCAAAAATCGAAACCAAACCATTGAAAATTAAAACCGAACCAAACCGATGTGTTACTAACGGTTTGGCTCCGACTTTTTCATCATTTGCGTTTTTTAGGCCCATTTGGGTCGAGCCCATTAGATTGCAAACCGGTGGACTTTGGAGGCCTGGAGGGAAACGATTCAAACGAGGGACAGGCTTCACTCACAACACAAAGCTTGGGTTTCTATTTTCGTTTATACGACTTGAAAATTTTGAAACCGTAAATCAAACCTTTCATTATAGCTTCGAAAGTTTGAAGCCGCAAGCAAAACCGTAACCTTGAAATTTTTGAAACCTTAATCCAAACCGTTCATTACGGCTTTGAAAATTTTGGTCAGTTTCATGGTTTCAGACCGAACCTTGAACACCTCTATATATATATATATATATATATATATATATATATATATATATATATATATATATATATATATATATATATATATATATATATATATATATGGTGTTGGTCGAAATTCGTTAAACTAAATTAGTAAGCGTAGTTTGATGTTTAAAATAAGATATGTAAATTAATTAAGATCTTTAAATGCGCCTAAGATCTTGGTTATACCTAGGGAAGAAAATAGTGGTATTTAGGAAATTATTAGAAGTGTATTATTTTGTTATTTAAATAAGTGTATTGGAACCAAAATAGTGTTAAAGGAAGTTAACAACTAATTTTGTATAACATATCCCAAAATACTGAAAAAGATACCAAAATACCACAAAACAAAACATCTTAGTAGTTTTGACAATGAAATCAGATTAACAAGAAAGTAAATAATAGAAAATGTTGTTATCGATCAAACAACAGTAAATTAGTGAAAATAAGTGCAATAAGACAATGATATATGAGGAAAACCCTTAATCATTTTAGATCTCTGATATAAAACATCGGGATGTGATAAAATCACTTGCCTTAGAACTTGATTTGAATGTAAAAGTGCAAAGTTTCGAGAGAATGAGATTAAGAGTAGAAGTCAGAGTGTGTCCGATTGATGGCCAACTAGGCTTTTATACATAGTGATAATAACAAATATTCTGACATTCTAGGGATCTCCCTTGATCCATGTGTGATCCAACATTCACAAGGCTTTTGACCACATGCTTTTGACTTGGTATGCTCATTTCTAGTCAAGTTTATAGTTCTTGCATAACATTTTACAGAAAACACGATGGCAGTCCAAGATATATTTTAATTCAAGATCTTGGGCTTGTCAGATATTTTAGTACAAGTTCATGATATATATAAAATGCTAAAATGAAAATTTTGCTCATAAAATTGCCTTAAAAATCTTCAATCGAGGATCCTAGGGGATTGAAGATTTCTATGCTTGGAATTATTAGTTGTTAGACGCCGAAGAGTCAGGATGTCTTTTCAAATTCCCAAGAATTTTGACTTTGTTTTCACCTGTTCAGCTAGGAGTGTTCCATTTATCAATTGACTTTGCGGTCTTGCTATTCTTTCACCATCGATGAATCATGTTTAGGTATATCTTCTTCTTCCCTTTTTTTTATTTAGATCATGGATGAAGATCTAACAATAGGGAAGTCTGATACCCAGGGTTTTATCCATGAAGATTTTAAAGATTCGAGAATTATTTTTCGTGGTAAGTTAGTTTTTTAAATGAGAAAATAGAGTCCCTTAATTCTGAAGGAATATTCCCTTCACAAACAGTGTTCAAACCATTTAATGCAAAGCTAAAACCCGATTTTGTATCAATCTCTTAGGTTTATTTTTATTATCTTCCTTTTGATATTGGTCTTTCTTTTCCTTTACCCCCCTTTAATCTCAGAATTTTTTGAGATGAGTAGATTTCCATATGCCTAGATCATGCCAATGGTTTTGCCCCACTGTATTGGATTTTGATCATCTTAACGAATATGAGAATCTAATTCTTGGTCTCCTTACTATGGCCAGTGTTTGTGACCTTCAAAACTTTGGTTCTTCTCGTGTCATTTTTAAAAAATAAAACTTGGGAAACAACATCTATTTCTCAATACGTTGTGTCCTAGTGTTGGGTGGTAAAAGAAGTATTTCTTTCTTAATAGGCAATTTCTAGTTGATGAACACACTTTGCATGTTGACTGGGTTATTAAGGGTAGGAATTTCGTTTTCATTTAATATTAAAGGTTTTTTAGTGTGTGCCTACTAACTCTCTTTCTTTGTTTCAATATAGTGCCATAGTTTGAGGATTTATTCCCACTTTGTGAAGATAGGAAGGAAAGAGTCCGTAATTTTCTGAAATTGTCTTAGGGAACAAATTTCTTGAGGGGATGCTATTGATCTATTTTCCATCCAAGAGCTTGCATCTTCCAAGATGTCAACTGGTAAGATCTATGAAGTTTTCTTTATATTGTTTTGGAATCCTAACCGTTAAAGTTTTCCTAGTAGGTTATGAGGTTACTCGTCGTGGGTCTACGTTTTCTTGCTTTAGTGTTAATGAGTTCTTGGCCTTTGGTTCTCCAATAAAGAATGACAAGCTACCTCCTCCATCTTCTAAGAAACCAATGACGATGAAGCCTCACAGACCTTTTTAATATCTTCCTTTTGATATTGGTCTTTCTTTTCCTTTACCCCCCTTTAATCTCAGAATTTTTTGAGATGAGTAGATTTCCATATGCCCAGATCATGCCAATGGTTTTGCCCCACTGTATTGGATTTTGATCATCTTAACGAATATGAGAATCTAATTCTTGGTCTCCTTACTATGGCCAGTGTTTGTGACCTTCAAAACTTTGGTTCTTCTCGTGTCGTTTTTAAAAATAAAACTTGGGAAACAACATCTATTTCTCAATACGTTGTGTCCTAGTGTTGGGTGGTAAAAGAAGTATTTCTTTCTTAATAGGCAATTTCTAGTTGATGAACACACTTTGCATGTTGACTGGGTTATTAAGGGTAGGAATTTCGTTTTCATTTAATATTAAAGGTTTTTTAGTGTGTGCCTACTAACTCTCTTTCTTTGTTTCAATATAGTGCCATAGTTTGAGGATTTATTCCCACTTTGTGAAGATAGGAAGGAAAGAGTCCGTAATTTTCTGAAATTGTCTTAGGGAACAAATTTCTTGAGGGGATGCTATTGATCCATTTTCCATCCAAGAGCTTGCATCTTCTAAGATGTCAACTGGTAAGATCTATGAAGTTTTCTTTATATTGTTTTGGAATCCTAACCGTTAAAGTTTTCCTAGTAGGTTATGAGGTTACTCGTCGTGGGTCTACGTTTTCTTGCTTTAGTGTTAATGAGTTCTTGGCCTTTGGTTCTCCAATAAAGAATGACAAGCTACCTCCTCCATCTTCTAAGAAACCAATGACGATGAAGCCTCACAGACCTTTTTAATATCTTCCTTTTGATATTGGTCTTTCTTTTCCTTTACCCCCCTTTAATCTCAGAATTTTTTGAGATGAGTAGATTTCCATATGCCCAGATCATGCCAATGGTTTTGCCCCACTGTATTGGATTTTGATCATCTTAACGAATATGAGAATCTAATTCTTGGTCTCCTTACTATGGCCAGTGTTTGTGACCTTCAAAACTTTGGTTCTTCTCGTGTCGTTTTTAAAAATAAAACTTGGGAAACAACATCTATTTCTCAATACGTTGTGTCCTAGTGTTGGGTGGTAAAAGAAGTATTTCTTTCTTAATAGGCAATTTCTAGTTGATGAACACACTTTGCATGTTGACTGGGTTATTGAGGGTAGGAATTTCGTTTTCATTTAATATTAAAGGTTTTTTAGTGTGTGCCTACTAACTCTCTTTCTTTGTTTCAATATAGTGCCATAGTTTGAGGATTTATTCCCACTTTGTGAAGATAGGAAGGAAAGAGTCCGTAATTTTCTGAAATTGTCTTAGGGAACAAATTTCTTGAGGGGATGCTATTGATCCATTTTCCATCCAAGAGCTTGCATCTTCCAAGATGTCAACTGGTAAGATCTATGAAGTTTTCTTTATATTGTTTTGGAATCCTAACCGTTAAAGTTTTCCTAGTAGGTTATGAGGTTACGCGTCGTGGGTCTACTTTTTCTTGCTTTAGTGTTAATGAGTTCTTGGCCTTTGGTTCTCCAATAAAGAATGACAAGCTACCTCCTCCATCTTCTAAGAAACCAATGACGATGAAGCCTCACAGACCTTTTTAATATCTTCCTTTTGATATTGGTCTTTCATTTCCTTTACCCCCCTTTAATCTCAGAATTTTTTGAGATGAGTAGATTTCCATATGCCCAGATCATGCCAATGGTTTTGCCCCACTGTATTGGATTTTGATCATCTTAACGAATATGAGAATCTAATTCTTGGTCTCTTTACTATGGCCAGTGTTTGTGACCTTCAAAACTTTGGTTCTTCTCGTGTCGTTTTTAAAAATAAAACTTGGGAAACAACATCTATTTCTCAATACGTTGTGTCCTAGTGTTGGGTGGTAAAAGAAGTATTTCTTTCTTAATAGGCAATTTCTAGTTGATGAACACACTTTGCATGTTGACTGGGTTATTGAGGGTAGGAATTTCGTTTTCATTTAATATTAAAGGTTTTTTAGTGTGTGCCTACTAACTCTCTTTCTTTGTTTCAATATAGTGCCATAGTTTGAGGATTTATTCCCACTTTGTGAAGATAGGAAGGAAAGAGTCCGTAATTTTCTGAAATTGTCTTAGGGAACAAATTTCTTGAGGGGATGCTATTGATCCATTTTCCATCCAAGAGCTTGCATCTTCCAAGATGTCAACTGGTAAGATCTATGAAGTTTTCTTTATATTGTTTTGGAATCCTAACCGTTAAAGTTTTCTTAGTAGGTTATGAGGTTACGCGTCGTGGGTCTACTTTTTCTTGCTTTAGTGTTAATGAGTTCTTGGCCTTTGGTTCTCCAATAAAGAATGACAAGCTACCTCCTCCATCTTCTAAGAAACCAATGACGATGAAGCCTCACAGACCTGAATCTAAGAAGAGAAAGCTCATTCCCAGCTCTTCCCATGATGTTTTTCTTGGACTAACCTTGACGGAGATTAGACAAAACCTAATAAATCTAACTCAAAATGTGAGTGGTTCCTTATTCTATAAATTCCATTGTTTGCCACAAAACCTTACTTTTTTTCATTGTAGTCTACCACTTAAAAAAATTAGGCTTTGAAACAACAAATGGATTCTACATTGTAGGCGAAGGAGCGAGAATTAAGAAAAAGAACGAGGATCTTGAAGAAAAGGATGAGGAATTGAAGAAGATGGTTGAGATGTTTGGGGAATTGGAGGATAAGATTGAGGAGATGACCAAGGAGGCTAGGATACTTACTGCCAAAGGTATTTTGGAGGAAATATTTAAGATGTACAATGAAGCGTCTAAGAAAGAAATGTGGCATCCTGAGATGAAGAAATACAGAAGGAATCGTTAAAGAAACTGATTGGCGAGGAGGAAGTCGATTAAAAAAATCGAGAGTTACTGAAAGAGTAGGTGTTAATATGTAACACTTGAATCTTTGTATGTTTCATTATTGCCCTTTGTTATTTTAAAAGTTTCATTTTTGTCCTTATGTAGTACGCGGGGCGTACCACATGTTATGCTTAGCGTATAAGCTATGAAGAGAGTACGTGGGGCATATCACATGGTACGCTTAGCGTACTGATGCGAGGTGGTCTCGAAACTCCAGATACGTATGCGGGGAGTACGTGAGACTTAATAAAACCCTAATTTAGGGTGTTGCACCCTATATAAACACCTTAAGTCATTAGGGCTAGCCTCTTTACCAGCCTCTAAGCCTCAAAAACCCTAGAAATCGTCCCTTAGCCTCTATTGTTGTGCATTTGAGTTCTTAAGAATATTTTGGTGGTTGTTTTGCTCCTTGTGAAGGAATTATAGAAGTTGGAAGGTTCTTTGATTTGTGAGAAGGTTACAGATCCAGAATCATCACCCTTGTTGCAAGCTTATTGAGGTATCAAGTTTGAACTTTGTCATCTCCATGATTAGATCTCTTCATTTATTTGTTTTTATGCTTTTGGTCCCTTTTGGGTTGGTTTGAGGAGTTGGGTTGTTTTAAAGACTTATTCTTTTTTATATGAGCTTGTTATGGATTTGATAAGAATTGTTATCGAGAATTAAGATGCGAAACAATAGATTTGAATCATGAATGATAAAGAACACACGAAGTAAATATTAATCAGATCTCTTTTTATTAAGACTGATTACAGAATAAGCTGAAGAGAGTTTTTGTGTTTCGATATTGTTTTCTCTACTTCAAGCCTAAGTCCCTATTTATAGGGAACTTACAAAAAGTATACTAAGTCATATACTATGAAACTTCGCATGCTACACTTCGCATATAAAATTGACTTAGTAAAATACATACAAAATGCGAATCATTACAAGACACACTATTCGACTTTTACAACTAACATCTACATTCTCCCCCTTTGTAAACAGTCGATACAATTCAACTTAAAAGCTTTTGAATTGCAGAGTGAATCGTTCTTCGCACTTCTCCATACCAGGAGATCACTTTCTTCAAGTCCTTCTTGTCACCTTCGTTATTTTTATTGCAATTATTCATACGTACAATGAAGTGCGTATATTGCGAAGAATTGTATCTTTCAATCTCTGAAGCTTTGAACAAGAACTTCTTCGGTTTGCCCTTAGTGTCTCTTCCCGAAAACACCATGCCGAATGGTTTAAGGCAAATCTCACCCACAACATACTTCGACAAAGCTGATTGTTTCAAAGTATCTTCCCATGGAACTTTCACTTCTCTTCCAAGCACATTCGCTAACTCCTCATCAGTCAGTGCAAGACAATCGAAGTAGTTGTCGATATAAGTCTTCACATGTGCGAATCCAACTTTGAAAACATCTGTTTCTGAGCCTTTGAGTTTGTTCTCTTCCATGTGCTTCAGAATCAGAGCTACTTGAATGAGATCGTTGCAGTTCATCAATGGAAAATCAGCAACAGTGAAGTCGTATTGTTTGTTGTCTGCCCTGATGACAAAATATCGAAAATTTTGAAGCATGTCTTCAAACAAAACATCCTTCTTTATAGTGAGCACCTTCTTGATCTTCATCAGGGATCAGACTTCATCAGGATTCTTCCCAAGAACAGCATGAAATCTGATTTTCATGTGAGTGTAGTCATCCGGATTATCGAATTTCTCACTGATCTTGTATTGAGCAGTAATAAACAACATTTCATTTATAGGGAAGTCCAGCTGACAGTAATCAGAGTTCGCAATGTCGTAACTTCTTTTGGGCTTCTTCTCGAACTCATACATCTCCCTTCCTACTACTTTAGACTCTATCGTTTCGTAAGAGTAAAGTTTCGCAGGATCACCTTTGTTCATTGAGGGAGGATCACTTGCTCGTTGTCGCATTATGCTCTGGACTTGTCTCATTCTTTCAAGTTCAGCCTCAGCATCAGCTTTTATCTCTTCTTTCGACTTTTCATACAGGATGCCCTTTCCCTTTCCTGTTACATCTTTCTGAGGTTGAGAACTCGAACCTCCTTCGTTTCCTCTAATAACAATTCCCTTAGAAATTGTTTTTGTAGTTATTGTTGTTGAAGAAATCGGTTTAGTAGGAATTGGAAGAGTTGCAACCAGTTGAGTCGAGATGACTTTTCCCACTGTTTTGGCATCAGCTTCTTTGCTTCGACTTTTCTCTCCCCCTTGCACCCCTGTGAAAACAGGTGGAGCACCCTTCGGAAGTAAAGAACTGCAGTTTGAAATCGGAGCAAGAGCCTTCTGAATGGCTTGTTCTAAAGTGTTAATCTTTAGAGACAAGAATTCGGGAGTAAGGATTTGCGAAGTGGAAGATTGCGAAACTGCTGATTTGAGCTCCGTAACCAATTTGATCAGATGATCAAACTTCTCCATGGTAGCAGCTTTGTGATCATCAGCAACAGGAATGTTGTTGAGTTTGTGGATTTGAGACGAAATTTCCACAACCTGCTTGTGAAGATCTTCATGTCTTGTATTTACTGCTTGAATATCCTTCGCAAGGTCAGACTTCAATTCCTGAATTTTGAAGTTGACGTCCTCACGAACTTTCTTAACGTCTTGTACAAAAAGAATGTGTCTTTCTTTTGTAGTAGCTTTAAGGTCTTGTACTGCAGACGTAAAATTGTGCCCTTGTGCTTGCACTCTGAGTTCGTTATTTTTGTCGGACTGATCGACTTTCTCCATAATGCGTTTCTCAACCCCTTTGATCATCACATCCACCTCCATTGCTGAGATTGAAGACATTCTCCCATAATCGGCTTGTGATTGGATAATAGCCTTCAATTTGTGATTGAGTATTTTGAACTGCTTTCCTGTCATCAGCATATGATCAGGAATGTCTTCATCGGAATCAAATGAAATGTCATCAAGAACTCCTCCAAAAGCACCTCCTTCGATTTCTGGATCTGACATTTGTTGCGAAGGTGGAGGATTCTCAGGTGAGTGAGATGGAAATAGGGTGGTGAATGGGTTTTGAAGGGCATGGTCGAATATGGATGAAGTGGTGGTTATTGGTAGTGTGGATGCAACACTCGGGATAGGTGCCCCCGTATCAGATACGTTGACAACCATATCCGAAATAGGTACCTCCTCAGTAACTGACTTGGTAAGAACTATTTCGAGTGGTTGGGTTTGAGAAATGGTAGTTGAAATTTGCGAAGGTTGAGAGATTGGTAAAGAAACAGTTACCATTGTTGTGACAGGTGGAGTTTCAGGGACAACGTCTTCGTCTGATGATTCATTGCGAATCACCATCTTCCTCCTCTTGCCCAGTGTTCGTTGCATGTTTGTCGCAACGTCTTCCGCCCTTTGTCGTTTCTTTCCAGGAGATACTGGTGCAGGAATGCTGCGAATAGTAACTCCCTTACTACTCACCTCTGCTTTGCGAATCTGTTTTAACACTCCAGACTTGGAGGGTAAAACATCTTTCTTTACTTCTTCTTCTTGAACGATTGGTGAAGATGAACCCTTCGTAGGTTTCTTGCTCCCCTTCTTCTTCTTTGATGGAGTAGCAACTTCAGGTAAGACACCCGAATGATCAGCTGTGTCAATATTTCGCAAATACCTCACCAACACTTTGTGAGTGGGAGATACTTTGCGAAGCATCGCATCCGGAATGCGAGCTACTCGGGTGAATATGGCTTCATCATCTTCTACCACTTTGGGAAATTGGTAAAGCGAAAACTCAGCCACTTCGACATCTGATACGATCGAAATTGCTTCTTTCTCGTAGACTTTCTCCAGGATCAGACTCCAGTACCTGGCACAGGATATCCCCTTCTCCGAATTCGTGTTTTCCAGACTTTTAACGAATTCCTTCCAAAGCTGAGTCGCGTAGTCGACATTGATGTCATAGTAGATACCCATTACCATGGCATACACTTCGACTCTTCCTCTGTCTAAGCCGACTGATCTTCCTGTAAGACACCTTAGGAAAATTCCAAATACAGGGCAATCCCGACTTCCGAAAATCACTAATCTTCTCCAACTCCGGTTGATGTCCCATCTCGTTGAACATGTGGATGATCTGGAAGTTGACAGGTTTAACAAAGGGTGGGTTGTTGGGAATCTCCAAGAACTCCATGAACAAGTTCTTGGACAGTTTAACCCTCTTGTTGTTGACGAGGTTGATGGTAATCACATCCGCCGTGTGATTGTAGGAAGCCGTGGATGCAGCACGTGATAACCAGATCATCGGAACTGGGAATGACCGGAACATGGCCGTTGACAACGGTGATCGTTTCAAAGCCACGATGAGCATCTTCAATTCTTCTGGATATGCGGATACGTTGGGATCAACTTGATAGTTTGTGCTTTGAATCTTCATAAGGGCTTGAGAAAGAACTTCATCAGTGTTTGAGTTGGTGACTGCCATTGTTAGGGTTTTGAAAGAAATTGGAAGTTTAGGATCAAGATGAAAGCTTTGAAGGTTTGTGAGAATTCTTGTTTGCGTAACCGTACACAGTGTTCTTCATGCCCCTTTTATAGGTTACTCAAAATTTGATTTGAAATTAAAGCGGGATGCATTTAATGTTATCCGATGTGGCACCTTGAATCTCGGATCATTGCTGTTAAAGATCACTATGCAGTAAAAAGTAACTGTCACATCTCCTCGAAAACCGGATAGAATACCAACCATTTTTAGTAGACAGCCTGTCAAGTATCCGTTATAGAATCCGAACCGGTAAAACCCTTCGCATGGAAGCAAGGCTCTTTCACTTTTGGGATATAAAGCGAAGTCATATGCCAGACTTGCGAAATCATCAGTCTGAGTTGGTTTTACTCAGAACCTCAAGGATTTCATGTGTGCATTGTGCCAATGAAATAAGAAAAGAATCAAGAAATTTTTGGAATGTGGTGATGTCAAAAAAAATTAATTTGACATGAATGCAGTAAAACCCCAGGCAAAGGTTGCTTCGTTAATTATCAAGAGAGATAATCAACAGCTTGTGTAGTTTCCCGTGAATTACAATTGAATACTTGTAAAGAAGTTTCGAAGGGCTTCTTTTAAAAGTCATTTTGGGTTGGTTTGAAATTTCATTACATATCAGCCTTAACATAAGGTGAGAAATTGTAAATGAAATTACTTGTTTGACCAGTGTAGTCAGTGACAAGTTAGCTTGTGAAATTATTTATCATGACAAGAATTTGCGAATGAAACTTACACTGAAATCATATTCAAGAGAAAATTTGTTTTGGATCTTGTTGGGTAACAAATATTCTTGGTTGTAAATATTTGATCGAGACCACGCATGCAAATTGAATATGATTTGAAGTTTCGAAATTTTTGATACTGAAACAAAGGTTTCGTAAAAATCTGGAACAAAGTTCCCCGTCAATTCCTTAAAGGTGTATGATTTTTTGGTTTCACTTTCATCACGGACTCATGATGTTAGATCTTGAACACAGAGTTGTGATTTGTCTAGGTTTTGATTGGTTTTACCAAAGACCTCAAGGACAAATCTTTTCAAAAAAATTTGGATTAGAAAAACATTTTGGTTTAAAAAGATTGGTTAAGAAGCAAAGTGTACATCTGTTATTATGTGGACAAAACAGAAAACTCTTAACTCATTTGAGAAGAGTAAGGTAGCTCTTGTTGAATTATGCGAATACAAGCCTTGTTAGGTAGAAATGTTCATGAGATAATTTCATCAAGGCTTTCATTTTTCACACATAGAATCATTCGAGGCTTGAGGTCTACATACAGCAGCATGCTTCTAGGGACATCCTAACTAGTTTGTAAAAGAAATTTAATACCTTCCCATAGAAACACAAATGTATGACCTCTTCGCATTGTAGCCCTGTATTAAATTCTCAACACACAGTTTAAAGAACAAAGAAAACAAATATTTTTGTGATTTTGGAATTTTTCAAAAACAAAAGAACAAAACAAATAAAATCTTTTTGTATTTTTGATTTTTCAAATTTAAAGAACACAAAATAAAATCTTTTTGTATTTTTGATTTTTAAAATTTAAAGAAAAAAAAATAAAATCTTTTTGGATTTTTAAGTTTTCAAATTTAAAGAACAAAAAAAATAAAATCTTTTTGGAAATGCCGTTCACAGAGAACGACCCTGAATAAAACATACAATCATAAGCAACATTTAATCAATAATAATAAAGAGATAAAAGGGAAGATACATACCCGTCACCACATCAGGAGTCGCTCGCGCCTCCTCTGCTGTCATCTGAAACGCCCTACTCTTCGCCACTGGCGCATTAGCTCGGCCCTGCCGGCCATCTGTAATCCTCAAGGTAGCAGGGGCAGGTGCAGCCACCTTCCCCGCTGAAGCTAAACTCGGACACTGGGACTTTTTATGTCCCCTCTGATTGCACTGAAAGCAAATCAGATCTGATGCTGCGACGGCAGTAGCAGGGGCCGTACAATCCCTACTCAAATGCCCAATCCGACCGCACTTGTAGCAGCCGGAACTCCCTGCCTTGCACGCTCCCTCGTGCAATCTCCCACACTTGCCACATCGACCGTGGCTCTGCTGACTCCTAGATCTGTGATCCGAAACCTTGGGCTTTTTGCCCGAACCGCCTGAACCCGAAACCGCCTCCGGTTTCCTCTTCTTCTCCATCTCAAGATCAATCTCCCTCTCCCGAGCTCTAGCAATCATATCTTCCAGCGTTTTACAGCTGGACCGGCTCACAAACTGGTGGATATCGCTCCGCAACATCTCATGATAACGGGCCTTCTTCATTTCCTCATCAGCTACATACTGAGGAACGAGAAGAGCCCTCTCCCTGAACTTGGCGGTGATCTCCGCCACTGTCTCTGTAGTCTGGGTGAGGTCCTGAAACTCCCTAGCTAGCTGTTGCACCTCAATGACCGGTGCAAACTCCGCCCTGAACCTGGTAGAGAAATCAGCCCAGGTCATGGCGTCCAATGCTGCATCATCCCCAATGGCATGCTCGACCTCCTCCCACCAATCTCGTGCCCTGTCCTTCAGAAGACAGGACGCCAATCTGACCTTGTCCCCCTCGGGACATCTGCTAGTGTGGAAGGCGTTGGCCACATCGGCCAACCATCTGCTGCTCGCTATGGGGTCTCGCGCCCCATGATACTCCGGAGCTCCACATGCCCTAAACTCCCTGAAAGTAAGGGTGCGCGACCCCATCATGGCCGCCACCTCGGCACGGAAGGTGCCCAATCTCTCATCCATCAGCTCTAGAATCCCCTCCTTGATCGAACCGAAGATCACAGGAGTCTGCTCTATAATGATGCGCGTAATCTCCGAAGAAAGAAACTCTCGGGTCTGCTCATCCATGCGCTCATCCCCTGAACCTGAACCTGATCCCTCCCCGGCACCTCCGCTGCCGGCTGCTGGTCTCGAACGCAGAACCACCATTCTGAAACACATCACAACTACATCAGAAAACAGACATATCTTGAGGGATCATTGATACTACAACTAGCTTCCTGGTCTTGTCTCAGCCTTTCTTGATTCGAGTACGGATCCTCTGCTTCTAGTAGTACGGGCCCATACTACCTTCCACATCTATCCGTACTTTCTTCAAGAACTGCTCTGACTCCACCAAGTCACTTCTACTACTACTGATCTCTGCTACTCTCATCCTAGGCTTGCCCCAGGGAAACCTCATACTCAACTCAACTAGTCCTCAGCTGCTGCAGGTCTCCTTATAATGCTAATTAACCATCACCTGAACACCATCACATGTGACGAAGATCAGATAATCCTTCAAGTAAAAGACCCGTCCCTATAACGGTTGGACTCAAACAAGAGCTGCGCAATAGGGCCAGTTCCAGCACTCTGGAATTATTTAACCCTGATCACATGTGGTGTAACGTGTTCACCTAATAGCTAACTTCCATCACTCAGAACTCCCACAAAGCACGAAGCAAGCAGCATTCGGAATAAGGGAACATACTCAGGCAAAACTATTCTCAAACGAGAAACTGATCTAGCATGCAGTGTTAAGCTCATACTATCAGGCATAACCTAAACAGGCTATCCTACTGCTGTCTACTCAATACTAGCATGCAATACTCATAAAGATGTAACACATAAAGCAGGCACATAAGGCATTCTCCTAGATCCTTAGTCTTATACTAGCATGCTGTTCTACTGAAACTGAAACTGAACAAATAACTTGTATGGGTAATTTGGGAGTACTTACTTGAGCTCGGCTGATCGCATGCACCACACCCTTATCTTGTTTAAAAAAAATTTCTTTCTTTCTAAGTGCTTTCAAAATTCTTTTAGAAAACATTTTCCTTTTAAAAATCTTTTTATTTCCCCTTAGTTTGAGTTCAGATACACCCGGAAGTGTATCCGAATCCCTCAAACCAGGGCTCTGATACCAACTTGAAACGACCCAAAAATTTCGTTTTTCAACATAACCAAAAACCATAATCTGAGTGTCATATCATAAACCATACATGATGTATCTCAAAATCATAATAAAAACACTATGCGGAAAACTGTATCATATCCATGTTATATAAAAATCAAGAACCAATCAACTCCCAGGATAGAAGCTGAAGCTGTGGTATGTGCGATGCCATCATCCCGAGCTCCTCTCTCTACAAGCGGATGTACCTGAAACAAAACTGAAACTGTAAGCACGAAGCTTAGTGAGCTCCCCCAACTACCACATACCATACAATACATATAAATCACATACTGGGCCTTGCCCACTGCATCAGACCGAGGTCTAGAACTAGCTGCATCGGACCGAAGTCCGGAACTGACCGGGACCTTGTCCCCTGCATCGGACCGAAGTCCGGAACTAACTGCATCGGACCGGAGTCCGGAACTAACTGCATCGGACCGAAGTCCGGAACTGACTGCATAGGACCGAAGTCCGGAACTAACTGCATCGGACCGAAGTCCGGAACACATAACACAAATATGCTTGAATCACAAAGACGTCAAGCCAGCTAGCTACTACATCAAACTAAAGACCGGACTACTGATAATTACATGGGCCGGCATTGTGGCCGTAGACCCGATCCTACTGAAGGGAGACTCACCTCGTGAATTGGCTGCTGAGTGAATAGCTCTGAGGGCTAACTGCTGCTGCTCCGGTATCTCCCCGGCTACAAGACCATAAACATACTCAATCAAATACTAAACACTGCACTGGGTAAAATGACTCTTTTACCCCAGGTCAAAGTCAACTCTCAGATAAAGTCAACTCTCGGTCAAAGTCAACCCATAGTTGACCTGACTCGCCGAGTTGGGCCGCCAACTCGCCGAGTCCCTATTCTCACTCCTCGACTTAACTCGCTGCTACTCGTCGAGTATGGCATCGACTCGACGAGTACTCTCCCGATCCAAGAACTCAGACAATCTTCATCCGACTCGCCGAGTCCTATGAACAACTCGACAAGTTGTTCTTGAGCTTAAGAAGATTGCCTTGGACTCGCCGAGTTGTATGAACAACTCGCCGAGTCCCTCCATCACTGAGTCTACTCTCAACTCGCTGAGTCCACTCTCTAACTCACTGGATCCACTCGACACTGATAAAATGAAGGAATCGGGGACTCGCGACCCAACTCGCCGAGTCGTTCTTCCCGACTCGCCGAGTTGCCGCCATGCAACTGATTTTTACTCGATTTTGTTTGAATCCAACACATACAATTGATAGATCTGAGTCCAATAAGCTGATTTACCACGTAAAGTTTCCAACTTTACGTGTACAACCTCATGAATAAGGGAAAGAAGGCTAAAAGATGCACAAAATGGGTAGATCTATGGTTAATATGCAAAGTAACTCCAAAAAGGCAGTAGATCTGGGCTCTACAACACCCAATCATTCAGATCTATAGATATCTCGACTTATTAAAGCATCCATGCAAACATAAGGCTTGGAACGAGCATCAACTAGATCCTAGGGGGGCTCTAATGGAGGTTCAAAGCATATAACAAGAGGGAAAATCCGAAAATACCTCAAATAACTCAGATTTGCCCTTGGATCTTTGCACTACACCTCTTCTCCTTGCTCCTTGCTTCTTCTCCTTCTTCAAACCTTCACAAAATGGCACAAAACACTTAGCTCACACAATGGAGGATTAGGGTTCTTTCTCACAGTGTTCTCAGGGTGAGGGAGGCGAGAATGGGGCTATAATGTGACTTAAATAGTGGGCAACCCGGGGATTTAGGGTTTCACCCAGACGGATGGACTCGCCGAGTCAGGGATATGGACTCGCCGAGTCCCCGGCTCACACGTGCTCGAGATCGCGACCCTACTCGGCGAGTCAGGCTATGAACTCGCCGAGTCCCTCTTGCAAAACTTCAAAATAAATACCAAGGAATTACCATACCGGACACGGGTCGTTACACGACTCTTCACTGTTGAACAAAGCTTTTACTCTTGTGTTGACAAAATTGAATTCGCATTAATCATCCCCAAACCTGCTAAAATTCGAACAAATGATTTTTCATCAAGAGGTTTTGTAAAAATATCAGCAAGTTGTTCAGTTGTTTTGACAAAATGAATTTCAATATTCCCATCTTCCACGTGATCTTTAATAAAATGATATCGAAGAGCAATGTGTTTTGTCTTTGAATGTTGTACTGGATAGTGACAAATGTGAATTGCACTTTGCGAATCACAATACAAAGGAATCTTTTTCATGTTTATTGCATAATCACGAAGTTGACTCTGAATCCAGATAATTTGCGAAGTACAAGCAGCTGCAGATATGTATTCTGCCTCAGCGGTTGATATAGCCACACAAGTCTGTTTCTTTGATTGCCAACTCACTAACTTTCCATCCAAAAGTTGACATCCACCAGTCGTACTTTTTCTGTCCAAAGTACATCCTCCTAGATCTGAGTCGGAAAAAGCTTGAATGAAGAATCCTGTTTTCGCAGGATACCATAGTCCTAAAGAAACAGTTCCCTTGAGATATCGAAAAATATTTTTCACTGCAGTCAAATGAGGCTCTCTTGGATTAGCTTGAAATCTAGCACAACAACAAACCGAAAACATAATATCAGGTCTACTTGCAGTTAAGTACAATAAAGACCCTATCATGCTACGATACAGTGTTAGATCAACAGCAGGAGCATCTAACGAAGGAGTTAGTCTTGTTCCTACTGCCATAGGTTCTCTGAGCTTTGTGCTATTTAGCATTCCAAACTTTTCAAGCAAGTTCTTCGTATATTTTTCTTGATTGATTAAGATTCCTTCTCTGTTCTGCCTTATATTTAAACCAAGAAAATTATTAATTTTTCCCATCATGCTCATTTCAAACTGACTTTTCATCAAATTTTCAAATTCAATTGACAATGCTGGATCAGTTGAACCAAAAATAATATCATCAACATAAATTTGAACAAGCATTAGATGACACCCAACTTTCTTGCGAAATAATGTGGGGTCAACTGATCCTTGTTTAAATTTAGATTGTTTCAAGAAATTGGTAAGTGTTGCGTACCATGCCCTTGGTGCTTGTTTTAACCCATATACAGCTTTGTCAAGGACATACACATGATCAGGATACTCACTGTTTACAAAACCTGGTGGTTGTTCAACATACACTGTTTCTTCGAGTTTTCCATTTAAGAATGCACATTTAACATCCATTTGATAAACATCAAAGTCTTTGTGAGCTGCATAGGCTAAAAATATGCGAACTGCTTCAAGTCTTGCAACAGGTGCAAATGTTTCTTCATAGTCAATGCCTTCTTGTTGCGAATAACCTTTTACTACTAGTCTTGCTTTATTTCGAATAATATTGCCATCTTGTCAGTTTTGTTTTTAAAAATCCATTTTAATCCAACAATTGAAACATCAGATGGTTTAGAAACTAATCTCCAAACCTTGTTTTGTTCAAATTCTGCCAATTCAGATTGCATAGCAACAACCCAATCTGAGTGTTCCATAACATTCTTGACAGTTTTTGGCTCTATTTTCGAAATAAAAACATTAAACATGCAAAGTTCTTGGTTTGCATTCAGTACCTCATTTTTCGCACGAATATGAGCTCTAGTCAACACACCTTCTTGTAGATTTCCAATTACCTGTTCTTTTGGATGATTTCGTGTCCATTTCTCGAGTGGTGGAAAATTTGGATCAAATTCTAATGGTGCATCTTCAAACATATCTTCATTTTCAGATCCTGCAACAGAAAAATTATCATTAACTTCATGAAATTCTTCATTATTATCAAGATTAATTGTCTCTGTTTCATCATGCTCCCCCTCAACATGATCTGTATCTTGATATTCTTGTCGATTTTGCGAATGCTCCCCCTCAACTTGATGTTCTTGTGGATTTTGCGAAGGCTCCCCCTCAACTGGATGTTCTTGTTCCTTGTGAATATTTGATGTGCTTTCACAAGTTATCGTTGATTCATCAGTATGTTTTGAAGATTCTGATGTTTGATTATCAGGAGCATTACTTTCTGCATCAATGGCCCTGTCAGGAATTCCAAAAATCAAGTCATAATCAAAATCATTGATTTCAGAATTATCAATTGGATTATGTGAATATACAAGTATTGGTTTATTATCAAATTTACTATCAATCTGTTTAAGATAGTAATCATCAAATGTTAAATTGAACGTTTCTTCAATTTTTCTTGTTCGTTTGTTTAGCACTCTGTATGCAACTGAATTCTGTGAATATCCTAAAAAGATGCCTTCATCAGCTTTAGCTTGAAACTTGGACAAATTATCTTTTAGATTCATGATAAAGCACCTGCAACCAAAAACATGAAAGAATTTTACATTAGGTTTCCGATTATTGATTATTTCATATGGAGTAACATTAAATCTTCGATGAATGAATGATCGATTTTGAGTAAAGCATGCTGTGGACACAGCTTCTGCCCAAAGATATTGAGGTAGATTCGCATATGTCAACATTGTTCTGGCAGCTTCACATAGAGATCGATTTCTTCTTTCAACTACACCATTCTGTTGTGGTGTATACGGTGATGAAAAATTATGTGAAATGCCTTTGCTTATGAGAAAACTGTCAAGAGTTTGATTTTAAAACTCAGAACCATTATCACTTTTAATTTTTCGCACATTCTTCTTCAGACTAACTTCAATCTTTTTGATAAAATCAATCATCGTCTGAGCAACTTCAGATTTCAACCTGATAAAAAACACCCACGTAAATCTAGAGAAATCATCTACAACAACTAAAATATACCGCTTTTTGTTTATTGTTGCAACAGTTGATGGTACACATAGATCAATGTGAAGAAGTTCCAATGGCTCTACTATTTTTGAATCTATCACAATCGGGTGACCCTTTCGATGTTGTTTTCCTTGTTCGCAAGCTGCACACAAAGAATCATTGTCAAATTTCAGTACTGGTAATCCTCGAACTAAATCTTCAGTTACTAGTTTATTTATATTTCGAAAGTTCAAGTGTGACAATCTTCTATGCCAAAGCCAACTAAGATCATTTGATGCTTTTGATAGTAAACACACAGCTGGTTTTCCCACAATCGGTTTGATGTCCAGTGTAAACATATCACCATATCTTTTGGATTTGAGGAGTATTTCATTCGTCTTGACATTTGAAATGATACTACCTTCTTCATTGAATACAACTTGATTTCCAGTACCCACAGCAAGTTGTGATACACTTATCAAATTATGTTGAAGTCCTTCAACATATGCCACTCTATTGACTGTGAAGTTTCCATTTGTGACTTTCCCATATCCTTTCACTTGACACTTGTGATTATTTCCAAATTTGACAACTCCAGCATTTTCCAAGCTTCTGTAATCTCGCAAATTTTCTTTCCTTCCAGTCATGTGACGAAAGCAACCACTATCAATGTACCATTTCATGTCATATTGCTCGTCACATATCACCTGTATTTATTGAAAAAATTTAGGAACCCAAGACTTTTTGGGTCCATCATTAGTAGAATGAAACAAATTTTTGGAATTTAAGAACCATGTTTTCACTTTGTTTGTAACCGAATCAATTATATCAACATCATCAGTTCTAGATTTTGAAATATAATCATTCAATAATTTTGGATTTCCATTAATTGTAATCTTATCCTTCACAACATTCGCATTTTTGATAACTGGTTTCCATTTTTGAACTGGAACTTGCGAATTATTAGATGATGTACTCTCAGTTGAAGAATTATTTGTGTACTTATCAAATGCACTTTTGATTTGTTCTTCTGAAAATTTTCCATTTTGATATTTCTTTCCTTTTCCTTCAAACCAATGATTGAACGTTCTAACATCAGATTTTCCTTTTGTATATGAAACTTTGTTTGGTTTTGATATTGAAGGATTTGGAAAATTTGGTTGTTTTGGTGAAAATTTGTTTTTGACTTGAGTTGAGTTCTTCAAACTTGAGGAAGTATTCGTGAATTTGCCAACATTCTGAAACTTTTGATTATTTGCAAATTTTTGCGAATTCTCAAATTTTCGATTGTTGTCATATTTGCGAACATATGGAACCTTGTCAACAGAGTTTATTTGTTTATGAAAACTTGATGATGTTTTTGAAATTTGTTCTATTTCATCTCTTGATTTTTCCTTAGACACTACTTGCCAGAATATTGCTTTTCTTGCTTTTCTTTTTGAAACATTATTTTCTGTTGAAAAATTTCCAACCATCAATTTGAATTCATGAGAATTTAGTTTCACTTCAACCTTTGGTTTTTCATCTTTTTCAAAAACTTTGTTTGATTTTTCACCTTTAACCACCCATTTTTGTGTTGATTTTTGTTTTTGAAACACATAAGTATTTTTCGTTAAATTGTTTTCTTCTGTGTTTTGATTTGCGAAAAAACCTTCAGTTGTGGACTTTTGATTATCTTTTTCAATCATTTTATTGAAATCAGGATGAACTTTTTCAGCATTTCCAGTAGTGACAAAAACTTGATTTGGAAAAATTGTTTTATCAGTACATACAAAATTTGGATATACCACAGTGTTGGTTTCCAAATAATGTGCGCCTTTATCATTTAAAATTTTATCAAATTCTTTTGTATTTTCAAACACTTGATCAACTACAATCCTTCGAGGTGTTTCAGTTGAAACTTTCTTTTCTTCTTTATTTACATTTGTGTCATCAGATTTTCAGCTTTCAACTTCCACGTTATCAAACATACAATGTTGTTGCAAAGTTGAAGATTTATCAATTTCATCCTCTACTATTGAATCAACTATTTTTTCTTTACCTTTGATCTTAGATGTGATATTAATGATTGACAATTGAGAACAATCAACCTCTTCTTCCTCTTCTATCTCACTGATTTCACTCACATTATCAGAATTTTCATCAATATCAGCATAATTCAATTGTGAGGCAAGCTTTGAATTTTCAGTTTTCTTTATGATTTTCACTTGTTCACTTTTTGTCAAACATTCATTGACAATGTTAACCAATTCATCAGCATTCAGAAATTCATCAATTTTGACAATACCATATGCATATCTATCATCAGGTATTTTGTCAAATTGAGCAATTGTGCTTTCGCAATCATAAGAAACAACATCAACTTTTTCACGTTCATACTCAAGAAAAGGTAAAAGTTTTCTATGTTGTTCTTTGCTAATATCAGAAGAGTGATGTAAAGCTGTTAATTTTGCATACAAACGTTTTGCAGAATTACAATATATGTTTCTCTGTGCTAGTAATAACCTAACATCATTAGTAAGATTATTCCTATCACAGTCTATATTTTTGACTTGCAATTCTAATTTTTCAACTCTGCTCTTCTTTATTTCTAAATCTCTTCGTGTCTCACTAAGTTGCACATTTAATTTCTTAGCTTCATTACTAGCAGACACAATAACAGAATCAAAATAAGCCACAGTATCATCAAATGAAACAATTTCAGCATCACAAGCAGATAAAGGAATATTAAAAGATTCAAGAATTGTACGTACCTTGGTTGTCATGGGTGATTTGTCAGTGGATTTTGACACAAAACATCTCCCTGAAATGTTCTCTTCACAATCCTCAAAGCTTGCGAACATTGCTCCATGTGTGGGATGTCTCATTTCTTCATCATCAGATCCTGAAGACCAGATCTGATAAGTTCCACTTTCTTCTTCAGTAGTTTCTCCCTTCGCAACCAATGACACTCCTTTTGTCTTAGCATGTAACTCTTCAATCTTCTCAGAGTAGTATGCTTCATCTTTGAATTTTTCTTTCTTCTCTTCTCTCTTTCGCAACATGCAGTCAGCTGTGAAGTGATTCGCACCATTACAATAATGACAATAGATTCCTGAATCACCTTTCAACTTTTTCTCTTCATTCGCATTTTTCTGTTTTTCATCAATTTTCTCCATCTTCTTCCTCTCATCCCCTCCAGTCCTTGTGGTAACATTCTTCGCATCATTCATCTTTCCTTTTGGATTAAAAGGCTTTTTGAAAAACTTTTTAACTCTGTTGTTTGAATAGAATGTTACAGCTTCATCATCGGAATTCATCAAAAATCCTTCATCATCTGATCCATCTTTTTCTTCATTTTCTGATACCTTTGAAACTAGAGCCAAAGGACCACCAATAACTAGTTTTGATTCTTCATACATTTCTGAGACCTCAGATTCATGTGTTTTCAGTTGATTGTAGAGATCATTCAATTTGGTTGTATCAAAACTTTGTTGATTCTTAATCATCATGCTCACACTTCGCCACTCCTTGCGAAGTCCCATAATGAAAGTTAAATTGAATTCCATGATAGATCTAGTGATACCATACCTATTGCAGCGAAACACAAGCTCATTCAGACGATCATAGTAACTTTCGAGAGTTTCTGCATCCTTTTGTCTGAATTCCTTCAGTTCAATCAGACATTGCTTCACAGAATTGATCTTCGTCTTTTCGCTACCTTGATACTTCTCTTTTAGAGTATTCCAGATGTCTTTTGCTGTTTTACAACTACGAATGTAATTGTAAACCACAGGAGGAAGAGCACCTCTTAGTTCCCTCATGCACCTCTTTTCATTATCCTTCAGTCGTTTTCGTTGATCTTCAACATCAGGAGATCCAGTGGATGGACCAATTTGTTGAACATTTGCAGGAGCTTGAATTGTTCCATCGATACAATTCCAAAGTTCTTCATCAATTCCATTTAAGTAATCTTCCATTCTATCAGCCCACTGATCATAGTATTCTGGAATCAACATCGGAATTTTGGTTGAAGAACCAAGCAAATGAGAGAAAGAAGTCATTGTGTTCATGTTGAAGTTCGCCATTGATGAACAAACAAAAATTTCTGAAAACTTGAGAACTTGATGAATTTCAGAAATCAATCAAACGAATTGATCAAAAATCGCTAATCGAATACTCGACTTAACAATTCAAATGCAGAATCAATTCAAATCTGAAGATCAAAAGTGATTTTCAAAACCAAAATTGCGCGGAAAATTTTGAGTAAATTTCGTAACTCAAAAAGCAAATGATTCTTATACGAAAATCAGATCTAAGCAGTTTGAATCCCGCTCTGATACCAATTGATAAGAATTGTTATCGAGAATTAAGATGCGAAACAATAGATTTGAATCATGAATGATAAAGAACACACGAAGTAAATATTAATCAGATCTCTTTTTATTAAGATTGATTACAGAATAAGCTGAAGAGAGTTTTTGTGTTTCGATATTGTTTTCTCTACTTCAAGCCTAAGTCCCTATTTATAGGGAACTTACAAAAAGTATACTAAGTCTTATACTATGAAACTTCACATGCTACACTTCGCATATAAAATTGACTTAGTAAAATACATACAAAATGCGAATCATTACAAGACACACTATTCGACTTTTACAACTAACATCTACAGGACTCCTATAGCATAAAGGTGCAAGCTTTATGGGATTTTTTGTCACATGCATGCATTAAGTCACTTATTAAGTCCTCTTGAGCTTTAAGAGCTTCATTTAGCCATGCATGAACGTAAAGTTAGTAACTTTACGTGATAATCCAACTCAAGGAAGTCGAATCTACGCTTTTGAGAAATGTCTTAAGGGATTAAGGGTTGAATGTGAAAGGTGGCTGAACAGGTGGACTAAGTTGGGCGTACAAGCCAGTATGTGCAACCTTCAAGCCCTAAGGCATGTAGGCTTAGCGTACAGCTGAGTATGCCCCGCGTACTCAGTCTATTTGGGTTTTGCATTTTGGGCTTTGATTTTGGTTCATTCTTTCGGCTTGGATGCTTGGGAACTTGTTGGGCCATCTGAATGCAAGTGTTTGGACTAGGAAAAACTAGTGGGCCTTAGGGTAAGGCCCATGTAAGGGTTTGGGCCCTATTTGGAAGATTGGGACATGTTTGGGCCTTGAATTGTGACAACCCAAAAATTTCCGTTAGTTTTAACGTCGAAATTAAGCACGTCATAAATTAGCCAAATTTATCCCAAAAATATTTTTGACCGGATTTAAACCCGTTGGAATATTTTAAATAACATTCGTCAAGAGAACCAAAATTAATGAGGTACAATTTTAAAATGTTGCTGTGTTTAATGGTAGTCGTGAAAAACCACGTTCGCGGTTGGTGTGGGGTGAACCCCCAACCAGGCCATAAACTCCACCCTATATAAGGGTTGAGTGGGTTTCATCCCCACCTTTTTCCCACCTTAGACACTTTCACTCTCTACAAATCGGGTTTTGGTCAAAAATTGCCCCTTCAAGCTTCAAATCGGTAAGTTAACCTTCCTAGCTTGTTGTTTGTCTCATCTAGCTTGAAAATTCGTGGCTTAAACATCCAAAAACCCCAAGAACAAGAGTTTACGGTCTTGAAAGCATCCCAAAACCTTAAACACCTTGAAAGAGGGTTTTGGTGCCCAAAAACCCTTCCAAACCACTTATAATGCTTAGCAATGACTTAGAGGCTTGCATGAAAGGACTTAGAACACCAAAATCATAACAAATGGGTTTAAACTACCCCAAGAACATGAGTTTACGGTCTAAGAACATTCTTAGACCATAAACCCATCTTCAAGGACCACAAACACCTTTTTGGGTGTTAAACTACCCCTCAAACACCTCCAAAAGCTTCCATGAGTGCCTAGAGCCTTGTAATCCTTCATTTGATGCACCAAAACACATGATTCATGGACTAACATGAGTTTACTGCCGTAAACTCATGTGTTTAAGGTAGTAAACTCCCCAAGAACATCTTCATAGACCGTAAACACCTTTCCAAGGTGTTTAAGTGCCTTTAACGCCTTCCTATGCTCATATAAGTGACTAGAACCTTGCGTGCATGAGTTAGAACCACCAAACAACAAAAGAAATGGAAAAACATGAGTTTACGACCATAAACTCATGTGTTTACGGCCGTAAACTCCTCAAGGAGTGGTCAATGAACCGTAAACTCCCTATTGTGTCCATTTTGAGCCCCAATCACTTCCTTAGCCTTTGATTCGACTCTAGCATGATTCTATGAGTGAGATAAGACCTTGAAGCATCAAAGAACAAACCACCCATGATTTTACGTCCGTAAACTCATGGGGATATGGTCTTAGGGCCGTAAACTCTATAAAGAGTTTACTCTTGAAGAGTAAACTCCCTATCTAGGCCATACACTCCCTTATTTGCAACCCAATAGCCCTTAGCACTTGACCAAAGTGTTTTCCGCACATTAGAATGCGTTTACGTGTTTAATTAGTATTATAATTACTAATTGTATGTAAACATATGTCATCATATGTTAATAGGTCACTAAGTGTGTTCAAGTCTTCACTTGACACCGAGCACCCAACCGGCACCTCCGCCCGATCCACTTACAACAGGTGAGTTCATACCCATGAATTAACATTTTAAATGTTTTTACATGCTTTTATGGGGGGAATACAAGTTAAAACATGTCAGTTATCATATCAATCATATGTGATTAATAACCCGCATGCACAAGGATTTATCACACTTTCAGTTGTTTTACCAAGTATAATACCATAGATGGTTTTCCAAAACGTTTTTACTTGTTTAAATCTTTTCTCAAATTATCTCTCGTGCTGTATGTTTTACTATTTAAACCTCACATTTATTTTTATATTAAAAAAACCTCAATTATCTAATTTTATACGACAATTTATTTTATATATATATATATATATATATATATATATATATATATATATATATATATATATAGGGTTAGGTTCATGTGAGACGACCTAATTTTGTGAGACTGTGAGACGTATTTTTTTATTTTTTTAATTTTTTTTATTTTTTTTTAATTTTTTGTAGTTAATTCAAGTTCTGAAAATAATATTTAAAAAAAGAATTTTTTTGATTTTTCCATTTATTTTGCATTTTAAAATTATTTTTAGAATATGTATAGTGTAATATTATATTTAGAATATTTCACGTATTTTTCAAAAAAAAAATACGATTTTTTTTTATTATTTTTATTTTTTTTAGTTAATTCAAGTTCCGAAAATAATATTTAAAAAAAGAATTTTTAGATTTTTCCGTTTATTTTGCATTTTAAAATTATTTTTTAGAATATGTCAGTGTAATATTCTATTTATAATACTTCACGTATTTTTAAAAAAAAACGGGATTTTTTTTTATTTTTTTGTATTTTTTTAGTTAATTCAAGTTCCGAAAATAATATTTAAAAAAAGAATTTTTGGATTTTTCCATTTATTTTGCATTTTAAAATTATTTTTAGATTTGGTCTCACGGTCTCACAAAATTAAATGGTCTCAAATGAACCTGAACATATATATATATATATATATATATATATATATATATATATATATATATATATATATATATATATATATATATATATGAATTAAATTGATGTAGTGAACCAATAAACTTTTTAACTATATCAATTTTTCCACCACATTTCACATATGTATGTATATCTAAGAGATTTGCCAAAAAAAATTGAAAAAAAAAACTCTGCGCGTGTGTGTATGTAATTTTTTTTTAATATGCATGTACAAATACAAATAGAAATATACGTCAATGATGCATATTTTTTTATCTTTTTTCTCAAATATTAATTTTGAAATACCTATTTTTTTTTTCGTTAAATTATAAAAAATATGAATTGTTTTTACCTTACTTTCCACACATATCTTACTTTCCAATAGTTTCATAATCATTTCCTTATCTGTTATTATTATTATGTAAAATTGCTCTCTTTCAAACCTCTATTGTCTTTAAAAGTTATGTATAAATGATATATTTTAAAAGAGAAATTAAATATTCTCATATTTATCTTGTTATCCATTTGAAAGGATGATAAATGTATTAAAATATTATTAATATTATCTAAATATGATATTTATCATCATTTCATATAGATAACAAGATAAATATAAATAAAAGGTAGAATGATATTTAATTTCTTATTTTAAAATCTATAGAGAATACCTATTTATAGTAAAACTTTGAAACAAAACAATAGTCTTTAAAATCGACATCTGTTTCCTAAAATTGACACCAATAAGTTCCGTATAATAGACATGAACAATTTCCGTACATTAAATACGTATGTATGTATATTTAGATAATACTCATCTCTCTCTCTCTCTCTCTCTCTCTCTCTCTCTCTCTCTCTCTTTATATATATATATATATATATATATATATATATATATATATATATATATATATATATATATATATATATATATATATAAAAGCTTAGTTAAATTATGGAATGAAAAAAAATCAATTATATATGTTTTTATTGTAAAATATCATTGAACTTTTTAGGGAATGTAAAAAATCAATACTTTTTAATGAATATAACTCAAACATTTTGTCCTTCAATTAAAAAACTATATCTAATAATTTGTAAAAAGCTCGATTGAGTTATTGAATGTTCTTCTTTTATCTTTTATCCTATTAGTTTTCATTTAAAATTTAGTATGGCTGATTAAATGGTAATGACTTTTAATGTTTTAAGTTATCAGATACAATAAAGAAAAATAAAAACATAAATTCGATCGGTTTAGTAAGTCACTTGATTAAGGAATAATAGTAAACGAGATACCATGATTAGTTTGGATATATATGGATCAAAACTACATAGTTTTAAGGGTTCTATATATAAGTTTCGGTACATAACAGCCACATATTCTTAAGCCATATATATATATATATATATATATATATATATATATATATATATATATATATAGGTTCAGGTTTATTTGAGACCATTCTAATTTTGTGAGACCGTGAAACCAAATCTAAAAATAATTTTAAAATGCAAAATAAATGGAAAAATCCAAAAAAAAAAATTAAATATTATTTTCAGAACTTGAATTAACTAAAAAAAAAAACCCCCCATTTTTTTTTAAAAATACGTGAAATATTCTAAATAGAATATTACACTGACATATTCTAAAAAATAAATTTAAAATGTAAAATAAATGGAAAAATCTAAAAATTCTTTTTTATATATTATTTTCGGAACTTGAATTAACTAAAAAAAATAAAAAAAAATAAAATAAAAACTCCCATTTTTTTGTAAAATACGCGAAATATTATAAATAGAATATTACACTGTACATATTCTAAAAATAATTTTAAAATGCAAAATAAATGGAAAAATCAAAAAATTCTTTTTTTAAATATTATTTTCGGAACTTGAATTAACTAAAAAAAATAAAAAACAAATAAAAAAAATAACAAAATGCGTCTCACGGTCTCATAAAATTAGGCCATCTCACATGAACCTAATCTTATATATATATATATATATATATATATATATATATATATATATATATATATATATATATATATATATATATATATATATATATATATATATATATATATATATATATATATATATATATATATATATATGCATGCACCCTAAATTTAGGATGATTCTCACCCGAACACATGTACATATATCTATATATAATCTATATATAACATATATAGATTGACATGAGTAATATTACGTATGTGAATGCACCCTAAATTTAGGATGATGCTCACCCCAACACATGTATATATCTATATTCTATATGTAATATATAATATATAGAGATATAAATGAGTAACATTACGTATATAAATATTGATTTTGGAATAACTAAATTGATTAATTTTCAATTTTTTAATAGATAAAGATAGTTTATAATTTGCATCTATTTATACATCGTTCGACAAAGAGTTAAATAAGCCGTAATATATGTTGAAAATCTTGAATAGGAATAATATGTTAACACGAATTATTACCTAATATAGACATTATTTTTTGATCTATCAAAACTTATAATCAATAAGTAACATCGTAAACTATATCTTGGAAATTATTGTCGAAAATACACGAATTATTACCTAATATAGACATTATTTTTTGATCTATCAAAACTTATAATCAATAAGTAACATCGTAAACTATATCTTGGAAATTATTGTCGAAAATACAAAGGATACATAAATAAAATATAATATAAATATAAGATTAATAACATAATTATAGTTTTTAAAAAAAGTTTAAATTAAAAAATTAAAAGTTTTATAATAAATAATGAAAACATTTCAACCGTCCCCGTTGAAAAAACATTAACCTAAAATAATAATAAATATTATAAATACCTAGTGGTTGTCGTCATCAGATAGTCTGTTTGTATAAATATGTTCTACAAATCTTGTTACGTGTTTCTTGATTACATATTTCATGAACATTACGGTGATATTGTTAGGTATTTTAGCTTATTTTTATTCTCAAGACAATTGAATTTGGGTTTCATCAAACTTATAAATGGCACGACCTTCGTATTCTAAATCATATTATGTAATATGATGCACGCTTACATTATGTTTATTATATATTTTTTTGGCAGACGATGCCCATGCCAAATTTTTTTGCTATATGTCAATGTTGCTTAAGGACATCAAATGCTTGTTTCACATCATTCCTTGGTAGCTTTTTCGTTTCCATGAACTTTCTTCATATTTTTATCTTTATGGACATATGAATGATTTGGAAACTATAACATATTCAGTATATTTATGTCATTAGTAAGATAATACGTGCGCGTGTGTGTGTATATATATATATATATATATATATATATATATATATATATATATATATATATATGTTCAGGTTCATTTGATACCATTCTAATTTTGTGAGACCGTGAGACCAAATCTAAAAATAATTTTAAAATGCAAAATAAATGGAAAAATCCAAAAATTCTTTTTTTTAAATATTATTTTCGGAACTTGAATTAACTAAAAAAATATAAAAAATCCCTTTTTTCGAAAAATACGTGAAATATTCTAATAGAATATTACACTGTACATATTCTAAAAATAATTTTAAAATGCAAAATAAATGGAAAAATCCAAAAATTCTTTTTTTTAAATGTTATTTTCGGAACTTGAATTAACTAAAAAAAAAATTAAAAAATACCTCTCACGGTCTCACAAAATTAGGCCGTCTCACATGAACCTAACCCTATATATATACTAGAAACCTTATTCGGGCCGTGATAATCACGGCCCTAAAGAATTGATCCGTAAGCTATTTTTAAGTGAGTTGATTTTTCAAAGTATAATGTCTCCAAAATAGAAAACGAAAGTATTGTTTTAATAGCAAATAAAGACGAAAGGAAGATGTTATGTAAATAGTAAAATAAAAATATATTGCATTTTCTTGTATTAATAAAAAAAATGGTTAAATAAAAAAGTATCAACATCCTCTCATTAATTATATATAATAACATTCATTTTGATTAATAAACTCAGAAGAGTTGATACAAAAATCGTTTCTTATCTAAATAATTAAGATTTTACATGTTCACCCTAATCCAACCACATCCACCAACATATTAATGAAGCTTTTAAAAACAAAAGGATACAAACTTAACCATTTGTAGAGTAAAAGTAAAATTCATTTTATGATATGGTTGATATCGTATTAAATAGCTTGTACAATGACCAGATTTATTACAAAAGAGTGTTAAAAATTCTTAATAGGCATCATCAACATTTTTTATTGGTAAATTTTCTATAATAACTTGAACATAAAATGACATAAATACCAGCTTGTCAACTGCGTGATGAATTAACTTTAACAACAAAGAAATGTAAAGCATCCAATTTAATATGAATGCAAAGGGGTCCTTCCGTCATTATCAGTAAGATCAGGGTCTATATTCAATTTTCTGACAATCTGAAACAACAAGGCTATGTGAAGCAGCAACGGTATTTGTCTCTAAGAAACCCAAATTGTAATAATTCAACCACCGACATGACTATTTTTTTTTAATTTTTTTTTTAATTAATATGATAAAAAGATACAAACTTGATATCCATATATATCAAAAGCATCAATATATCTCTACTATGCTGCAATTTTTTTAAAGAAGTATCAAATCAATTAATTTATATCAACAAATCTCCATCACATACTTACCTTGATTGCTTATATGCATAATTTCATATGAACAAAGTGTACAACTATGTAAAATAGAAAGGAGTTTGTACAACATGCTGACAACGATTCAAAGATTAGACTTATATTTAACTAATTGAATTTGGAAAAGAGAAACACTTATCTTATATACATTGCACTTCTTATACTATATACATTGCACTTGCATATAATGGAGGAAGAAACATTCAAGCTTTCCAATAGGTTGATAACAATAGTTTAATAAGATGGATCCTGTGAGCCAAAAAGCAAGCATGAAAAAACTATTGACAACCCAAATAATATTCTTGGCTATATTATTCAAGTATCATAATTGTCAACAATGCACATGAAAATCAAGAAGCTCCTCATGTTACTTTAATGTACACATAGATAACCCATGTATATTGTATTGTCTATGAATAATGGCCTCCTACTTTGAATTTGTTTCTATTGCAACATTGTTCTTTCAAAATTATATCATATTAAGGCGTTCTACTTAGATAATTACCCAATTATAGCATTGTACTTCAACAACTTTCTGATTAGCGACCATTTTGGAAAGTATTGTCGAGTATATAGGGAAATCTGTTTCATATTTGGATTACATTTTTATAATTAGGTTAATTGTTCGAAGTAGAATGCTATAATAAGAATTAAGAATGAAAGTATGATGGTATAATAAAGAATTTAATAGAAGTACATTGCAATTTCTTGCATCTAACCCTTAGTAAAAGTCTAAATTACCCATTATAGTTTCATCCTAGGAAAATTGTGAATTCTCTATTATATGAAAGAAAAATTCAACTTACATTAAACTGAATCGTCAATAGGGGCAGTTGGATAAAATGTTGCAATTGCCAAGCACACTCCCTATATCACAAGAATCCATTACCAGTGAGTCAAGAAATAAGAAGGTTTCAAAAAATGACATTTTTGCCCGTAATAGAGAAAAACACATTTGCTTATTGAAGGGGACATACCAGATCAGCAAACAAGTTGCCTGTTTAACGAAATTATATTTTGTGAATCAATTGGAGGCTTGCACACGGTGGATCAACTCTAAATTTTCTCTTGTTCCTGCTTCACCTTACTTGGACTGGAAACAACAGAAGTCCGGATATCAGCAGATGCTCCTACAAACTCCACAAATGATAACACAAGCAATATTCTTTACACTACTTCAATAAGCAAATTTCATGATTTAATGTCATACAAGGAAGATGTGAGTTTAAATGTAAACAGTTACATGGATCTTGTTTTTTTCGGTGACATGGAATACACATTGTTGGCGTGTGTGTTGCAGGTTTTGTCCAACAGAATTAACAACCTCTTATTAATATATTTACCATTGGATATAGATAGATTATTAGTATGAAGGTTTCGATTGAAACTAACGTTGTTGATAACCGATAAAGAAGCAGGAGCCAATAACAAAATTGGAGAAGAATAAACAAGACATCCAACTAAAAATATTAACAATGATAAAAGTCATAAGGAACCCTAAATTTGAAAACCCAGTTGATTTTATTACCTACCTCAAGCGATGTCATTAGCTTGCCAAGGCTCTGGCGACTTACCTGCCCTAGAGATTTGAATGAAGGTATTTACTTAAAGGAAATTTTGAGGCATAGCAGCTAGTGGATAGAATTCTACACACGTCTTAACCTAAAACAAACAACTTTAAGAACCTATGCAAAGAAGTCTTTTGTGACATCAATTTGACCTTTTAACCTGAAAAAAGTTTTCTTTAATTTAGTTGATGAACTAAATACCTGTAGAAAATATATTAAAATCAAGAAGCAACAACGTATTTGTGATATCTCAAAGGCCATGTTTTAATGATTTAGATATCTAAAAGTCAAGATTAAAAGCCATAAGTTCAAAAGAAAAATGAAGACAAAATGATGGGTATTGAAGTCGTTGAATAAAAAAAATCTCACCTATGTCACAAACAAAAACCACGTGAGCTTTTGAGATCTAAACCTAGAGAGCATACTTTACAAAAGATTAGGAAATTATAAATCAATTAAAAAGATTAATAAAATAAGAAAAAAAGGGAATAAATCGAAAACTCATTTTCGTACCGGGGCTAAAAGGTTGTGAAATGTTTGCTATATAGACCAGTTGTGAAATAAAGATATATTCCAAGGACCATATTTTTACAAAATCCATCTACATAGTATATTGTAAAATAGTTTCACCTAATAAAAAGTTAATACAAATGTGAATGGAACAAAAATTAACTTTCTTTTTATCGAAAAAAAAATATATATATGGGACGATAACTCGTTATCTTTTGTTTTGTACAAAAGACACGATTATTCTTTATCTGTCACTGTAAATCTCCAATAATAATAATATTTTTTATTCCAATGTGAATGGAACAAAAATTAACTTTTCTTGTCACAAAAAAATATGGGACGATAACTCAATACATTTTGTTTGTGCCGAAGACAAAATTGCCTTGTTATTCTATTCAGTCTCATTTAGTTTAGTATGTACATGTAACAAACAAAAAGCACTTAATAAATTGAATCGTCTTATCCTTTTCAGTTCAGTCCAATCCCATATAACAAACACAAGTTAATATTAATATGATGAAATCGATGGATACCAATTGCCAAACATTGTTGACCTCCAAACTATATACAGCCTGTTGCATGTCCATTGTCCACTAAAACCATCATATTTCCAGCAATGGAAGCTATTTATAGGGAGAGGGGGACCATCAAAATATATCATTGTCTATATACCTATTAATATAAACATGTCATTCATGTCACTAATCAAAAAACTAAAAATGAAAGCAAGATCACATTGCAGGATCTTTTTTGTCATTATCCCTTAATTTTTTGTTTTATCAGCAAATTATGTAAAATAAATATTACCTCAAGAGTATAGTGCGAATTTGAAGAGTGTCCATTTATCTCTGTATATATTGGTACATCCATTCAAGCTGCATAGAAACAAAACAGTATAAGAAAAAAGAAATTCCAAACAATTTTAAACTCAAAAAATGATCCTTAGTATATTTTTATTCTCTCTTTTTTTATTGTATTAAATTCTTATAGCTTTTAAAACTCTTGTTTAATATATTAATTTACATGAATAATCAAAAATACTTATGATATGTTACTTTAACTTTTCTTCTGTTGTCTCCAAAAAAAAAATGGGACATTGCAATGTAAATTTGTCAAACTATTGTACAACAAACAATAGCTAGCTGATTAAAAACATTTTGACATATGAGTTTTTAAAGATTAATTAACACACGAGTACCTGCCTCTTAGGAGCTTTGTTTCACTGCTGAAAAAAAAACTATAATATGATTTTGCATTAAAAGTCTACGTATTTACATTATGGTCTAGCTTCTCAAACATCTTCTTCAAATCCTATGTATGTGTGCTCTATTTAATTTATGTTTGAAGATCGTTGAAATGAGTGTTGAAAGCATATGTAGGCTTACTTAAAGGCTGTCAGATTTCCTTTTTATACTTCCTTGTTGTGTTAGTTGGCCAATTGTTGTGTTAGTTGGCCAAACTCAAGCAAAGAGAAAACTCACTTTGGCTGTAATTACCCCTGTAATCGATGAGAACTGAGAAGCAGCAGTAACATCCTTTCATAAGAGTTTTTGGTGCTTGCAAGTTAAAAGCAGCTTTAGGTACTGTTGAAACCTTCTGTGAGTATCCCATTGTCTGACCATTTTATGTACTATATCTTACCTAACACTTTTTTCATCCCCTTCATTCTTACATTAGGTTTTTTCACTCAACAATGAAGAAATAAGACTTGGTTGTAGCATTTCATCGACCACCTGGTGTGCATCATCAAGCTTGTCACAAATTAACAAGATATCATTATATTTTCTACCTTATTCCTACTATCATTTATTTTCTTTAATTTCAATATCAAATCGAAAGCTCCAAGCCTCTTAAAAAATCAAGATAGACATAAATTGGCATTAAGCTAGTCAACAAAAGCAACAGGAACAAATTATTAAAAATACTAAATGATAGATCCTTCTTACCTTCAAGTAGATGCCTGTAAGAGCATGTGCGTAAAAGGCTAGGAGGTTTGAAACCACGTAAACACATAATCGTCAACCTGAAGAACAAGAAGAAGAAGAAGGATTAACAACAAAATGAAAGAGAAAGAGAAGAAGGAGACAAAGCCCGTTATCAACGTGGTCTCCTCACCTCCAATTTAACAAATTGAAACATAAGAGTACCTGAATCAAAAGACGATTAAGCAGCATATGAAGACGAAGAAGAATCGTTGAGATTAATGATGCTTTGAAAGAAATCAGGTAACAGTATGTTGACCATCACCTTGCTTGGTTCGATAGAGGACAAATTGGGGGATTTTTTTTTTTGTAATTTGATGAAGAACATATACCGATGATGAAATCAGCAAACGGAAAAAGGCGTAAGATGTAAGAAGAAGGCGCATGATGATGCGCGGATGGTTGCAATTAAACAGCAAGAATTCTCCATGTTGATGCTTATACAGGTCTTCTAGAGAGAGAAAGAGGAAGACAGAAGACACCAACCTTGATATGAAGCTCTATTTTCAAGTCGGTGTAGAAAATAGAGAAATAATCGAGAGATGTTCGCCAGAGTGACTCAGCCACCGATCATGGCAACTGGAAAAGCTAGAAGCAGCTGGTGGCAAAGCTAGGAGAGAAACCCACCAGCGAAGTCTTCTATGGGCAGCGACCAGCTTCCAATTGGTTAATGAGGTGAGACAGGCAACCAAGTTGCTTCCACATCCACAGAAAAGGTTAAAATTAGCCGCCCAAAACACTCTTAATGGAGGAGGAAGCAGATGATCGACGTGTACATAAGTCGAACTCTTCAACTTTTATATATATATATATATATATATATATATATATATATATATATATATATATATATATATATATATATATATATATATATATATATATATATATATATATCCCATTAGCAAGATAATACGTGTGCATGTATTATACTCCATTAACTTCTAACTGGACACCTGTATGCTATTCCATTTACGATTATGTTGAATATCATAGACCGATCAAGTACATTTATGTCAATCAGTATTGTAAAACTCACAGTGTTGGCCGATTAGTCAACCGAGTACTCCCAATTCGGCCTCTTATCGAGGCGAGTTACAGAATCCGAGTACTCCCAATCGACCCATTACTAAAGCACGCAGTGTTGTAAACTTGACCAACTCGGTGATTAATATGTATAATATACTTAATGATGTATTATTTAACACACATATGATTATTACTACGTATATATCTTATATTTTCAGTAATTATTCACAAAGTGAGACTATTGTATGTTTTTCCGTTTTTGTGTATTTGCATGTATTTAATTTTGTTATATATTTCAATCAACTTATGATTTTAACATATATAATTTCCGTAAAAATACTTTTATATGAATTACCAAATCCGAGTACTCGCTACTCAGTAGTCGGCCGAACAGGTACCGGTTAGCGAGTTCTACTTGGGTCACATACAGATCCGATGCTTTCAGTAGTACGGGCCCAATACCACCTTCCACACCAACCCATAGTCCCCCAAGTCCTCCTCCTAGGATCCTAATTTACAAGTATTCTATCCCTCACGTATATCAAACTACTCTCTCAGTAGATTTCTCAATGTACATCTAGATATCTCTCCTAATTACTCCTCGACTCAAAGCTCTCTCTAAAAGATTCTTGATAGGTACTCCTACTCAGTCATACACAAAGCAAATAGCAGATAATATCAATCAATAGCATCCCCTATGCTAAGGCATCATGAATCAGGAAACTCTAGCTCTAAATTCCTAAAATACCTAGCCTATCCTCTAGCATGCAGCCCTAATATCTCATAAGTATCTCATAATATAAACAAATAATGGTATTTTGGGAAATCACCATTCGGGGTCTGGCTGATTGTACACACTGGTTCATCTCGTTTTCTATTAAAAGCTCTTAATCGTTTTAGAAAAAATCATTTCTTTTTAGAAATTTTTTCTCAAATCCTCAGTTTGAGTCCAGACATACTCGAGAGTACATCTGAATCCCTCAAACCGAGGCTCTGTGTAATGCCTGGTTCTCGGTACGTATTTTTAATATTAGTTTTGCACGTAAAAGAGGCTCACGTCGTGAGCCATAGTGGTCGCGTCATGAGTAGGGGTCGTTGACTCTTAGACCCGCGTCATCGAACCTCACGACGTGAGGTATTATTTCTCACGACGTGATCTAGGCCTGATGCTCCCAAGCCCGAAAAATTGGGTATAAAACAGAATGAGGAGGCTAGGGTCGCCCATCCTCAACCTCTTTCACTCTCAAGTCACTAAAAACCCTAAATTTGATCCTTTTGAGCCCTTGAGCCCTTGTTAGAGGTTTTGGTGTTAATGGTGTTTTGTTTTCTTTGAATAATAAAAAGAAGAAGCTCTTGTAGTGACTCATTTTGGCAAGACAAGCTCATATTTGTGGACTAGCTAAACTTGTGAGCTCCAGTAAGGTATAAAGATCCTACCTTTTTCACTTAAGGTTGCTAGATCTAGGTTATGGCCACCTTCTTGCATGAGATCTTGGTTTACCAAGCATGAGGTTCATAAGGTTAGCAACTTTCTAAACCATTGAGACATTTGTTGTATTTTGGAAATTCCCAATGCTCATCTTAAAGGATTAAGAGCTTAATGCTCACAGAACAGTTCTCACGACGTGAGGGGTATAGACTCACGACGTGAGCACAACGATTACCCTAATCTGAGACCCTGGACAAGTGAACCGGGTTGACTTGCCGTCTCGACCCGAGTCGACTCGACTCTCACGACGTGAGGCAAGGAAGCTCACGACATGAGCACAGAAGGATAAGGAAGATGGGGCCATTTCCTTGGACTGTGCCACTATGGGCCTATTGGATTATTCTTTGGGGCTAGTAATGGACTAAATCACTTGTTAGGCTTAAGGAAGGGTCCATTCAAGGATTTTGTGACAACCCAAAAATTTCCGTTAGTTTTAACGTCGAAATTATGTACGTCAAAAATTAGCCAAATTTATCCCAAAAGTATTTTTTGACCGGATTTAAACCCGTTGGAATATTTTAAATAATAATCGGCAAGCAAACCAAAAATAAGGCGGTCTAATTTTAAAATTTCCGTGTTTAATGGTAGTCGTGGAAAACCCCGTTCGTGGTTGGTATCAGGTGGACCCCCAACCAGGCCATAAACTCCACCCTATATAAGGGTTGAGTGGGTTTCATTCCAAACCTTTTCACACCTTAGGAGTCTCTCTCTCTACTTTCTCTCTCTACAAATCGGGTTTTGGTCAAAAATCGCCCTTTCGAGCTTCAAATCGGTAAGTTAACCTTCCTAGCTTGTTGTGTAACTCATTTGACTTGCAAATTCGTGGCTTAAACATCCAAAAACCCCAAGAACAAGAGTTTATGGTCTTGGGAGCATCCCAAAACCGTAAACACCTTGAAAGAGGGTTTTGGTGCCCAAAAACCCCTCCAAACCACTTCTAATGCTTAGCAATGACTTAGGGGCTTACATGAAAGGACTTAGAACACTAAAATCTTAACAAATGGGGATTAAACATGAGTTTACGGTCTAAGGACATTCTTAGACCGTAAACCCATCTTCATGGACCATAAACACCTTTTTGGGTGTTAAACTACCCCTCAAACACCTCCAAAAGCTTCCATGAGTGCCTAGAGCCTTTTAATCCTTCATTTGACGCACCAAAACATATGATTCATGGACAAAAATGAGTTTACTACCGTAAACTCATGTGTTTAATGTAGTAAACTCACCAAGAACACCTTTCATAGAACGTAAACACCTTTCCAAGGTGTTTAAGTGCCTTTAACACCTTCCTATGCCCATATAAGTGACTAGAACCTTGCGTGTATGAGTTAGAACCAGCAAACAACAAAAGAAATGGACAAACATGAGTTTACGATCGAAAACTCCTAAGGGAGTGGTCCAAGGACCATAAACTCCATAAAGTGTCCATTTTGAGCCCTAATCACTTCCTTAGCCCTTGATTCGACTCTAGCATGATTCTATGAGTGAGATAAGACCTTTAAACATCCCATGACACCACTACCATTAGTTTACGGCCGTAAAATCATGGGGGAAGTGGTCTTGAAACCGTAAACACCCATAAGGGCCATCATTTGAAGAGTAAACTCCAATGTGAGTCCGTACACACCTTCTATGCAACCCTTGACACTCCTAGCACTTGACCAAAGTGTTTTCCGCACATTAGGATGCGTTTACGTGTTTAATTAGTATTATAATTACTAATTTTATGTAAACATATGTCATCATATGTTAATAGGTCACTAAGTGTGTTCAAGTCTTTACTTGACACCGAGCACCCAACCGGCACCTCCATCCGATCCACTTACAACAGGTGAGTTCATACCATGAATTAACCTTTTAAATGTTTTTACATGCTTTTATGGGGGGGGGGAATACAAATTAAAACATGCTAGTTATCATATCAATCATATGTCATTAATAACCCGCATGCACAAGGATTTATCACACTTTCAGTTGTTTTACCAAGTATAATACTATAGATGGTTTTCCAAAACGTCTTTACTTGTTTAAATCTTTTCTCAAATTATCTCTCGTGCTGTATGTTTTACTTCTACACCAGTTACAGCAGTGTTTTAAACAAAGGTTTTCTTTACTTATTTTGTGTTATCAAATTATATTCAAAACGTGTTTATGAATGGTTTTCAAAGCTTGTTTTACATAAAGATATCAAGTCGTAAATACTTATTTTTAAACGTTTTACCATAGTTTTCTTCTATACTTCTATACTTCTACTTCGTTAAATGCATGCCTGTACTTGTATAGTTATATAAATAATGTTTAAAAGACTTAGGAAGGCTAGTTCGCCCTATTTCCTTTTCCTCGTTGGGATGTGGTCTGGTGGGTATCGGATATCCGTCCGAAGGTCGTTTAAACATTAGTTATGTATCATGTATACACGTATATACATAAAGGTTTACATCGACCAATTCATGTCCCTTGGGTAGCAAGGGCATCCTCCCACTCGTCATTCATAGATCAGAGACACTAGTAACTATTATAGGAATAGTTAGGAGCTCCTATTTACTCTTTCTAGTACTAGAATTCCAATGGAGTCAGTTCATTCGCGAGTCTATGTCATTTCACCAGCGCCTCTAATAGAATTCAGAATACGAGATGCATCCTCAGGACACGGATCTCCCCGTTGTCAAGTTGGTAACCAGAGTCTCCTGGAGGGAGAGCGGGCATTGTGTGTATAGATCTATACGGGACTAACACTCCCGCACCCTGACTGATAGCTACAGTCCACGGCCTACCAAGCCAAGGGGTGACAAATGTCATATTTATTCCGACGCTTGCAGGGCGTCAAGTACTCTAGTGTCGATCAGTATGGTAACGAGTATCTCAATGTTTACCTTATAATTCATGGCCTTAAGGTAACGAGAATTAACACTGTATTTATGAAACAACACTCTTAGGATTACTCTTTGTTTTAGACCTTGCTAGCTGTATCGTTCATTTGATACTGTCTGGGGTCTGTGTTTCTTTGTTTTAGACCTTGCTAGCTATATCGTTCATTTGATACTGTCTGGGGTATGTGTTTCTTTGTTTTAGACCTTGCTAGTTGTATCGTTCATTTGATACTGTCTGGGGTCTGTGTTCCTTTGTTTTAGACCTTGCTAGCTGTATCGTATGTTTGATACCATCTGGGGTCTGTGTTCCCTTTTGTTAGACTGAGCCAGGCGTATCATTCATTCGATACTCTCATGGAGTCTATGATTTCTTTTTCCTTAGTCAGTAGTATTTTCTGCTGAGGCATATGTTATTTTCCCCTAGTATTTCTACTAGTGATATTCTCCTACTTTCTTTAAAGTCAAATACCGTATTTTGGTAATGATAGTATTTCAGGGAAAAATTTCTCTTTAAAACATCACACTGTCAAGTCTTGATAGAAGACTGCTTTTAATTAGAAAATATAGGATTTTCTGGAAAGGACGCTAATACACCGTAGATTCTAAACTACTACTTTTTATAAAGTTATTTTGAATAAAATGCTTACTTACACAAATGACACTAAATAATTATGAACTCACCAGCATTTATAAAAATGCTGATACTCGCTTTCAAAATAACTTGTATTCTCAGGTCAACGATAGACAGGTACACCCGGGAGCTTTTGTGGAGACAACCTAGTAACAAGCTACACCTATATTATTACTTGTATTACTTTGATGTTGATATGAAATGTAACTTATGTAAAACTATTACTATTAATGCAATGGTTGTTGTACTTTGATTACTATACTGCATATGTTGTGATACTTGACATGATGTCATCCACCCCAGAATGTTTCTGCCGTTCCGGTTTTGGGGTGTGACAGAGTTGGGCCCAATTTAGAAAATTGGGCCATTAGTAGGCCTTTAGTGGGCCATTAGTGGGCCATTAGTGGGCTGGGAAGGACAATATGGAATTGGGCCTTGGGTATGGTCCAAATTAGACTAATGGGTAAAATGGTCATTTTACCCTAAGAAGTATTATGGATTTTGACTAAGTGTTGTTATGATAATGATAGCCGGGGAATCATCAGAGCAGCTATTAGGAATTTCTTTTCGTGTTATTCGACACTCAGCTTTATGAGGTGAGTTACCTTCTAGGAGCGGTGGGTCTACGGCCACAATGCCGGCCGACTAGTAGGATTTGTTTGATTATATGATTTTCTTTGTGATAATTATCTAGGTTTGCTACTACTTGATATGCTTTATATGTTAGCATGATATGATGATATGTGATAGTAGCGGATTGGGGAATAGTCCCCGTGAAACGGTCGTAAGGACCTGAGGGTAGGTCGGGCACCCTAGAATTGCCTGACAGGGTAGGTCAAGCACCCTAGAACTGCTTGACCTGGGTAGGCCGGGCACCCCAGAAATGCCTGGCAGGGTAGGTTGAGCACCCCAGAATTGCCCGGTAATATGTATGTTGTATGGTATGTGGTATGATGGGGGAACTCACTAAGCTTCGTGCTTACAGTTTTCAGTTTTGTTTCAGGTACCTCTTCAGCGTAGGGGAAGGAGTCGGCACAGTAGCAGCGCATTGCACACATATGACTTCCGTATTTTGAGATCCATGGGATTGTACTCTGACATTATTACTATTTTGATGATATAGTTTGAGACACATGACTATGTTTTATGAAATGATATGAATCACTGACGTTTTTCCGTAAATTGTTTTACAAGTCACCTAATTAAAACAAAATTTTTGGTCTGGAAAATTGGGATGTTACACTCCGATACCAACTTGTAACACTCTAAACTTTCAAACAAATTTTTTTCATTTTTAAAACCTCATAAAACACAATCTCATTTTCTCAAAAACCCAAATGTATAAGTTATTCAAAACACAATACAAAAAAAGTGTTTGACAATATCCCATAATCCTCAAAACATAATCTCAAGCTGGTGTGTACAGTCAAGCCAACGCCTTCTCGTGATTCTGAGAGGTACCTGAAACGCATTTCACACAACACTGTAAGCACGAAACTTAGTGTGTTCCCCAAAATACCAAATACAAATAATTATCCTCTCATGGCTATATCTCAATAAGGACCCTCCGATCATGTGTCTCATTAAAGACCCTCCGGTCTCATAGCTCGGGTCGGACCCTCCAGTCCGGTATCTCAGTGAAGACCCTCCAGTCTCACAACCCGGTTTAAACCCTCCGGTTCTAACTCAATAAGGCATAGAATAATGTACAACATAAATCACAAAGACAAAATCCATGATATCAAATAACTCAGAATAATCACATAAGACCCTCCGATAAGTAACTCAAATAAGACCCTCCAGTCTATAACTCAAATAAGACCCTCCGGTCACACAGTATTACCACTCAGGTAAGTATAGTGAGAAGACTCACCTCGTATGTAAGCAAGTAGGTCTCGTACTCAATGACAAGTCTAGACTCCGCCTACATATCATAATCATCTCTAATTAACACTTTATAACAACAACTCTAAAGATGTTAAGCTAACCCCATTTCTAACTCTCGAAAAGGGTGAAAGACTATTTTACCCCTCCATGGTCTCCATAATCCATAACTTGACCAAACCCTAAAAGTCAACACTTGAGTCAACAGTCCATGTTGACCCAACTCGTCGAGTACATCTATGCAACTTGTCGAGTTCCTTCGTTTCTTCTGAAAAATCGGGAAAATCCATCTCAACTTGCCAAGTTCGCAACGCGTCCAGACTATCGGGGGAAAACCCTAACCAACTTGTCGAGTTGGCTTACGAACTTGTCGATTCCCTTCAGTCCATTTTCTCATTCAGACGTTTTTAAGCAAAACTAAGGCTCCATACTCTAGATCTAGCCTTCTATGGCTGAAATACCATGTAAAGCTGCAAGCTTTACGTTCATACATGACATATAGGGCTACGTTTGCCAACCCAAAGCTCAATAGAGGGTTTAAGGCATGAAAGTTGGCCAAAGCTTGAATCGTTTAGCCTAAGGGACCTCATACTGTCCAGATCTGAAGTCTCATCTTCAAGGCATGCTAAAACAACTAAAGGACTCAAAGAGGAGATGGAAATGGCCATAAACTCCCTAGTGAAGAGATCTAACAAACAAATGGTCAAGGTGATAGCTATTTACCTCCAAATGGCAACTAACACTGAAAGAATACTGGATCCAAGGGCTCCTTCTTGTTCCAAGCCTTTTTCTCCTCAAACTCCTTCCAAGAATGCTCTAAAACACACACTTTTAGCCTCTCTCTCTCTCTCTCTCACACACACACACACAGATGAAAATAACTCAATTAGGGTTTCTCTGATCATGTTAAGGTGGTGAGGATGCGGAGTAAAGGAATTAAGGTTCTTTAAATAGGGTGCAAAACCTGAAAATTAGGGTTTCCACACTCAGCTCCTACTCGTCGAGTCGGGTCCCCCCCCCCCCCAACTCGTCGAGTAGAGGCAAAAAATCATGCGACCATCTCAATCTCTACTCGGCGAGATGGGGCCTCCAACTCATCGATTTTCCCTTAATATAATTTAATTAAATATTATACCTGGGAGTTAGGATGTTACTGTAACACCCATAAAAATCAGGTCAAATTTAAACTTTTTAAAACATTTAGAAACCAACAGTTATTACCAATTTGTTTGTAAAACAGTTCTATATCAAAGTATCCCAGAAACATAGTCATAAAAAGTGAGGAGTTGTATGATCACGCCTTTGCCTTGCCACGATCCCCTGATGTACCTGAAACAATAAACTGAAACTGTAAGCTCGAAAGCTTAGTGAGTTCCCCCAAAATACCCATACACACAACAATACACATATAATCACAAACAACATACTATGGGTCCACTCAACCGTCGGGTTGGAATACCCCAGGCCCTCAACTATCCAGTTGGAATGCCAACATACTATAGGTCTAATCATCCTTAGGATGGAATACCCTAAGCCCACAACCAACAGGTTGGAATGCCTACATACTACGAGTCCAATCATCCTCGAGATGGAATACTCACGTCCCACAACCATCGGGTTGGAATGCCCACATACTATGAGTCCAATCATCCTCGGGATGGAATACTCATGGCCCATAACCAACAGGTCGGAATGCCTAGGTCTATTGGCTTTTGCACAAAGCAGATAAACCTCAACCACCAATCAAACACGTGCACATATAACAAATAATCATGTAATAGTCTATAGACAGATAAAACGATCTAACTGATCATAGTAGCATAATGACATCCTATCTACTAGGATACTGATCTAACAGATCATAATAGCATATACCATCCTATCTACTAGGACACCGATCTAACAGATCATAATAGCATATACCATCCTATCTACCAGGACACCGATCTAACAGATCATACTAGCATAACATATCAAGATAACAATTCAAAAAGGGTCGGCCTTGGTGCCTTAGACCCTTGAGTATAGTGAGGATAACTCACCTGGCATTGCTGAAGTCCCATAGATAAAACTCCAACTGTTGGTTGACAGATTCCCGAACTGTCAACATCAAACAATACCGAATTAATAATTGGGTTCCAAGCCCAAGGTCCAACTCACACTCAAAAGACCCAAAATTCAAGTAATGGGCCAAAACCAAACATATGGCCCAATTTTCCAAAGTAGGCCCAGACCTCTACATGTCTTTCCTTAAGGCCCAATTTCACATAATCATAAAGGCCTAATTACGGCCCAATTTTCCAAATTGGGCCCAAGACTCTCACATGGGCCTTATCCTATAACCTATACAACTATTTAGTCCATTTACTTATTCTTGGAAAGCCCATTAATAGTCCAATCACCAAAGCCCAAAAGAAAGGCCCAACTCAAGCCCCAAGTGAAATTAGGGTTTCCACATGAAATGACGATTAGGGTTAAGCGTTTCTTACTTAACCCATTAAGGACTTAATCCATTAAGACCAATATTGCCTTAGGTTAATTTGCCAATGATTATTAATTATATTTTAAGTTTATTAAATAATTCCCAATCAATTCTCAAAATTAGGGTTTTATGCCATTAGGGTTTTCCAACCCAATACTAGTCCATTAGTCAATTGGTTGGGATTTTAGGTCACTTAGGGATTCATTGGGCCCATTAGGGTTTCATTGGGCCCATTAGGGTTTCATCAGGCCCATCTTGTCCAAGCATCCCAAACGAGTCAACACGCAAACTAAGCACACCGCCGCCCAACGTGGCGACTGGTGGCGACAGCCACCACCTCACAATGGTGGTTATGGATTTTTATATTATTATTCTTATACCGATTACAATTTACAATCCAATCCGAATAACACACTCACACACTAATCTAATAAAAAACACACACACAGCCACGTTGTGGCGGCAGGTGGTGGTAGATGGTGGCAGCCACCATGGTTGGCGGCAATGGTGGGTTTCTCCTCCGTTTTCCGGCCATCAAACAACACCTACAACACACACACATGAAATTCTAATTTATACAAAGGATTCTAGCCACCCACCTAGCAGTAGTGGCAGCACGGGAAAGCAGGCAACAACGCTAGCGGCAACAACATTACTAACAGCGACGGCCACCATGGTTAGCCGCCATGGTGGTTCTTCTTGACTACTCATGACGTTTGTCTACAACATCTTCTTCAGACGCTCAGAGTGGCGGCGGTAACTCAAGGAGGCGGGCAGTAGGGGCGTTATTTGCGACAGCCACCATGGCTGACAGCCATGGTGGTTCGTCGGGTTTTTTTGGCCAAACGAACACGTACACTCGCCAAGACAGCCTCCTCGGGGTGGCAGATGATGATCGGAGAAGTGGAGGAAGAACCAAACGACAGCGGCAGTGGCTTCCTACTTCGTCGGTGGCGGCGGTTGAGAAAACAACGACATCAGCCACGATGTCGAACTTCGATCCCATTGTCGAAGTCGTGATGGCAGTTGATCGTTGGCTCACTGGAGTGTTATGGAGGCAGCGCCGAAGGTGGGTGAGGGAGGCATAAGGTGGCGGCTACTCATCCGCTTAGGTTTAGGGTTACCAGGTGCCACGGGAGGAATAACACGAGTTATATACCCGGTTCTCAAACATAATTCCATATCAACATAAATAGTCCCTCCTTACCCCATTTCTTTCAACATAAATCCTTAATTTACCATTTAAACCCCTCCTTCTGAAAATCCTTACAAATCAAGGCCGAATATTACCAATCAGCCTCGTAAGCCTTCAAATCCTTTCAATTTAAGTCCATTAATTACCAAACACACCATGACTTCTAAAATCCTTTTCAAATTAAATCTAGAACTTCCACTTTAACCCCCAGAGATTCAAATCTTGACATTTAGCTTCCCAAAACCAACAACCCACTAATTATTATTTGATTTTGGACTATAATGATATATAATAATAATAAAACTTGCTTCTCGGGGTTCTAGGTTTATTATTTAATTATTATATTTTAAATGGGATGTTACAACTCTCGCCTACTTAAATTTGATTTCGTCCTCAAAATCGTTTCTTATCATCCCTTACACGCCATGCAACTTAAACTACATGGCCACAACTACAAGCATACCCCAACCTTTCCAAGACACCCGTAACCAACCCTTACAGGGTTCTGAAGCCTGAAGATAAACAAATTCCTTCCAATATGATACCATTTACTCATTCGAAATCTGAAGTCTCGAGATGGTCTGGCTCCCTGACAGACCGTCCACACTGAATCATTATTGTTGAGCCCAGTCCGCTTGTCTCTTATCTAACTATTCAACTTGTGATATATGGGAGGGGGGGTTCCAACATCTAGATACTTCTCATACACCTGCAGACCCAATTTGTCAATACTGCCCTAAAAACGGAAACTGTCTGAACACTGATCTACCTGAAGTAGTATGTTGCCACATGGCTGCTTTACAAAATCTACCGAAACCTCCCTGGTCTCAATTCGTTCACTAATCATCTGAAATATCGGGTTTTGGCCCAGTCGCGGAGCTAAAGGGCTCCTACATAGTTGCCTCACACGACTTCCGAATAAAATCCTTACCTGGAACTAGTTGCCACTAGTTATCATGCCACTGTGACTTTAACATCCTCCTGATCCAACTGATCGGATCCATGCGTCGAATCCCGTCGTTACCAAATCCACGACTAAAAGCGATTGCTACATGACCAATGGTAGCCTTACATCACAAGAAAACTTAAGCAATCCATTGCTTCCTTGATCTCATTACTGTAGTGACATTCCTATAGTCTTATCACTGGCTTAACCAGGTCTAATCCCTCTAGGGGAAACCCATAAACCAATCTGTGGATTTCCATATCCCCACTGCTACACCCGAACTGGTGGGTACTACTGTCCCTTCCGCGTCCTAACAACGCGCTCATGCTATCTACCAGCCTAGTGAATGTTGCGGCTACACCCACAGACTTACATCACTTTAGCACTATCTACTAACCTTGTGAATGCTATGGCTACACCCGCAGACTTACAACACTTCTCACACTATCTGCCAACCTGGTGAGTGCTACGGCTACACCCGCAGACTTACAACACTTCCCATACTAACTGGTTGCTAGTGACTGCTATGGCTACCCCCACAGTCTTACTACACTTCCCATACTAACGGATCGCTAGTGAATGCTACGGATACCCCTGCAGTCTTACAACACTTCCCATACTAACTGATCGCTAGTGAATGCTACGGCTACCCCCGTAGTCTTACAACACTTTCCATACCGGTCGAACACACAGTCGACCTAACACACAACTGAACTCAATACATGGCTAGAATCCCAACCTGATTTCCCAAATTTTTGCTATCAAGCACCGAGAAGACGCGATTCACATGCTGGGGAGTTTTACCGAACTCCCAACTCACACAACAATCAAACCAAGCAGCCACTAGGGTTGTCTTCCTTCCTAAAAACGATGTGAAACCTATCCCAGTTTCAAAAGCGATCCTGCTTCTGCATTCTGGGACGATTCTCCCCCACGTAGATTCAACTAAGTCTTCACAATACATGAAAATTTGAGATTCAACTAAAGATTCGGGAAAATGACCTTGTGAAGGTCTTACATCATAACCACAGAGAAGATAGTTCTTGACAGCATAAAGACCTAACTAAAGTACTTACGGTACAAGATAATTTCATAGAAAATGCCACATCGGGCATAGACAGAAAAACACGATTCCTTTTTATAAGGAAAATAAAGTAAAGCGTCTACTACCGGCGACGGTCATCCTTCTGGTGAACTCTTAGTTCATCCAGTTGACGTTCCACGTCAAGTAGGTGTCTTTCGTACACCCTCTGGCGTACTCGGAGCTCTATGACTTCGGCTCGTGATTCAGCCAGCGCTTGCAGCAAGGTTTCATGGTTTCTCTCTGATCTCTCGTGAGCATCTTCTAGACGAATGGTGCGGAGGGTATGCATTCTTGCATCGGCGACAACTTCGGTAATCTGATGTAAGGCTGTCCTGCCTTGAATCTCATTTCGGGCCACTCTGCGGACCAAGATTGGCAAGATTCTGCATGCTGAGCCCCCATTGTTCAGGTCGTCAAAGCTTCGGTCGCCATTAAATGGCATGGGCTGATCTTGTCCTTGGCTTCTTGTTTCCAAGCATTCCACCCACTCAGGGGTCGGGCCATGAAAAGCCGGACGAGGGTTAGGAATTAGAAAGGGAGCTGCTCGGGGTAGGTTCTCAACCTCTGGTTCAGAGTTAGCATCATACGAAAGGTCTTCATCATGGTGATCATTCAAGGGGATAGGATGATCATTCTCTGGTTCTTCCCCAAACCAACCAGCTATGACTTCGTTCGGAAGATACTGGTTGCCGTGGGGATGGAGTCCAGCCATGTTATCTATGCGAGAATTTGGGGGTAAGAAAGTAATTATTAGACGAACTATCTAGATAATTATTTAGAAAATCTTCATCAGTTACATCGCTATTTGTGAAGTGCATGCCAGTTATACGTAATCTAAACAGGATAGACCTTCGAATAAGTGACCTTAACTCCGTATTCACACAGAATAGGGGTGAAGTAAAATTTCCACAGATTCTAAGTCTATAACATCCTAATTACATATAGTCTTAGTGTATCCACTTAGCAACTATCAACTTAGTGATGAAGATCCCGTTTTAGTTCTCAAGTATAAAGTACTTATAGTAACACCAAATACTCCGATAGTATTTTAATTTTAATGTTATGTTCTATTGTTCTCATTGTGGTAGGGTTGGTAAGATTTTAGCATTGTTGCAACCACACAATTAAACTTAGGCACATGCTAGTCAACCCTCGGATAATATAGGTGATCAGGCTATATCTTCCCAGTTTTGACCATATGTCTCTAAGCCCACTTGTGTTGCCCAATAATCGTAATTCTTTTGTACTGTCCTAGTGACACTGATTTTAGTATGAATGCAGCACGTATACTTACTTAAATATTTTATTATTTAAAGTATAAACTCTTGGTCAGAGTATTTTTAATCCCTTATGTATTTATAGTTAGTATATCTTTTATGGGTTGATATACTTAATTCACTATAAACAATGCTCTGATACCAATCTGTCACACCCCAAAACCAAGAACGGCGGAAACGTTCTGGGGCGGAGGACGTCATGTACAGTATGACAACAATGAAAAGTAGTAAACAAGCAACAACATCATCCATTGCATTAATAATATAATTATTATGCAAGTGTTCTGTCAAATTTTGATAAACACTAAAGCATAAATCAAAATGAAAGATGAGTCTTGAAAAAGCTCCATCTTCCTTTCTCCTTGCATCGGTACCTGTCCATGATGACCTGAGGATACAAGTAATTTTGAAAGCGAGTATCAGCTTTGAAGCTGGTGAGATCATAAGTATTTTAGTGTCTTAATTTGTATGTAAGAAATTGTTTGTAAATGAACTGTAAGTATGAAAATGTTTGTAAATGAACTGTAAGTATGAAAATGTTTGTAAATGAACTGTAAGTATGAAAATGTTTGTAAATGAACTGTAAGTATGAAAATGTTTGTAAAACTACTGTAAATGTTTGAAAAACCTAGAAATCCCTATCATTCCTACTTTATATAAAGGTGTCTTCTACCAAGACTTAACTGTTCTCAATGTAGTCTTCTACCAAGACTTAACTGTTCTAAATGTTCGTTTCTTGTAAAAGTGTGTAATTTTCCCAAGTGTAACTATCATTATCAAAATATAGTTTTTACATTAAAGTTTTAAATGAAAAGATCGCTAAATATATGTAAAGGGAAAATAAATGTAGTACTGTAGTGTTGTATTATAGGAACTACTGCTGTACTAACTACCTTAAACCAGATTTATATTAAGGCATCATGTGCTTAATTGCACTATACTATCGACTGGTAACAACGACATATGAATGGTCGTAAAAACAGAATGACGTTTGGCACCCGCAGACCTGCAGGTCCGGCTGTAGCTAGCAGCAAGGTGTAGGATAGTCAATCAAGTATAGATCTATACGCAAACTCACGCTCTCCCTCCAAGAGAATTCTGGCTACAACTCGGGCCATGACATTTAAGGCATGCTCCGATATAGTGGATCACAATTATTAACGTATTCATGTATATGTAATGTAATGAACTGTTCTAGCTGTAATGTACGTGCTCTCTACCTAGCAAGTATAGTAATGTAATTGTTCTAGTATCGTTGTATATGTTCTCTTTCTAGTAAGTTGTATATGTTCTTCTCTAGTATAGTTGTATATATTCTTCTCTAGTATAGTTTTATATGTTCTTCTAGTAGTAAGTATTGACAAATGAATGAACCGACTCATAGTATGATATCGCGTTCTAGTAATAGTTCTAGTATCTTCCTAAACTACCCATATGGTAGTTTACTAGTAATCTAACTGGTACGTATGGACATGGATGTATACCCTTGCTACCCAAGGGCATGGGATGAACTGGAAGGGCCTTTATGACTATATACGTACATATGTTATATAACTAATATTCAAACGACCTTCGGACGAGTACCCGATATCCCACCAGACCACATCTCAAGCGCGAAAAGGAAATAGGGTGGATAGCCTTCCTAAGTCTTTTAAACATTTCTTATATAACTATACATATAGAGGCATGCAATTTATAATATAAAAGCATAAATAAGTTTTGTAAAACATTTGAACATAATTATTATCTTCAGAAAAGATCAACTTGATGTCAACCTATAAAACAGTTTTGAAGGCATAGGTTTGATAAAAACAATTTAAGTATAAGGAAACATTGGTTTGAAACACAATTGTAAATAAGTTTGAAATGTGATATACAAAGTAAAATTTACAGTGTAATAAGGAGTTTAAAACATATAAAATGTTTATAAAAATCATTTGAAGGAAACTGTTTGGTAAAACAGCTAATGTGTAGTAAATCATTTGAATGCTGCATATTAATCACATGTGATTGATATAATAACTAGCATGATTCTACTTGTATCCCCCCCATAAAACATTTAAAAATAGTTTAAAACATTATTTAAGGGGTATGAACTCACCTGCAGTAAGTGACTGGAATTGAACGGACTGGTATCGTAAGGAAGGATCGAACAAGTGCTTGGTGTCAAGTGAAGACTTTAGACACACACAATGATCCTAATTACATATGAAGACATATGTATATAAATAATTAGTGATTAAAACACAAATTATACAAGTATAAACATTTTAACGCGAGGAAAACACTTTTGGTCAAGTGGTAGGAGGCTAATGGATTGCAACAAAGGAGTGCAAGGCCTCTAATGGGAGTTTAAGGTCTAATGACCATATGTTTTGGAGTTTACGGCCCAGGGGAGTAAACTCCTGGCCGTAAACTCTCAATAAGGTCTCTAAATGAAGCTTAGAATTAATACAACTCTAGTGGTGAATTGTTTCAAGGCTAAATCAAGTGTTTTGGTGACATTTGCCCCCTTTATAGGGGTTTACGGCCCTGGGACCATATTCCCTTGGAGTTTACGGCCGTAAACTCCCTTGGGAGGGTGTTTATGGTGTTTTCAAGTCTCTAACATTTCAAGGTTAAGATCTATGTTGGGTTCTAGGCATAAGGAAGGAGTTAGGGTGTCCTTTGACCCTTTTATAGGGGTTTACGGCCCAAGAACTTGTCTTGGCCGTAAACTCCTTAATACTTGTGATTCCTTATGTTTTCTAGGCTTTAAACACTTTAGGGTACATGTCTAAAATCAAGTCTAAGCCTTAGGTGCCTTAAAAGCACCATTTTGAGCATGCTTTTTGGAGTTTACGGCCTAAGATACTCTTGGGCCGTGAACTCCCAAACTTGGGTGATTCTTGCTTGATTTCATGTCCCTAATACACTCCTATACAAGTCCAAGGCAGTAGTATATCACGGGGGAGAATCTAGGCTTGGTTTCAGGAGTTTAACGCCTAAGAACACCTTGGGGAGTAAACTCCTAAATCGAATGATTTAGCTATGTAATCTATGTTATGAACACATTTAAAGCTTTCTAACACTACTAGAAAGAGTTACTCACAATTTGGGATAAAAAAACCGAAGATCCGTGAGAGAGAATTTTGGCTTTTCTCTAAATGGAATTCAACTAATGAACCAATTTGGTTCAGAATTCTATTTATAGTCCTGAGATATTTTTGGCAGAAAATATTTTTATTCCTGAAACTAATTCTAATGTCCTAGAGTATTGGAATAACAGTGTTGCACAAAACCCTATTGCATCCACTCTCCTAATATCTCCTTAAGTGTAAATCCTAAAAACTGCCAAACTTATACTCGGAGTCTGAATTTTCACTGTAACTATTCTACTTCTATTGGCTTGATATGGTTTGTTCAGAATGGAAATTTTGGGTTGTCACATCATCCCCCTGTTGAAGGGAATTTCGTCCCGAAATTAGAATTTAGGCAAGGAAGTATGCACGAATGATCGATTCATGAGGAGGAAACTTCCTAATCGATTGGATCTAGCGCACCTAAGTGAAATCGGGTTCTCGGTTGGCATTCCAACGAACCTTCACTAACTGGCGATGGCGTTGCTTCGTCCGCTTGACCTCTCGGTCGAGGGTCACTACGGTTCTAATACGAAGGCGAGGATCTCGACGAGTGGACTTGCAAGAGTCCAAACGGAAAGGTATGGTTTCACAATCGAGACGCGAAGAGTAGGATGTATGTTACTGAGTTCGCGGAGTAGGTCTAGTTTGTGCGAGGCACAAGACTGATTCTGATAAGAATCTCGGAGGTCCTAACTATATTGGATTTAGCTTTCCACGCGATACGAAGCGTATTAAGCCATTCCCAGAGTGAGTTCTCCTAAAGAACTTGGTCACTCACTTGGAATTCCAAAGGTTCCTTTTCTTACTTAACTTCCCAGTCAAAGGCCACCCCTTGCTGGGTCAAAGTCGTACAGGTTTCTGTAATTTGCTAGGAGTTCTGAATGAACTATGTCAGTAGGTCGGTAAGACCTAGAATTTGGTGAATTTCTGTCGGTGTCTCCGGTGTCGACAAATTCTCAACAGTTTTGACAAATTGAAAGAGTACTCAAAATTTTTCACATTACTAACAGTGTGTCATAGAAATTTGACTCTTCAATTTCAAAACTCGTGCCTAGAGAACTTCGCAAAAAGTTCCTCTGAAGGTAACGTTTCCATTGGTTCCTTCTTACTACAAGGGTAGATAAGTAAGTCATTACATGGAGAAATGACGAACTGATCCAAGTAAGAAAGACGTACCCTATTCGTTTAGCTCATGAAAGCTATGGGCGTATTGGTCCTATCTGAAGGGTATCACTACGGACTCGAAGTGTCCGCATCGAGTTCGGAAGATAGTCTTCTGGACATCCTTCCCTAACACTCGAACTGGTGATATTCGGATCTCAGATCCATTTCTGGAAGTAATTCTTTCCTTGCGTTTGCTCAACCATTTCATCTATGCGAGGCAGAGATAACGATTTCTAATGAAAATTTTGACGGAGTCCTCGATATCCGAGGCACATACGATGCAATCCGTTGATCTCTGGGAGAATAAGACTGGGGGTTCTCCAGGTTTAGAAGCCTAGTCTTCTTATTCTATCGATGTGCAGTTCGTTAAGTTGTTTGTACTGTTCTGGTATCTCCGTAGGTGTTTCGACTATTGGGCGATCTGTTTACAAGAGTCGTACTGGGTTCTAAGTTTGTTCACATGACGATGCGATTACTCGTAGGCTTAGGCAGTTCTCCGTCCTGAAGTTCATATTAGAATTCATACCTGGTTTCACAATCACAATTTCGTGTATACGAGTCGTATATAATTAAGATTGAAAAGGTAGTCGAATAACTGATTCTTCTTTAATCTCGCATCCCATCGGGGAAAAAGAAGTTAAAGTGGAATCATCAATTCTAAACCTGTAGAACCTTGATTATATATCACTCTTATGAATACATTCTTCAGTGATAGATCAATCGTATAAATCCTTGGATTGAACTTGACGTACTGCACAAGTGGTACTTCGGGGATTTCTTCGGAAAGAAAATAACTAAGAGGTACTCCTAGCATGAGTACTTCGGTGTTCTGATATGATGGCTTCGCTGGAAAAGTGATCTAGAAGAAAGAGATGTATGTATGAAGCTGTTTTTGTGAGGATCAAATTGAATCGGGTCGTATGATAATGTCGGAATCATATTGAAACTTAAAGACATTAGATTTGAACATAAGACGTTTACAGAAAAAACACAACCGTGTAACCATGAACATAGTTACAATACTTTAGATTTACCACAAGACTATTGCAGCGAATAAGATATACTACAAAAGACAAGTATACGCAGCACGAGAATCCCTATACAGACAAGATCTCGCAAAAGGTAAGACTCTAGTTGCACTAGTTCTGGATAGTTTATAAGTCTGTTACAACAACACGCCTAAGTTACATTAACGAGGGTTCCAGCGTAGGCTCTCCTGCAGCTGTGATCCTGAGAATCTTCCCATCAGCACCCGAGTTCTTTGCTATCGGGCAATCTTTCTTGAAGTGTCCAATTTCACCGCATTGGTGACATATCTAGATAGCACCAATATTGGTGGTGGAAGTGAGGTGTTTAGCCAGTGTTACGTGGACACGAGTGCCATCTTCATTACTCCACCTTGGAAATTGCTTCCTAAAGCGTTCGGCTTTATAACTACTCTCGTGTGCAGGGTTAGTCCCGATGAAAGGGACTTGAGTGATGGGTCATGCCGGTGCTCCACAGCCACGAGCATGGTGCCCTATGTTTAGGCAATTGCAACATTGCATCTCATGGCAATCCCCATGATAATGGAAACTACACTCATCACACTTCGGGAGTTTTCCCTCGTACGGCCTGCTCGGTACGGGAACGGCAGGGGTTTCCACTTGCTGCTGTTGTATAGCCAGCCTTTGGGATCTCTTGCGTTCTTTCCGGGCTTGACGCTTTCGTTTCTTGCTCTCTGCTTTTCGGCTTTGCGAGCCTGTGACTGTTACTGTTTGGCGACTTCCTGGATGGATACCACGATTGGAAACTTCATTCCCATCAGCAGCATTGACTGTGCTGATAGCGCTACGGTGCGCAAGGACCGCGTGTAACTGCTGTTTGAAAGGTAGCGGCGTCCATAGGAAAAGCGGAGGTTTCGCTGTTCGACTGATTGCTTCCGGATGACGACATGATTCTGTAACACGAAAGATAAGGGTTTTGTGAACGATTCTGGTTGACCCTTGATGTACTTAGATTGTTCATGTAAAGAGTACGACTATGTTCTCGAAAGTTTGACCTACATCCCTATGATGCAGTCCTAGTAATGAGTAGAAGTAAGTTCGTAGAGTGGTCTCAAAACGTTTGTTGTGCAAGCCGAGGTATCGTGGGTTGGTGAATAACAAGATCCAACCACTGAAAGAGACTTGGAAATGTCTCCGGAGATAAATCACTATAGTCCAATGACTTGACTAAAGCATGTTTCAGATAGACCCCAATGAAAGTATGATAAGAGTACTTGAATGAAGAATGACACAAAAGTTAGCCGGCTGTCAATATCTTTGATATTCACGATGTAAAGATTCGGGAAAATGACCTTGTGAAGGTCTTACATCATAACCACAGAGAAGATAGTTCTTGACAGCATAAAGACCTAACTAAAGTACTTACGGTACAAGATAATTTCATAGAAAATGCCACATCAGGCATAGATAGAAAAACACGATTCATTTTTATAAGGAAAATAAAGTAAAGCGTCTACTACCGTCGACGGTCATCCTTCTGGTGAACTCTCAGTTCATCCAGTTGACGTTCCACGTCAAGTAGGTGTCTTTCGTACACCCTCTGGCGTACTCGGAGCTCTATGACTTCGGCTCGTGATTCAGCCAGCGCTTGCAACAAGGTTTCATGGTTTCTCTCTGATCTCTTGTGAGCATCTTCTAGACGAATGGTGCGGAGGGTATGCATTCTTGCATCAGCGACAACTTCGGTAATCTGATGTAAGGCTGTCCTGCCTTGAATCTCATTTCGGGCCACTCTGCGGACCAAGATTGGCAAGATTTTGCATGCTGAGCCCTCATTGTTCAGGTCGTCAAAGCTTCGGTCGCCATTAAATGGCATGGGCTGATCTTGTCCTTGGCTTCTTGTTTCCAAGCATTCCACCCACTCAGGGGTCGGGCCATGAAAAGCCGGACGAGGGTTAGGAATTGGAAAGGGAGCTGCTCGGGGTAGGTTCTCAACCTCTGGTTCAGAGTTAGCATCATACGAAAGGTCTTCATCATGGTGATCATTCAAGGGGATAGGATGATCATTCTCTGGTTCTTCCCCAAACCAACCAGCTATGACTTCGTTCGGAAGATACTGGTTGCCGTGGGGATGGAGTCCAACCATGTTATCTATGCGAGAATTTGGGGGTAAGAAATTAATTATTAGACGAACTATCTAGATAATTATTTAGAAAATCTTCATCAGTTACATCGCTATTTGTGAAGTGCATGCCAGTTATACGTAATCTAAACAGGATAGACCTTCGAATAAGTGACCTTAACTCCGTATTCACATATAATAGGGGTGAAGTAAAGTTTCCACAGATTCTAAGTCTATAACATCCTAATTACATATAGTCTTAGTGTATCCACTTAGCAACTATCAACTTAGTGATGAAGATCCCGTTTTAGTTCTCAAGTATAAAGTACTTATAGTAACACCAAATACTCCGATAGTATTTTAATTTTAATGTTATGTTCTATTGTTCTCATTGTGGTAGGGTTGGTAAGATTTTAGCATTGTTGCAACCACACAATTAAACTTAGGCACATGCTAGTCAACCCTCAGATAATATAGGTGATCAGGCTATATCTTCCCAGTTTTGACCATATGTCTCTAAGCCCACTTGTGTTGCCCAATAATCGTAATTCTTTTGTACTGTCCTAGTGACACTGATTTTAGTATGAATGCAGCGCGTATACTTACTTAAATATTTTATTATTTAAAGTATAAACTCTTGGTCAGAGTATTTTTAATCCCTTATGTATTTATAGTTAGTATATCTTTTATGGGTTGATATACTTAATTCACTATAAACAATGCTCTGATACCAATCTGTCACACCCCAAAACCAAGAACGGCGGAAACGTTCTGGGGCGGAGGACGTCATTTACAGTATGACAACAATGAAAAGTAGTAAACAAGCAACAACATCATCCATTGCATTAATAATATAATTATTATGCAAGTGTTCTGTCAAATTTTGATAAACACTAAAGCATAAATCAAAATGAAAGATGAGTCTTGAAAAAGCTCCATCTTCCTTTCTCCTTGCATCGGTACCTGTCCATGATGACCTGAGGATAAAAGTAATTTTGAAAGCGAGTATCAGCTTTGAAGCTGGTGAGATCATAAGTATTTTAGTGTCTTAATTTGTATGTAAGAAATTGTTTGTAAATGAACTGTAAGTATGAAAATGTTTGTAAATGAACTGTAAGTATGAAAATGTTTGTAAAACTACTGTAAATGTTTGAAAAACCTAGAAATCCCTATCATTCCTACTTTATATAAAGGTGTCTTCTACCAAGACTTAACTGTTCTCAATGTAGTCTTCTACCAAGACTTAACTGTTCTAAATGTTCGTTTCTTGTAAAAGTGTGTAATTTTCCCAAGTGTAACTATCATTATCAAAATATAGTTTTTACATTAAAGGTTTAAGTGAAAAGATCGCTAAATATATGTAAAGGGAAAATAAATGTAGTACTGTAGTGTTGTATTATAGGAACTACTGCTGTACTAACTACCTTAAACCGGATTTATATTAAGGCATCATGTGATTAATTGCACCATACTATCGACTGGTAACAACGACATACGAATGGTCGTAAAAACAGAATGACGTTTGGCACCCGCAGACCTGCAGGTCCGGCTGTAGCTAGCAGCAAGGTGTAGGATAGTCAATCCAGTATAGATCTATACACAAACTCACGCTCTCCCTCCAAGAGAATTCTGGCTACAACTCGGGCCATGACATTTAAGGCATGCTCCGATATAGTGGATCATAATTATTAACGTATTCATGTATATGTAATGTAATGAACTGTTCTAGCTGTAATGTACGTGCTCTCTACCTAGCAAGTATAGTAATGTAATTGTTCTAGTATCGTTGTATATGTTCTCTTTCTAGTAAGTTGTATATGTTCTTCTCTAGTATAGTTGTATATATTCTTCTCTAGTATAGTTGTATATGTTCTTCTCTAGTATAGTTGTATATGTTCTTCTAGTAGTAAGTATTGACAAATGAATGAACTGACTCATAGTATGATATCGCGTTCTAGTAATAGTTCTAGTATCTTCCTAAACTACCCATATGGTAGTTTACTAGTAATCTAACTGGTACGTATGGACATGGATGTATACCCTTGCTACCCAAGGGCATGGGATGAACTGGAAGGGCCTTTATGACTATATATGTACATATGTTATATAACTAATATTCAAACGACCTTCGGACGAGTACCCGATATCCCACCAGACCACATCTCAAGCGCGAAAAGGAAATAGGGTGGATAGCCTTCCTAAGTCTTTTAAACATTTCTTATATAACTATACATATAGAGGCATGCAATTTATAATATAAAAGCATAAATAAGTTTTGTAAATCATTTGAGCATAATTATTATCTTCAGAAAAGATCTACTTGATGTCAACCAATAAAACAATTTTGAAGGCATAGGTTTGATAAAAACAGTTTAAGTATAAGGAAACATTTGTTTGAAACACAATTGTACATAAGTTTGAAATGTGATATACAACGTAAAATGTACAGTGTAATAAGGAATTTAAAACATATAAAATGTTTATAAAAATCATTTGAAGGAAACTGTTTGGTAAAACGGCTAATGTGTAGTAAATCATTTGAATGCTGCATATTAATCACATGTGATTGATATAATAACTAGCATGATTCTACTTGTATCCCCCCATAAAACATTTAAAAATAGTTTAAAACATTATTTAAGGGGTATGAACTCACCTGCAGTAAGTGACTGGAATTGAACGGACTGGTATCGTAAGGAAGGATCGGACAAGTGCTTGGTGTCAAGTGAAGACTTTAGACACACACAATGATCCTAATTACATATGAAGACATATGTATATAAATAATTAGTGATTAAAACACAAATTATACAAGTATAAACATTTTAACGCGAGGAAAACACTTTTGGTCAAGTGCTAGGAGGCTAATGGGTTGCAACAAAGGAGTGCAAGGCCTCTAATGGGAGTTTAAGGTCTAATGACCATATGTTTTGGAGTTTACGGCCCAGGGGAGTAAACTCCTGGCCGTAAACTCTCAATAAGGTCTCTAAATGAAGCTTAGAATTAATACAACTCTAGTGGTGAATTGTTTCAAGGCTAAATCAAGTGTTTTGGTGACATTTGCCCCCTTTATAGGGGTTTACGGCCCTGGGACCATATTCCCTTGGAGTTTACGGCCGTAAACTCCCTTGGGAGGGTGTTTATGGTGTTTTCAAGTCTCTAACATTTCAAGGTTAAGATCTATGTTGGGTTCTAGGCATAAGGAAGGAGTTAGGGTGTCCTTTGACCCTTTTATAGGGGTTTACGACCCAAGAACTTGTCTTGGCCGTAAACTCCTTAATACTTGTGATTCCTTATGTTTTCTAGGCTTTAAACACTTTATGGTACATGTCTAAAATCAAGTCTAAGCCTTAGGTGCCTTAAAAGCACCATTTTGAGCATGCTTTTTGGAGTTTACGGCCTAAGATACTCTTGGGCCGTGAACTCCCAAACTTGGGTGATTCTTGCTTGATTTCATGTCCCTAATACACTCCTATACAAGTCCAAGGCAATAGTATATCACGGGGGAGAATCTAGGCTTGGTTTCGGGAGTTTACCGCCTAAGAACACCTTGGGGAGTAAACTCCTAAATCGAATGATTTAGCTATGTAATCTATGTTATGAACACATTTAAAGCTTTCTAACACTACTAGAAAGAGTTACTCACAATTTGGGATAAAAACCCGAAGATCCGTGAGAGAGAATTTTGACTTTTCTCTAAATGGATTTCAACTAATGAACCAATTTGGTTCAGAATTCTATTTATAGTCCTGAGATATTTTTGGCAGAAAATATTTTTATTCCTGAAACGAATTCTAATGTCCTAGAGTATTGGAATAACAGTGTTGCACAAAACCCTAGTGCATCCACTCTCCTAATATCTCCTTAAGTGTAAATTCTGAAAACTGCCAAACTTATACTCGGAGTCTGAATTTTCACTGTAACTGTTCTACTTCTATTGGCTTGATATGGTTTGTTCAGAATGGAAATTTCAGGTTGTCACATGAAGTCCCATAGATAAAACTCCAGCTGTTGGTTGACAGATTTCTGAATTGTCAACATCAAAGAATACCGAATTAATAATTGGGTTCCAAGCCCAAGGTCCAACTCACACTCCAAAGACCTAAAAGTCAAGTAATGGGCCAAAGCCCAACATATGGCCCAATTTTCCAAATTGGGCCCAGACCTCTACATGTCTTTCTTTAAGGCCGAATATCACATAATCATAAAGGCCCAATTATGGCCCAATTTTCCAAATTGAGCCCAAGAATCTCACATGGGCCTTATTCTAAAGCCCATACAATTATTTAGTCCATTTACTTATTCTTGGAAAGCCCATTAATAGTCCAATCACCAAAGCCCAAAAGAAAGTCCGAACTCAAGGCCCAAGTGAAATTAAGGTTTCCACATGATATGACGATTAGGGTTAAGTGTTTCTTACTTAACCCATTAAGGACTTAATCCGTTAAGCCAAATATTGCCTTAGGTTAATTTGCCAATGATTATTAATTATAATTTAGGTTTATCAAATAATTCCCGATCAATTCTCAAAATTAGGGTTTAATGCCATTAGCCTTTTCCAACCCAATACTAGTCCATTAGTCAATTGGTTGGGCTTTTAGGTCACTTAGGGCTTCATTGGGCCCATTAGGGTTTAATCAGACCCATCTTGTCCAAGCATCCCAAACGAGTCAACATGCAAACTAAGCACACCACCGCCCAACGCGGCGGCTGGTGGCGGCAGGAGGCCGCAGCCACCACCTCATGGTGGTGGTAATGAATTTTTCTATTATTATTATTCTTATAGCGATTACAATTTACATCCCAATCCGAATAACACACTCACACACTAATCTAATAAAAAAACACACACACACACACAGTCGCGCTGTGGCAGCAGGTGGTGGTAGATGGTGGCAACCATCATGGCTGGAGGCCATGGTGGGTTTCTCCTCTGTTTTCCGGCCATCAAAAAAAGCTACAACACACACACACACGAAATTCTTATTTATACAAAGGATTCCGACCACCTACCTAGCGGCAGTAGCGGCACGGGAAAGCAGGCAGCAGCGCTAGCGGCAACAACATTGCTAACAGCGACGGCCACCATGGTCAACCGCCATGGTGGTTCTTCTTTACTACTCATGACGTCCGGCTACAACATCTTCTTCAGACGCTTAGAGTGGCGGTGATGACTCAAGGAGACGGGCAGCAGCGGTGTTATTTGCGATAGCCACCATGGCCGGCCGCCATGGTGGTTTCCTCGGGTTTTTCTGGCCGAACGAACACATATACTCCCCAAGACAGCCTCGTTGGGGTGGCGGATGATGATTGGAGGAGTGGACGCAGAACCAAACGAGGGCGGCAGTGGATTCCGACTTCGTCATTATCGACGGCGGTTGAGAAAACAACGACATTAGCCACGATGTCGGACTTCGATCCCATCGTTGGAGTCGTGATGGCAGTCGATCGTTGGCTCACTGGAGTGTTACGGAGGCAGTGTCGGAGGTGGGTGAGGGAGGTATAAGGTGGCGGCTACTCATCCGCTTAGGTTTGGGGTTACCAGGTGCGATGGGAGGAATAACACGGGTTATATACCCGGTTCTCAAACATAATTCCATAACAACTTAAATAGTCCCTCCTTCCTCCATTTCTTTCAAAATAAATCCTTAACTTACCATTTAAACCCCTCCTTCTAAAAATCCTTACAAATCATATCCTGAAATTACCAATCAGCCCCCTAAGCCTTCAAATCCTTTCAATTTAAGTCCATTAATTACCAAACACACCATGACTTCTAAAATCCTTTTCAAATTAAGTCTAGAACTTCCACTTTAACCCCCGGAGATTCAAATCTCGAAATTTGGCTTCCCAAAACCAACACCCCACTAATTATTATTTGATTTTGGACTATAATAATATATAATAACAATAAAACTTGCTTCTCAGGGTTCCGGGTTTATTATTTAATTATTATATTTTAAATGGGATGTTACAGTTATAGTGACTAATGGAGTTGTTCTCAGAGCGACATGCTATTCAGTTTTCTTATATGTATGTAAGGTGAGTTTTCTCATTGTATTCGTGGCTCGAAGGCACCAATGCTGTCCCATTACTCTGTTATGTACAATTCTAGTTGTCTCTTTGAACTTGCATGAAAGACCAAGATATGACCCCTGACAATTGAATGAAAGACTAGGGCTATCCTTTGGCACTTGTATGTAAGACCGGGATTTGGCCCTCAGCATTGCAAGGAAAGACCATGGGGGTAGCCCATGTCACTTGTATGGAAGACCGGGATTTGGCCCTCGGAATTTCAAGTAATGACCATGGGGGTAGCCAATAACACTTGTATGTTTTGGTATGTGGTATTTTAGGGAACTCACTATGCTTTGTGCTTACAATTTATAACTATGATTTTAGGTACTTCTGGTTCGAAAGGGAATGGCTCGACATGATGGCACAACATCCACCCCTCATGAGTTCCGCATTCTGAATAATTATACTCTAATGTTTTGAATATTATAACTAGGTGTTGGATTTTGAACAATTTATGTATGATTTGATAAAATTCCAAATGAAAAATTATCACTGTTTTAGGGACGTTACATTCACAGTGGTTTGACCAACGACTTTGACTTATTTTTACCAATTGTCACATACACTTTAGTAACCGACGACCTCCATATTACTAACTATATGTTAGAACGTAAGCAAAAATCAATGGAATGACACGGACGTGTCATACAGCTGGGAACTTATACCCACACATTTAACATCGACATATTAAACTAAGGCATAATGGAACACCCCTAGGATGAGGAAATCCTAAAAATGCAACATTTTCATGTTGCCTTAATGGTTTGAACATAATCATGTTCGCGAAGCTAAGAAATATAAAACACATGTATATCTCTAAACCAAGATATTAAATTAAACTAAAGATTTAAAACGGTGGAGACATCCCACTATATCATTCAAGGCGACTTTCCCTCAAGAGGTCGGCCATGATAAGCCTCATTCGAATTGTCACAAAAGGTACACAATTCTTCCATTATCCTTAGATTCGTTTTCAAAAAAGTTGTTTTCTTTTGAAAGATACTCATTATTTAATTTAGCTTTCTTACAACCAAGAGATTATTCTAACATTTGATCCTTGTTTTTAAGAAATTTTCTCAGACAACTTTTTATTTCTTAAAAGCCTAGAACCCCACTTTTCAAATCTTAACCACCTATCAATGATTTACCTCCTATTACTTATTTGGAATTTATATATCAATATTTTTATCAAATTATAAACAAACAAAATTATAGGGTAAAAATTTAAATATATGTCATTCATTATCGTCAAAAGCCATTACATTAGTAAACTCTTGCAAAACAACAACATGATATAAAAATAAAACTACCTAAGCCTTCTTTTTATTATGAAACATCCCAAAAATACGACCCAAAAATTTCATTTTTAATTTAGTAAAACCAGTATTCCAAAAACATCATCAATACAATCCCAGTAAAATAAGTGTATCAAACATCATCTCGAATCAGAGTAAAACACAAAAAGCGAAACTAGGGGGTGTGTGCGCTTCAATCATACCGAGCCCTTTCTTTTGGATCTGGAAGTACCTGAAACATAAACTGAAAACCATAAGCACAAAACTTAGTGGGTTCCCCAAACTACCCAATGCCATACATAATAAATCACATACTAGGCCCCTGCCCTCCATCATGCCCCGCCCGGTGTCGAGTTTCACTCAGCTTCGGGCCCCGCCTGACATCGGGCCCCACCCACTATACACATAGACATATATCACATAATTAGACTAACACATACAATGATCATAAACAATATGATAAGATACAATAATCGGTCCTCGCTCGACATCGAGCCCCGCCTCGTATACATAGCGACACATATTACATGAAAGGGTCATGCAGACTCCTAGCATCCTAACATAAATAACAAGGGCAGACATTAGTGCATTAGACCCACTAAACCCTATGAGGAAACTCACCTCGACCTGAGAATACAAGTTATTTTGAAAGTGAGTATCAGCATTTTTATAAATGTTGGTGAGTTCATAAGTATTTAGTGTCATTTGTGTAAGTAAGCATTTTATTCATTATAACTTTATAAAAAGTAGTAGTTTAGAATCTACGATGTATTAGAGTCCTATCCAGAAAATCCTATATTTTCTAAATAAAAGCAGTCTTCTACCAAGACTCGACAGAGTTATGTTTTAAAGAGTAATTTTCCCCGAAATACTTTCATTACCAAAATACGGTATTTGATTTTTAATAAAAGTAGGAGGATATCACTAGTAAAAATACTAGGGGAAAATAACATATGCCTCAGTAGAAAATACTGCTGACTAAGGCAAAAGAAATCATAGACTCCAGGAGAGTATCGAATGAATGATACGCCTGGCTCAGTCTAACAAAAGGAAACACAGACCCCAGACGGTATCAAATGTACGATACGGATAGCAAGGTCTAAAATAAATAAACACCGACCCCAGATAGTATCAAATGAACGATACAACTAGCAAGGTCTAAAACAAAGAAACACAGACCCCAGACAGTATCAAATGAAAGATACAGCTAGCAAGGTCTAAAACAAAGAAACACAGACCCCAGACAGTATCAAATGAAAGATACAGCTAGCAAGGTCTAAAACAAAGAAACACAGACCCCAGACAGTATCAAATGAAAGATACAGCTGGCAAGGTCTGAAGCAAAGGGAAATCTTAAGTGTGTTTTTTCAAGAATACAGTGTTAAATTCTCGTTACCTTAAGGCCATGAATTATAAGGTAAACATGGAGATACTGTTAGGTTTTATACAAACAATCCTATGTGTGCATGCAACCCTAGTTGGATCTATGTTTTCACTATAAGACATACAACTTTATGAACACAAAATAAAAACCTGGCATGCTTCTATAATTTTCGAAAATTACATAGAAGTGTAGTAAACATACCTTTGTTGTTATATAGCAATAACAACTAGTTTCCTTGATCTCTTGAACTCTCTTGAACTCTTGAAAGCAAGCACCACAATTGTAGTGCCTCTAATGGCTCACAAACACCTTGAAGCAAGAAGGCAACAAAGAGAGAGAAGGGAATGATGCTAATTTCGGCCCTAGGGTTTCCTTGGAATCAAGTGGCCTTAAATTGAAGCATAGGGCATGTATTTATACTATAGGGTGCTAGGGTTTCAGTCAAAACCCTAATGGACAGCTTAGCCACCAAGCAGCCCAAGGAGCCTTATGGAATGAGGCCTTTGGACGAAAATATGATGATCCTTCATCATAATTTCGTTCCCCCTTTAGTCCATTAGGTTTCCTAGCCCAAAACTCAACTATCACACATTTGACAGTTTATACCCCTTTATTTAATTAATCTCTTTTAGTCACCAAATTAATTCCTAATTAATTTATGACTAATACTAATTAAATAAATATGATTTCTCCTTTAATATATTATTCTTATAATATATAAATAAATCATAATATCTCCTCTCTCTTATCAAATTACCTTGTCAAGTTGCTTTGGTGAAGGCAACCCAAAAGGACCATGCACACTCGGATCAAGTATATACCAAATATGGTTACTGACTTAGACACTAATCCAACAGTCTCCCACTTGGATAAGTCTAGTAACTATATCTCACGTATAACTTCCGTACCCGATAGCAATCGTAGCTTTCAATAGCCGCTGTCAACTCTGACCAATAATCTGTCCTTCAGATAAGGGATCGTATAATCCTCTGTTCTAGATATCATGCTAACAATACTTATTGTCTAGCACTCTATTTCTTGATCTCTGATTTGTTCGACATAGAACTCAGTTGAACACATCAACTTTATCCTGACCGGGCCCGGCACATAAGTCAAACCAAATCATCAAGTGGCCGAGATATCGCTTTTATCCTCATAGAATAAAAGGAACAGAAAACGTTGACTAATATGCCTTTATCATTTACTAGTTAAACCACACACAATAATACGTTTTATAACATCAAGTTACTGATGCGTTTTCGTATTATCAATGTATAATCAACTAGTAAACAATAACCATATCTCTAGGTTTAAAGATTATATGATATTATCATCTTGCGATCACTTGTGATAACATTCATGAAGTAATACCAGCAAGTGTGGGTCTATTTCAATGCTCAATACAAATTTCATAAGCACTCATAAACTTTGCAGCAAACCTTTGCTATGTCTAAAACTTTTCAGACAATCTACAAACAAATTTATGACAATCTTCCTTCATATCTACTTCCAACATATGAGCGATTGTGAACTGTTCGAATAATCTTATTATTCAGGAAGTCAAAACATGCAAAATCGACACAATAGATAAATAATCAACACAAGATAGAAACTTTCTTATAAATAACACACCTTTATTTAATCATCATTTGTTGAATATGACATTATCTATTACAAGTTTTCTACCTATCTAATCTAAACTAATATCGTCCTTCAGCCCTACGCTCCTAGCGTGCTGCAAATGCTTGACCCTACTCAGTCCCTTTGTAAGGGGATCTGCTGGGTTATCTTCTGACGATACCCTCTTCACAACGAGGAGTCCCTCTTCTACCCGATGTCTAATAAAGTGGTATTTCCTGTCGATATGTCGAGATCTGCCATGATCCCTTGGTTCCTTGGTTAAGGCAACCGCTCCTTCATTATCACAGAAAATTTCCACGGGCTCTTTTATGGATGGCACAACTCCAAGGTCTCCAATGAAGTTCTTCAACCATATAGCCTCCTTTGACGCTTCGCTCGCCGCAATATACTCTGATTCGCACGTTGAATCAGCTACGGTCTCTTGCTTGGAACTTTTCCAATTCACTGCTCCTCCATTTAGGGTAAAGACCTAGCCTGACTGCGATCGGAAGTTATCCCGATCCGTCTGAAAACTAGCATCACTGTACCCTCGTACCCTTAAGTCATCACTCCCACCGAGGACTAGAAACCATCCCTTGGTCCTCCGAAGGTACTTAAGAATATTCTTAACCGCAATCCAATGTGCCCTACCAGGATTCCCTTGATATCTGCTGACCATGCTTAAAGCGAAGGCCACATCAGGGCGAGTACAAGTCATAGCGTACATGATAGAGCCTACTGCGGAAGCGTAAGGTACTCGGCTCATATCAGCTATCTCTGTCTCTGTACTCGGGCTCTGAGTCTTACTCAGCTTGGTATTGCTTTGGATTGGCAACTCCCCTTTCTTGGAATTTTCCATACTAAAACGCTTTAGTACCTTTTCCAAGTATGTATCCTGACTGAGTCCTATCAGTCTCTTTTCCCTGTTTCTTACTATTCTTATTCCCAGAATATAAGCGGCTTCTCCGAGGTCCTTCATAGCGAAGCATTTCCCAAGCCAGGACTTGACTTCCTGCAAGGTTGGGACATCGTTTCCTATGAGTAGTATGTCGTCGACATACAATACGAGGAAGCTTACTATACTCCCACTGGCTTTGACATACACACAAGATTCATCTTCGCTTCGCAGAAAGCCAAACTCTTTAACCTTCTCGTCAAAACAAAGATTCCATCTGCGAGATGCTTGTTTCAATCCATAAATAGATTTCTCAAGCTTGCATACTCTATTTGGATGCTTCACATCGACAAAACCTTCTGGCTGATTCATATAGACATCCTCAGCCAACTTTCCATTAAGGAAAGCGGTTTTCACGTCCATCTGCCATATTTCATAATCATGAAACGCAGCTATGGCAAGCATCACCCTAATAGACTTTATCTTCGCAACTGGTGAGAAGGTCTCATCATAGTCAACTCCGGGAGTTTGAGTAAAGCCCTTCGCAACCAATCGTGCTTTATAAGTATGCACTTTCCCATCCATGTCCGTCTTCTTCTTGAAGATCCACTTGCACCCGACTGTCTTACGACCCGGTACATTATCAACCAAATTCCAAACTTGGTTGTCGTACATGGACTGAATCTCGCTGTCCATAGCCTCTTTCCATTTTGCAGACTCCGGGCCTGCCATGGCTTCCTTATAGCTGCTAGGTTCATCCAAATTTACTAGTGTACTATCACTAATAAATGTATCCCCTTCAGTAGTAATATGAAAACCATAAAACTGGGGTGGAACGCTAGCCCTAGTGGAACGTCGAAGAGGTAGGGACTCGTCAATAGGTTCAACAGGAGTTTCCTCCTCAAGTTGAGTGCCAGTGTCCGAGGTTCCTTCATCGCTTTGATCTTGAATTTCTTCAAGTTCAATTTGCCTCCCACTGTCTTCTTGGCTTATTAATTCCCTTTCTCGGAAAACCCCTCTTCTAGCAACGAAGACAACATTGTCACTCGGTCTATAGAAAAGGTAGCCAAAAGATTTCTGCGGATAGCCGATGAAATAACACTTCTCACTGCGAGGTTCTAGTTTGTCGTGAGTCTCTCGTCTTACGAAAGCCTCACAACCCCAAACCTTGATATGTGCCAACGAGGGAGCCTTCCCTGTCCACATCTCGTGAGGAGTCTTGGAAACCTTCTTAGTGGGAACTAAGTTAAGTATATGGGCGGCAGTCTCTAAGGCATACCCCCAGAAAGCTATTGGTAGCGAAGTCCGACTCATCATAGAACGAACCATGTCCAACAAGGTCCGATTACGTCTCTCAGCCACACCATTCAATTGTGGCGTTCTCGGAGGCGTCAATTGCGAAACGATTCCACATTCTTTTAGATAGTCGTGAAACTCAAGACTTAGGTACTCTCCTCCTCGGTCTGACCGAAGCATCTTGATTTTCCTGCCCAGCTGATTCTCCACTTCATTCTTAAACTCTTTGAACTTTTCAAAGGTTTCCGACTTTTGCTTGATCAAGTAGATATATCCATATCTGCTATAATCATCTGTAAAAGTCACGTAGAAGCGGCAAGCATCCCTTGTGGTGGATCTAAAGGGCCCACACACATCGGTGTGTATGAGATCCAATAAACCCTCACCCCTTTCACAAGTGCCAGTAAAGGGTGACTTGGTCATCTTCCCAAGTAAACAAGACTCACACGTGTCATCGTCCCTAAGGTCGAATGACTCCAACACTCCATCCTTTTGGAGTTGGGCTATGCGTTTCTTGTTGACATGGCCAAGACGACAATGCCACAAGCATGCTTTGTCTAGACTAGTAGACGAATCAATATTCAAAACATTATTTCCAAAATTATCAACAATCATCACTGATTCATAAATCCCATTACAAGGTAATGCATTGAAATAAAAGACACCATTCAAATAAACATTAATAGAACCATTACTATTATCAAAAGAATATCTGAAACCTTGTCTAAACAACCCATGAAAAGAAATAATGTTTCTTGCCATATCTGGCGAATAACAGCAATTCTCTAAATCTATTCCTAACCCATTACTTAACACTAAAGAATAAACACCGACTTTGGTCACAGGCGACGATCTTCTGTTTCCCATAATCAGGTTCATCTTCCCATGCTCCATCTCCCTACTTCTTTTTAGGCCCTGCAAATCAGAACAAATGTGGTAACCACATCCTGTATCAAGAACCCATGAAGTAGCAAATGATGAGTTATTAGATTTAATAGAATACATACCTGCAAATGTGGGCTTGATCTTCCCATCTCTTATGTCCTGCAGATATTGTGGGCAGCTTCGCTTCCAGTGGCCCTTTTGGTGGCAATAGAAGCACTCTGCTTCTTTAGGATCGGAAGAGGGTTTAATGGGGCCTGCTTTGGTCCCACTTGATGACGAACCATCACGGGGTTTCCCCTTATGGTGGCTCTTACATGGTGCCTTCCTCTTTTTACCCTTTCCTTGACTTATTGCCATCACGGGAGCGGCCACAGCAGGCGACGGTGCAACGGATTTGTCTTTGAGGTTGCTCTCAGCAGTCCTCAAGAGTCCTTGGAGCTTGCTCAAGGAGACCTCCTCTTTGTTCATATGGTAGGTCATCCTAAACTGATTGTAGCAGGAGGGCAAGGAGTGGAGGATTATGTCAATAGCCAAATCCTCATCAAACTTAACATTAAGTTTGAGAAGACGATCAACATACCTCTGCATTTTCTGCAAATGAGAGGTTAGGGATTCTCCACTCCCCATCTTAGCGGTGATCATGCTAGTAATGATCTCATAGCGCTCTTGCCTCGCGCTCTGGTGATACCTGTCCAGCAAATCCTGATGCATTTCATATGGATACATGTCCTCATAGGACTTTTGGAGTTCGAGGTTCATGGTGGCCAGCATGATGCAGTGAACTTTCGTGGCATCACGCTCGTGGGCCTCAAAGGCGGCCAGTTCCTCAGGAGTAGCAACATCTGGGATGATCTTCTCAAGCTTTTCATCGAGGACATATTCTTTGTCCTCGTAGCGTGTGATCATGCGAATGTATCTCATCCACTCGTTGAAGTTTGAACCATCAAATGTCACTTTCTGACACAAGTTCATCAATGAGAATGACCCAGAAGCGTTGTTGTTGTTGTTGTTAGCAGACATCTGAAAAAGAAAGGGACAAAGCTTGATTAGAAATGAATCCCTAATTAAACACCCAAATGAGAAATTAGGGCTAGGATCCAACAACATTATTTACAACTTAGAAAGGGATGCCGTACTCTAAAAGTAAATAACTTGAAGGTAAGTGAATGACGATTCACTAATTCTCACCATGAAAAACGAAAAAGAAATTTAGGTTTTAAATGTATTGAAAACTCCTAGATCTTTGAGATTTATTGAACTTTTCAATGGCATGTTTAAATCTCGATATGCATTTCACATTTGCGACTGGGATGCCGAGGATCGCAAACAAATTTGTGAATAACCATGCGAATTAACGTGGTGCACTCAACGTCACTATCACCTAATCAATGTGCCGGTAAACCACACACGCTCCATTGATCTATGACAAACATCGAGTCACCCTTCGCTACCTATGCCATCCCCAAATTGATGTGCCGGTTAACCACACGCGCTCCATCAACGTTTGACAAGGGTACGAAGTGTAATTCCATGGATTAGCATCATTTTCACATTTTACCCTAAAGTAACTAAGAGTGGGAATTTGTAAAACAATGTAGTTACTTTAACATTTCCATTATACTTTTAATGAGGAATCAAGTGCCCTATCCTATCCGTTCGGCTAACGACCCTCCACCAGTCAAGCAAGCGGTAGATGTGAGTGTACATCCATTAAGCGCCATTTTATAGGCAGCAACCTTATACCCACCTTATAGACCGGCTTCGTGAATGAGGCCTACTAGCGATAAGACTAGCTTATTCTTATACATATATAATAATTAATCTTATAATATCATAATTGTATAAGGGTGTATTTTAAAGCATTTCAAAATACTAGTATCTTAATGTGTATTTAAAATTTTCGAATATTAAGGCTATTTAATTAAAAAATTTTAAACACCAAGAAAACTTTGATTTAATAATTATCAAAATTAAACAATTAATTTGAACTATTAAATCTTTAAGGTTTATCATAAAATTAAATTATTAATTTAATTAATCCTTTTATCCCCTAGATTTTTAAATATATGGAAAGGATAATACAAGATCTTCAATTATCTAGTTTAAACAATTAAATGGATAATCATAAAGATAGCAATATCCAAATCCCTAAAATCTTGGGATCTTATCTAAGGGGCAAGGGATTTTCGAAATCCCTAGGGTTTCTTAACCCTAATTTTCGAAATATGGAGGCTAGGCAAAAGAGTTTTAAGAACCCTATCAAAAAATCGCCAACTAGGGTTTTGCAACCCTAATTTGCGAAAATCACCAAGCCTTAGGGTTTACTTGCCATAAACCCTAATTTGTCAAATTCATAATATGTATCAAATCCAATTGAAAACAAAAAAACCAATGGCTCTGATACCACTGTTAGGTTTTATACAAACAATCCTATGTGTGCATGCAACCCTAGTTGGATCTATGTTTTCACTATAAGACATACAACTTTATGAACACAAAATAAAAACCTGGCATGCTTCTATAATTTTCGAAAATTACATAGAAGTGTAGTAAACATACCTTTGTTGTTATATAGCAATAACAACTAGTTTCCTTGATCTCTTGAACTCTCTTGAACTCTTGAAAGCAAGCACCACAATTGTAGTGCCTCTAATGGCTCACAAACACCTTGAAGCAAGAAGGCAACAAAGAGAGAGAAGGGAATGATGCTAATTTCGGCCCTAGGGTTTCCTTGGAATCAAGTGGCCTTAAATTGAAGCATAGGGCATGTATTTATACTATAGGGTGCTAGGGTTTCAGTCAAAACCCTAATGGACAGCTTAGCCACCAAGCAGCCCAAGGAGCCTTATGGAATGAGGCCTTTGGACGAAAATATGATGATCCTTCATCATAATTTCGTTCCCCCTTTAGTCCATTAGGTTTCCTAGCCCAAAACTCAACTATCACACATTTGACAGTTTATACCCCTTTATTTAATTAATCTCTTTTAGTCACCAAATTAATTCCTAATTAATTTATGACTAATACTAATTAAATAAATATGATTTCTCCTTTAATATATTATTCTTATAATATATAAATAAATCATAATATCTCCTCTCTCTTATCAAATTACCTTGTCAAGTTGCTTTGGTGAAGGCAACCCAAAAGGACCATGCACACTCGGATCAAGTATATACCAAATATGGTTACTGACTTAGACACTAATCCAACAGATACTCGTAACCATACTGATTGACACTAGAGTACTTGACACCCTACAAGCGTCGGAATAAATGTGACATTTGTCACCCCTTGGCTTGGTAGGTCGTGGACTGTAGCTAGCAGTCAGGGTGCGGGAGTGTCAGTCCCGTATAGATCTATACATACAATGCCCGCTCTCCCTACAGGAGACTCTGGTTACCAACATGACAAGGGGGAAATTCGTGTCCTGAAGATGCATCTCTTATAGTGAATTCTGATGTAAGTGCTGGACTAACGATAGAGACTCACAACTGAAAACATTTAAAAGGTTAATTCAGGGTATGATTGATATGATAACTAGCATGTTTTAAATTGTATCCCCCCCCATAAAAGCATGTAAAAACATTTAAAAGGTTAATTCAGGGTATGAACTCACCTGTTGTAAGTGGATCGGATGGAGGTGCCGGTTGGGTGCTCGGTGTCAAGTAAAGACTTGAACACACTTAGTGACCTATTAACATATGATGACATATGTTTACATACAATTAGTAATTATAATACTAATTAAACACGTAAACGCATCCTAATGTGCGGAAAACACTTTGGTCAAGTGCTATGAGTGTCAAGGGTTGCATAGAAGGTGTGTACGGACTCACATTGGAGTTTACTCTTCAAATGATGGCCCTTATGGGTGTTTATGGTTTCAAGACCACTTCCCCCATGAGTTTACGGCCGTAAACTGATGGTAGTGGTGTCATGGGATGTTTAAAGGTCTTATCTCACCCGTAGAATCATGCTAGAGTCGAATCAAGGGCTAAGGAAGTGATTGGGGCTCAAAATGGACACTTTATGGAGTTTACGATCATTGGACCACTCCCTTAGGAGTTTACGGCCGTAAACACATGATTTTATGGTCGTAAGCTCATGTTTGTCCATTTCTTTTGTTGTTTGCTGGTTCTAACTCATGCATGCAAGGTTCTAGTCACTTATATGGGCATAGGAAGGTGTTAAAGGCACTTAAACACCTTGGAAAGGTGTTTACGGTCTATGAAAGGTGTTCTTGGTGAGTTTACTACCTTAAACACATGATTTTACGGTAGTAAACTCATATTTGTCAATGAATCATATGTTTTGGTGCGTCAAATGAAGGATTACAAGGCTCTAGGCACTCATGGAAGCTTTTGGAGGTGTTTGAGGGGTAGTTTAACACCCAAAAAGGTGTTTATGGTCCATGAAGATGGGTTTACGGTCTAAGAATGTCCTTAGACCGTAAACTCATGTTTACTCCCCATTTGTTAAGATTTTGGTGTTCTACGTCCTTTCATGTAAGCTCCTAAGTCATTGCTAAGCATTAGAAGTGGTTTGGAGGGGTTTTTGGGCACCAAAACCCTCTTTCAAGGTGTTTACGGTTTTGGGATGCTCCCAAGACCATAAACTCTTGTTCTTGGGGTTTTTGGATGGTTAAGCCACGAATTTGCAAGTCAAATGAGTTAAACAACAAGCTAGGAAGGTTAACTTACCGATTTGAAGCTCGAAAGGGCGATTTTTGATCAAAACCCGATTTGTAGAGAGAGAAAGTAGAGAGAGACTCCTAAGGTGTGAAAAGGTTTGGAATGAAACCCACTCAACCCTTATATAGGGTGGAGTTTATGGCCTGGTTGGGGGTCCACCTAATACCAACCACGAACGGGGTTTTTCACGACTACCGTTAAACACGGAAATTTTAAAATTAGACCGCCTTATTTTTGGTTTGCTTGACGATTATTATTTAAAATATTTCAACCGGTTTAAATCCGGTCAAAAAATATTTTTGGGATAAATTTGGCTAATTTTTGACATACTTAATTTCGACGTTAAAACTAACGGAAATTTTTGGGTTGTCACAAACTCCTTGAATGGACCCTTCCTTAAGCCTAACAAGTGATTTAGTCCATTACTAGCCCCAAAGAATAATCCAATAGGCCCATAGTGGCACAGTCCAAGGAAATGGCCCCATCTTCCTTATCCTTCTGTGCTCATGTCGTGAGCTTCCTTGCCTTACGTCGTGAGAGTCGAGTCGACTCGGGTCGAGACGGCAAGTCAACCCGGTTCACTTGTCCAGGGTCTCGGATTAGGGCAATCGTCGTGCTCACGTCGTGAGTCTATACCCCTCACGTCGTGAGAACTGTTCTGTGAGCATTAAGCTCTTAATCCTTTAAGATGAGCATTGGGACTTTCCAAAATACAACAAATGACTCAATGGTTTAGAAAGTTGCTAACCTTATGAACCTCATGCTTGGTAAACCAAGATCTCATGCAAGAAGGTGGCCATAACCTAGATCTAGCAACCTTAAGTGAAAAAGGTAGGATCTTTATACCTTACTGGAGCTCACAAGTTTAGCTAGTCCACAAAGATGAGCTTATCTTGCCAAAATGAGTCACTACAAGAGCTCCTTCTTATTATTATTCAAAGAAAACAAAACACCATTAACACCAAAACCTCTAACAAGGGCTTAAGGGCTCAAAAGGATCAAATTTAGGGTTTTTAGTGACTTGAGAGTGAAAGAGGCTGAGGATGGGAGACCCTAGCCTCCTCATTCTGTTTTATACCCAATTTTTCGGGCTTGGGAGCATCAGGCCTAGATCACGTCGTGAGAAATAATACCTCACGTTGTGAGGTTCGACGACGCGGGTCTAAGAGTCAACGACCCCTACTCATGACGCGACCACTATGGCTCACGACGTGAGCATCTTTTACGTGCAAAACTAATATTAAAAATATGTACCGAGAACCAGGGGTTACACAGAGCCTCGGTTTGAGGGATTCGGATGTACTCTCGAGTATGTCTGGACTCAAACTGAGGATTTGAGAAAAAATTTCTAAAAAGAAATGATTTTTTCTAAAACGATTAAGAGCTTTTAATAGAAAACGAGATGAACCAGTGTGTACAACCAGCCAGACCCCGAATGGTGATTTCCCAAAATACCATTACTTGTTTATATTATGAGATACTTATGAGATATTAGAGCTGCATGCTAGAGGATATGCTAGGTATTTTAGGAATTTAGAGCTAGAGTTTCCTGATTCATGATGCCTTAGCATAGGGGATGTTATTGATTGACATTATCTGCTATTTGCTCTGTGTATGGCTGAGTAGAAGTACCTATCAAGAATCTTTTAGAGAGAGCTTTAAGTCGAGGAGTAATTAGGAGAGATATCTAGATGTACATTGAGAAATCTACTAAGAGAGTAGTTTGATATACGTGAGGGATAGAATACTTGTGAATTAGGATCCTAGGAGGAGGACTTGGGGAGACTATGGGTTGGTGTGGAAGGTGGTATTAGGCCCGTACTACTGAAAGCATCGGATCTGTATGGGACCCAAGTAGAACTCGCTAACCGGTACCTGTCCGACCGACTACTGAGTAGCGAGTACTTGGGAGTACTCGGATTTGGTAATTCATATAGAAGTATTATATTACGGAAATTATATATGTTAAAATCATAAGTTGATTGAAATATATAACAAAATTAAATACATGCGAATACACAAAAACGGAAAAACGTACAATAGTCTCACTTCGTGAATAATTACTGAAAATATAAGATATATATGTAGTAATAATCATATGTGTGTTAAATAATACATCATTAAGTATATATTATACATATTAATCACCGAGTTGGTCAAGTTTACAACACTGCGTGCTTTAGTAATGGGTCGATTGGGAGTACTCGGATTCTGTAACTCGCCTCGATAAGAGGCCGAATTGGGAGTACTCGTTGACTAATTGGCCAACACTGTGAGTTTTACAATACTGATTGAAAAAAAAGTACTTGATCGGTCTATGATATTCAACAGAATCGTAAATGGAATAGCATACAGGTGTCCAGTTAGAAGTTAATGGAGTATAATACATGCACACGTATTATCTTGCTAATGGGATATATATATATATATATATATATATATATATATATATATATATATATATATATATATATATATATATATATATATATATATATATATAGGGTTAGGTTCATGTGAGACGGCCTAATTTTGTGAGACCGTGAGACACATTTTTTTATTTTTTTTATTTTTTATATTTTTTTTAGTTAATTCAAGTTCCGAAAATAACATTTAAAAAAAGAATTTTTGGATTTTTCATTTAATTTGCATTTTAACATTATTTTTAGAATATATACAGTGTAATATTCTATTAGAATATTTCACGTATTTTTCAAAAAAATAGGGATTTTTTTTTTATTTTTTTTAGTTAATTCATGTTCCGAAAATAATATTTAAAAAAAGAATTTTTGGATTTTTCTATTTATTTTGCATTTTAAACTTATTTTTAAATTTGGTCTCACAGTCTCACAAAATTAGAATGGTTTCAAATGAACCTGAACATATATATATATATATATATATATATATATATATATATATATATATATATATATATATATCCCATTAGCAAGATAATACGTGTATTATCTTACTAATGTCATATATATATATATATATATATATATATATATATATATATATATATATATATATATATATATATATATATATATATATATATATGCACGCGTATTATCTTACTAATGGCATAAATATACAAATATGTTATAGTTTCCAAATCATTCATATGTCCATAAAGATAAAAATACGAAGAAAGTTCATGGAAACGAAAAAGCTGCCAAGGAATGATGTAAAACAAGTATTTGATGTCCTTAAGCAACATTGACATATAGCAAAATTAATTGGCACGGGCATCGTCTGCCAAAAAAATATATAATAAACTTAATGTAAGCGTGCGTCATATTACATAATATGATTTAGAATACGAAGGTCGTGCCATTTATAAGTTTGATGAAACCCAAATTCAATTGTTTTGAGAATAAAAATAAGCTAAAATACCTAACAATATCACCGTAATGTTCATGAAATATGTAATCAAGAAACACGTAACAAGATTTGTAGAACACATTTATACAAACAGACTATCTGATGACGACAAACACTAGGTATTTATAATATTTATTATTATTTTAGGTTAATGTTTTTTCAACGGGACGGTTGAAATATTTTCATTATTTTATTATAAAACTTTTAATTTTTTAATTTAAACTTTTTTTAAAAACTATAATTATATTATTAATCTTATATTTATATTATATTTTATTTATGTATCCTTTGTATTTTCGACAATAATTTCCAAGATATAGTTTATGATGTTACTTATAATTTGATAGATCAAAAAATAATGTCTATATTAGGTAATAATTCGTGTTAACATATTATTCCTATTCAAGATTTTCAACATATATTACGGCTTATTTAACTCTTTGTCGAACGATGTATAAATAGATGAAATTATAAACTATCTTTATCTATTAAAAAATTGAAAATTAATCAATTTAGTTATTCCAAAATCAATATTTATATACGTAATGTTACTCATTTCAATCTCTATATATTATATATTATATATAGAATATAGATATACACATGTGTTGGGGTGAACATCATCCTAAATTTAGGGTGCATTCACATACGTAATATTACTCATGTCAATCTATATATGTGATTTATAGATTATATATAGATATATGTACATGTGTTCGGGTGAGAATCATCCTAAATTTAGGGTGCATATATATATATATATATATATATATATATATATATATATATATATATATATATATATATATATATATATTATGTATATATATATATATATATATATATATATATATATATATATATATATATATATATATATATATATATATATAGGGAAAAGTGAATATACCCTTAAGGGTATATAAGCTTAGGTACCCAAACTCACTATAATACGTTGTTTTGTATCATATAATACATTCTAATTGTCTAATGTTCTTATAATTTAACTTCTAACTTGATTTACTTCCAAGATTTTTACAAATTACACATTTATCTTTCTCTTACATAATTTTCATTTTCATCTACAATATATATAGCCTAATAAGTGTTCGGCAAAAAGATGTGATGTAAGAGAAAGATTATACGGAAATTTCGAATATCTTGAAAGTAAATCAACTTAAGATTGAAGTTTATGAACATTATAATGAATATATCAAACAAAACGACGTATTATGGTGTGTTCAGGTACCTAAGCTTATATACCCTTAAGGGTATATTCACTTTTCCCATATATATATATATATATATATATATATTACTCATGTCAATCTAAATATGTTATATATAGATCATATATAGATATATGTACATGTGTTCGGGTGAGAATCATCCTAAATTTAGGGTGCATATATATATATATATACATATATATATATATATATATATATATATATATATATATATATATACATATATATATATATATATATATATATATATATATGGCTTAAGAATATGTGGCTGTTATGTACCGAAACTTATATATAGAACCCTTAAAACTATGTAGTTTTGATCCATATATATCCAAACTAATCATGGTATCTCGTTTACTATTATTCGTTAATCAAGTGACTTACTAAACTGATCGAATTTATGTATTTTTTCTTTATTGTATCTGATAACTTAAAACATTAAAAGTCATGACCATTTAATCAGCCATACTAAATTTTAAATGAAAACTAATAGGATAAAAGATAAAAGAAGAACATTCAATAACTCAATCAAGCTTTTTACAAATTATTAGATATAGTTTTTTAATTAAAGGACAAAATGTTTGAGTTATATTCATTAAAAAGTATTGATTTTTTACATTCCCTAAAAAGTTCAATGATATTTTACAATAAAAACATATATAATTGATTATTTTTCATTCCATAATTTAACTCAATTCAATGACATTCTATTAAAACAAAAGTAAGAAAATATAAAAATGTATTTGTTTTCTTTACAGCTATACAATTTAAAAAGTTAATACCTAAGCTTTTATATATATATATATATATATATATATATATATATATATATATATATATATATATATATATATATATATAAAGAGAGAGAGAGAGAGAGAAAGAGACAGAGAGAGAGATGAGTATTATCTAAATATACATACATATGTATTTAATGTACGGAAATTGTTCATGTCTATTATACGGAACTTATTGGTGTCAATTTTAGGAAACAGATGTCGATTTTAAAGACTATTGTTTTGTTTCAAAGTTTTACTATAAATAGGTATTCTCTATAGATTTTAAAATAAGAAATTAAATATCACCCTACCTTCTATTCATATTTATCTTGTTATCTATATGAAATAATGATAAATATCATATTTAGATAATATTAATAATATTTTAACACATTGATCATCATTTCAAATGGATAACAAGATAAATATGAGAATATTTAATTTCTCTATTAAAATATACCATTTATACATAACTTTTAAAAAGAATAGAGGTTTGAAAGAGAGTAATTTTACATAATAACAGATAAGGAAATAATTATGAAACTATTTGGAAAGTAAGATATGTGTGGAAAGTAAGGTAAAAACAATTCTTATTTTTTATAATTTAGCAAAAAAAAAAATTAGATATTTCAAAATTAATATTTGAGAAAAAAAAATAAAAAAAATATGCATCATTGACGTATATTTCTATTTGTATTTGTACATGAATATTAAAAAAAAAAATTACATACACAACACGCGCATAGTTTTTTTTCAATTTTTTTTTGGCAAATCTCTTATATATACATACATATCTGAAATGTGGTGGAAAAATTCATATAGTTAAAAAGTTTATTGGTTCACTACATCAATTTAATTCATATATATATATATATATATATATATATATATATATATATATATATATATATATATATATATATATATATATATATATATATATATATATATAGGTTCATTTGAGACCATTTTAATTTTATGAGACCGTGAGAGCAAATCTAAAAATAATTTTAAAATGCAAAATAAATGGAAAAATCCAAAAATTCTTTTTTAAATATTATTTTCGGAACTTGAATTAACTAAAAAAATACAAAAAAAAAATCTCGTTTTTTTTTTTTGAAAAATACGTGAAATATTCTAAATAGAATATCATACTGACATATTCTAAAAGATAATTTTAAAATGCAAAAAAAAAATGGAAAAATCTAAAAATTCTTTTTTTAAATATTATTTTCGGAAATTGAATTAACTAAAAAAATAAAAATAATAAAAAAAAATAATAAAAAAATCCTATTTTTTTTGAAAAATACGTGAAATATTCTAAATAGAATATTACACTGTACATATTCTAAAAATAATTTTAAAATGCAAAATAAATGGAAAAATCAAAAAATTCTTTTTTTAAATATTATTTTCGGAACTTGAATTAACTAAAAAAAATTAAAAAATGCGTCTCAAAGTCTCACAAAATTAGGCCGTCTCAAATGAACCTAACCCTATATATATATATATATATATATATATATATATATATATATATATATATATATATATATATATAACAGATTGTCGTATAAAATTAGATAATTGAGGTTTTTTTAATATAAAAATAAATGTGAGGTTTAAACTGTAAACTAACGCAAAATATTGAGATTTTATCATATATATATATATATATATATATATATATATATATATATATATATATATATATATATATATAATCGCTAAATGAAAAAAGAACAATTTTTTTATTTTTTTTAAAATAAAAATATAAAGAATTCAAATTTTTTTTCAATTCAAATAAAATATTTTAAATAATTCGAAACTAATATTTAAAAAAAATCAAGAAAATGCTTTTTTGATGCATAATTATATTTGTTTTTGCATATGCATATTTAAAAAGAAAAGTACATATGCACATGAACATAATTTTTTTTTTCATATTGTTTTTAGCAAATCTCTTCAATATGGATATGCACGTACATATGTAAAATTTGGTGCCAAAATGCATGTAAATAAAAATTTTGATGTACCACTCCCTCAATTTAGTTTTTCATGGATCTTGCATATATATATATATATATATATATATATATATATATATATATATATATATATATATATATATATATATATATATATATAAAATAAAGAAGTCTATCCAAATCAATATGGTTCAAGATAAATCAATTACCTTAAATCATATTCATTTGAAACTCTCAACTTTTCAATTTATGCTAATTAATTGTTTGATTAATTGAAATGTGTCCCTATATAAGAAGATTATTTCATGATTGATTAGTCATAATTAAAGAAAGTGGTGAATGATTAAATATGTTGGGGAAAACTAAATGTGAATTTTGACGACGTTTCAACTCATTTTTTTCTTTTATTAATAAATTGTGATCGTCGAATTTCACTCTCATTCCTCCGTATCTCTTGCTCTCGTCTCCACCTCCTCCGCATGTCTTGCAGCGCGCCTCGCTTTGTCGCGTCCGGGCGATCGTCGTGGTGGGGATATCTCCTAGATATCATCCGGGATCTCATCGTCAGCGGTGTTTAGGTCGATGTTAGTCCGTGCGTCCGACATGTCGACCGAGCTAGAATTGCGAGACCTTTTGGATTGAACCTCCGACGATGTAGGATTTTTATTCCATTTTGGATCCGCTCGCAACAATTCTCATGATTTTTCAAAGTCGAAAACATAACCCATTTCGACCCGATATTGTTCCTTAGCAGATTTGAACAAATCGAAGTCGTTGGTTCCGCTTTGTTGTTGCGCCGTAAGCCGGTTGTAAATACCGTTGAATTTGTTGCACCGCTTAGTTATCATACCCCATTTTCTGCTCAACATGTCATTGTTGCAATACGGATTTTTCTTTAAAATAGCGTGAAACTTGTCGAGTACCGCCCCCCAATAAGCTGCTTTTTTATTCCATTTCCGCGAAGTTCGTTTTTTGAAGTAGCACACCAAGCCACCGTCAAAGCGTATTCCTCCTCCGGTGTCCACCATTGTGGAACGTCTGTATTTTCTGTTTCTACCGCTATTGATTTCTCTTTCGATTTTCCTTTTCCTTTCCCTTTCTTACTACTTCCCGCTTCCACTTGAACTGATGGTTGTGTTGTAGGCGATGGTTGGTTGGTTGTTTGTTGCATCAAACCAAAAGTAGAGAAAAGATTTTATTGTAAATTTGGGTTTTGACCAAATTGATTTTGTTGAACGTAAGGTGAGTTGGGAAATTGCAGTGGCGGTGAAGCAGGATTGAAAACGGCGCCTTGGTATGAGATTTGTGGTAAACCTTTAGACGATAAAAGGTTGCAATAATTTTCATACCCCGCATATCCGAGAGGCGAGGTTGTGTTTGGATTTGATGATGGAGGGGGATGTTTGGGTTTTGCTCCATTTTTTGAAATTTTAAAAGAAAATATGTATATAAGATATAGAGAGAATGAGAGAAAGGTTTATAAAAATTTGAAATAAAATGAGTATATATATATATATATATATATGTGTGTGTGTGTGTGTGTGTGTGTGTGTATATAGGTAAAAAGGTAAAAAAAAATTGAATTTGACCGTTTTCAGACGGTCTAAATGGCAACGGTAATTTTTTGTGCGTTACATTTTGTTTCCATGGCAACAAGAACCGAACGACGAGATGCAAAGAGTTGGGGGGGGGGGGGTGTTCCCCCCGTTACGACGGCGTCGAGGACCGCCACATCACCCTCTTCGTTACTTGTTTTGGCCCATACCGTTCGCTCTGATAATCAAGGTTTGAAATCCTAAAAGCTATTTATGTGGTTTTTCCAATTTCAGTTTATACTCGCATCTTTTTCATCCTACTTTCTTCATATTTCAAGAAAATGTTCATGATTCTCAATTTGGAGATAAAAAGTAAAAAAAGATGAATCTATTTAAACTTATTTGTTATAATTAGTTGATGATATATGCTCTTAATTTTGTGATACCCTAAGTTTTTGTTTGATTAGGTTTTGCCATCAGGTATGTATAATCATAAAAATATAATTATTCATCAATATTTCACTTGAATATAAATGTTTTGAATTTTTTGCCAACATGATGAGGTATTCAATTCGAATTTAATAAAAAAAACGTAAATAATTGAAAATATATTTCAGTTATAGAATCATCCTTATTATTTTATGTTTTATGTTATGTTCTATGGATTTGTTAAAAATGGATACATATGATGCATCCATACGTTAATGATGACTTTCGTATTGGAATATGTGAGTTTACTACTATGTTGTTAAATAATATTAGAATTTGCGACTTACCTATCTTTTTGTCATTTTCCATATGTTTTATGTTATGTTCTAAGGATTTGTAGATAAAAGTAAAAAAGATGAATCTATTTAAACTTATTTGTTATAATTAGTTGATGATATATGCTCTTAATTTTGTGCTACGCTAAGTTTTTATTTGATTATGTTTTGCCATCAGGTATGTATAATCATAAAAATATAATTATTCATCAATATTTCACTCGAATATAAATGTTTTGAATTTTTTGCCAGCATGATGAGGTATTCAATTCGAATTTAATAAAGAAAACGTAAATAAATAAAATATATTTCAGTTATAGATTCATCCTTATTATTTTATGTTTTATGTTATGTTCTAAGGATTTGTTAAAAATGGATACATATGATGCATCCATACGTTGATGATGACTTTCGTATTGGAATATGTGAGTTTACTACTATGTTGTTAAATAATATTAGAATTTGCGACTTACCTATCTTTTTGTCATTTTCCATATGTTTTATGTTATGTTCTAAGGATTTGTAGATAAAAGTAAAAAAGATGAATCTATTTAAACTTATTTGTTATAATTAGTTGATGATATATTCTCTTAATTTTGTGATACCCTAAGTTTTTGTTTGATTAGGTTTTGCCATCAGATATGTATAATCATAAAAATATAATTATTCATCAATATTTCACTCGAGTATAAATGTTTTGAATTTTTTGCCAGCATGATGAGGTATTCAATTCGAATTTAATAAAGAAAACGTAAATAAATGAAAATATATTTCAGTTATAAAATCATCCTTATTATTTTATGTTTTAAGTTATGTTCTAAGGATTTGTTAAAAATGGATACATATGATGCATCCATACGTTAATGATGACTTTCGTATTGGAATATGTGAGTTTACTACTATGTTGTTAAATTATATTAGAATTTGCGACTTACCTATTTTTTTTGTCATTTTCCATATCGTTAGTAGAGACTTTTATAAACATGTGATTATCAATGAAACTGACTAAATAATAGTTTAATTAATTTTTAATGATACGGTATTTTATGTAATGTGTCCGATCGAAAATGACAACGGATGTGCTCTATCAATATTATGGTGAAGATCATAAAATTGAAATCTTTTATCGAGAATATGTACCCAAAAGTTACTTTATAATGAAGTAAAAAAATTACCTTACAAGACAAAATTATTGAATATGTTGTTTGTGATGGGTTTTAGCCATAAGAACTTTCCTATGTGCGCATGCAAAACCCTAATGCTTGGATCTAGGCTTTCTAATTAAACATGCTATTGAATCCAAGACTTCTAATGGCTAATTAGGTTAAATAACAACATTGAAACAGATCTAGAATCATACCTTTGAATTCCTTGTTGACCTTGTTGTCTTGGAGCTTCTAGAGTCACAATTGTCACTCCTCTAATGGCTTACAAACACCAATAGCAAGAAAGATGATTTAGGAGAGAGGAGAGGGGAGGAAATCGGCCAGGGTTTCTATTCTTTTTAAGAAGTCTATTTATACTTGTAGACTCCTTAAGGGTTACAACCTAAACCCTAATTGGATAATCTTCTCTTAAGGCTATCCAAATCCTTTCCATAGATAAGTCATTGGACTATTTTGAAGCTATCCTAGCTTCTAGAATCCGTCCACTATATATCTACAAGGATTTATAGTCTAAAGCTTAACTATCAAACAATTGACAGTTTATACCCCTTTATTTAATTAATATCTTTAAGTCACCAAATTAATTCCAATTAATTCTATGACTTATATTAATCAAATAACAATATATTATTCTTTATATTATTCTCATAATATAGAAATAATATTTACTCTCTCTTAATAAATCATCCTATCAAGTTGCTATGGTGAAGGCAACCCAAAAGGACCATGCACAACCGGGTCAAATACTTGCCTAATATAGTTGCAGCCTTAGACACTATTCCAACAGTCTCCCACTTGGATAAGTCTAGTAACTATATGCACAAGTACAATTCGTTTTGCAATCGTAGCTCTCAAAGACGCTGTCTAACTCTGATCTAATCAATCTTGTCCTTTAGATAAGGGATCATACAATCCTCTGTTAGATATCATGCTGACAATCCTATGGAATAGTTAGTCAAGCATTTAGGTTTCTCGATCTCTGATTTATTTGACATAGAACTTAATCGAACACATCAATTCAGTTCTGACCGGGCCCGACACATAAGTCAAATCAAATCATCGAGCGGCCGAGATATCGCTTTTACCTTCTTAGATAAAAGTTGCAGATAAACTTCGACTTATATGCATTTACTTATTCATTAACCAACTATACACAACAATGCGTTTTATAACACCGAGTTACTGATGCGTTTTCGCATTATCAATGTACAATCAATTAACAAATAACAAACCATATATCTAGGTTTTAAGACTATATGATATTATCGTCTTGCGATCACCCTTTTATATCATATTCCATAAGGTGATTCCAGCAAGCGTGGGTTTGTTCCAATGCTCAAAACTAGTTCATAAGCACTCATGAACGTTGCAGCAACCCTTTGCTATGTCTAACACCATTTAGACAATCTACACACCAATTCATGACAATCTTTATTCATATCTACTTCCAACATATGAACGATTGTGGACAATTTGAACAATTCGATCATTCCTAATAACCTCAATTATTCTGGAAGTCAAAACATGCAAAGTGAAACAATAGTTAAACAATTAACATAAGACAGTAACATTACTCATAAATAAATCTCCTTTATTTAATCATCAAATGTTAATTACATTTATCTATTACACGTTTCTAATACTATCTAATCTATGCTAATATCATCCTTCAGCCCATTACTCCTAGCATGCTGCAAGTGCTTAACCCTACTCAGTCCCTTCGTAAGCGGATCTGCTGGGTTATCTTCTGATGATATCCTCTTCACTACGAGTTTTCCTTCTTCTACACGATGTCTAATGAAGTGATATTTTCTGTCGATATGTCTTGATCTACCATGATCCTTCGGTTCCTTGGTCAAGGCAACCGCTCCTTCGTTATCACAGAAAATCTCCATGGGCTCCTTTATGGTAGGTACGACTCCAAGATCACCGATGAAGTTCTTTAGCCATATTGCCTCCTTCGACGCTTCGCTCGCTGCAATGTACTCTGATTCGCACGCTGAATCAGCTACGGTTTCCGGTTTGGAACTCTTCCATGTCACTGCTCCTCCATTCAGGGTAAAGACCCAGCCCGACTGTGAACGGTAGTTCTCCCTGTCGGTCTGAAAACTGGTGTCACTATACCCTCGCACTTTCAAGTCATCACTCCCTCTGAGGACTAAGAGCCATTCCTTCGTCCTCCGAAGGTACTTAAGGATATTCTTCACCGCAATCCAATGTGCTCTGCCAGGGTTCCCTTGATATCTACTAACCATGCTCAAAGCGAAGGCTACATCAGGGCGAGTACAAGTCATAGCGTACATGATTGAGCCAACTGCGGAAGCGTATGGTACTCGGCTCATTTCTGCTATCTCAGCTTCGGTACTCGGACTTTGAGTCTTACTCAACTTGACATTACTTTGTATGGGTAATTCTCCCTTCTTCGAGTTTTCCATACTAAAACGTTTTAGTACTTTATCCAAGTAAGTATTCTGACTAAGTCCAATTAGTCTCTTACTTCTTTCTCTTACTATCCTTATTCCCAAAATATAAGAAGCCTCTCCGAGGTCCTTCATAGCGAAGCACTTCCCGAGCCAGGACTTAACCTCCTGCAGAGTCAGGATGTCGTTTCCTATGAGTAATATGTCATCGACATATAGAACGAGGAAGCTTACTATACTCCCACTGGCTTTGACATATACACATGACTCATCTTCGCTTCGTACAAATCCAAACTCTTTGACTTTCTCATCGAAGCAAAGATTCCATCTGCGAGATGCTTGCTTAAGTCGATAGATGGACTTCTCAAGCTTACACACTCTATTCGGATGCTTTGGATCCACAAACCCCTCTGGCTGAGTCATGTAAACATCCTCAGCCAACTTTCCGTTAAGGAAAGCGGTCTTGACATCCATTTGCCAAATCTCATAATCATGAAATGCGGCAATTGCTAGCATCACTCTAATAGATTTTATCTTCGCAACTGGTGAGAAGGTCTCATCATAGTCAACTCCGGGAGTTTGAGTAAAGCCCTTCGCAACCAATCACGCTTTATATGTGTGTACGTTTCCATCCACGTCGGTCTTCTTCTTGAAGATCCATTTGCACCCAACGGTCTTACGTCCGGGCACATAATCAACCAAATTCCAAACTTAGTTGTCATACATGGATTGGATCTTGCTATCCATTGCCTCTTTCCACTTCGCAGACTCCGGGCCTGCCATGGATTCCTTATAGCTATTAGGTTCATCAAGATTTATTAGTGTACCATCACTAATATACGTGTCCCCTTCGGTAGTAATATGAAAACCATAAAACTGGGGTAGAACTCTAACTCTATCGGAACGTCTAAGAGGTAAGGACTCGTCAATCGGTTCAACCGGAGTTTCCTCCTCGGGTTGAGTGCCAGCGGTAGAGGTTCCTTCATCTATCGACTCTTGAATCTCTTCAAGCTCGATTTGCCTCCCACTGTCTCCTTGGCCTATGAGTTCTCGCTCTCGGAAAACTCCTCTCCTCGCAACAAAGACAACATTGTCCTTCGGTCTATACAAGAGATATCCAAAGGATTTCTGCGGGTAGCCGATGAAAATACATCGCTCACTTCGAGGTTCGAGCTTGTCGTGAGTATCTCGTCTTACGAAAGCCTCGCAACCCCAAACCTTGATATGTGCCAACGAGGGAGCTTTCCCTGTCCACATCTCGTGAGGTGTTTTGGCAACCTTCTTGGTAGGGACTCGGTTAAGGATATGGGCGGCAGTCTCTAAGGCATACCCCCAAAAAGAGATAGGTAGTGAAGCACGACTCATCATAGAGCGAACCATATCCAATAAGGTTCGATTACGCCTTTCTGCCACACCATTCAACTGCGGTGTCCTAGGAGGCGTCAATTGTGAAACTATTCCACACTCCTTGAGATAATCGTGGAATTCAAGACTTAGGTACTCTCCTCCTCGATCGGATCGAAGCATCTTGATTTTCCTGCCCAATTGATTCTCCAATTCATTCTTGAACTCTTTGAACTTTTCAAAAGTTTCTGAGTTTTGTTTGATTAAATAGATATACCCATATCTACTATAATCATCGGTAAAAGTCACGTAGAAGCCGTTCCCATCCTTCGTGGTTGATCTAAACGGTCCACATACATCGGTATGTATTAAGTCCAATAGACCCTCACCTCTTTCACACGTACTCGTGAAGGGTGATTTAGTCATCTTTCCAAGTAAACAAGACTCGCATGTGTCATCTTCCCTAAGGTCGAATGACTCCAACACTCCATCCTTTTGGAGTTGGGCTATGCGTTTCTTGTTGACATGTCCAAGACGACAATGCCACAAGGATGCTTTATCCATACTAGTGGAAGAATCTATATTCAAAACATCATTTCCTAAGTTATCAACAATCATAACAGTTTCATATATTCCATTACATGGTATAGCTTCAAAGTAAAAGACACCATTTAGATAAGCCAAAATAGAACCATTCTCATTATTAAAAGAAAATCTAAATCCTTGTCTATATAAACCATGAAATGAAATGATGTTTCTAGCCATTTCTGGCGAATAGCAAAAATTGTTCAAATCTAAACACAAATTATTCCTAAGCACTAAAGAATACACTCCAATCTTGGTCACAAGCGACGATCTTCTGTTCCCCATGATTAGATTGATTCTTCCTTGCTCCACATCCCTAATTCTTCTTAGTCCCTGCACATTAGAACAAATGTGGTAACCACAACCAGTATCAAGAACCCAAGAAATAGCATGATTAGAATCGTTATATTTAATTGTGTATATACCTGCGAAGGATGGCTTGATCTTTCCTTCTTTGATTGCTTGCAGGTACTCTGGGCAGCTTCTCTTCCAATGTCCTATCTTGTGGCAGTGGTGGCACTCTGCCTCCTTCGGGTTAGGACAGGGCTTAGCGGGATCAACTTTGGTCCCACTAGAAAGGACAAAGATAAATTAGAATAAGAATCCCTAATTATCACCCAATAAGAAACTTAGGGCTAGGATCCAACAATAACATTTACATACTAGAAAAGGGATGCCGTAATCTAACATGCAAATAAATTGAAGGTAAGTGAATGACAATTCAGTAATTCTCCATCACAAAAACCTAAACTATTACTCCTAAGTGTATTGAGAATTCCTAGGTTCGGATGAGATTCATTGAAACTATTCAATGACATGTTTAAATCTCGATATGCCCCTCTTGTTTGTGACTGGGATACCGAGGATCACAAAGCGGGTGTGAATTACCATGCAAATTCACATGGTGCCTTCATTGTAACGATCACCTATTCGATGTGCCGGTAAACCACACACGCTCCATTGAACTATGATAAACAATGAATCACCCTTTGCCACCTTTGCTTAGAACCAATTAGTGTGCCGGTAAACCACACACGCTCCACTAACTTCTTAGCAAGGGTGCAAAGTGTAATTTAATGGGATTGCATCAATTCACTTTTCCTAAAGTAACTAAGATTGGGAAATTTTAAAATATGTGTAGTTACTTTGTATTACTTATTATACTTTTAATGAGAGGATGAGGTTACCCTATCCTACCCGTTCGGCTAACGACCCTCCACCGATCAAGCAAGCGGTGGGTGTGAGTGTACACCCATTAAGTGCCATTTTATAGGCCGCAACCTTATACCCACCTTATAGATCGGCTTCGTGAATGAGGCATACTAACGGTAAGACTAGCATTTAGTTATACATATATATATTATTCTAGTAATAACATATTAGTATAGGGTTGTATTTTAAACCTTTTAAAATCTAGGGTTTGAAATTTAAATTTTCTAAATTAAAACTTTTAATCACAAAATGTAAATTTCAAAACTTGAGGACAAGTTTTAAACATTTAAAACATGGAGGATCAAATAACAAATAATTCCAATTAACAATTAATTTCCTAATTATCTATATTTGATTTATTCAAGATTTCTTGCAAGATAATTACCAAAATAATTAAAATAATTAATTAATTATCATATAAGGAAATTAAATATTTTATTAGTTGATAAATATCTTTAATTAGATCAATATAATAGTCATATATATCAAAAAATCGGATTAGGGTTGATCTAATATGATTAAGGTAAGTTTCCATAAGACAATTATGAAAAAAAATCCCGAATCTGGCCATTCCTGACGCCTGGACTCGCCGAGTGCACAAAGGGACTCGCCGAGTCAGGCCTACTCGCCGAGTCCACTTTGGAACTCGCCGAGTCCATGACTCAGAAACCAAAAATCGAATTTTGCAGGTTTGTTTCAGTTAATCAAGCAACAATTTAATGAAAACCAAGCTAGGCTCTGATACTACTGATGGGTTTTAGCCATAAGAACTTTCCTATGTGCGCATGCAAAACCCTAATGCTTGGATCTAGGCTTTCTAATTAAACATGATATTGAATCCAAGACTTCTAATGGCTAATTAGGTTAAATAAAAACATTGAAACAGATCTAGAATCATACCTTTGAATTCCTTGTTGACCTTGTTGTCTTGGAGCTTCTAGAGTCACAATTGTCACTCCTCTAATGGCTTACAAACACCAATAGCAAGAAATATGATTTAGGAGAGAGGAGAGGGGAGGAAATCGGCCAGGGTTTCTATGTTTTTTAAGAAGTGCCGATTTCCCTTGCCCATGGGGTCTATTTATACTTGTAGACTCCTTAAGGGTTACAACCTAAACCCTAATTGGATAATCTTCTCTTAAGGCTATCCAAATCCTTTCCATAGATAAGTCATTGGACGATTTTGAAGCTATCCTAGCTTCTAGAATCTGTCCACTATATATCTACAAGGATTTATAGTCTAAAGCTTAACTATCAAACAATTGACAGTTTATACCCCTTTATTTAATTAATCTTTTTAAGTCACCAAATTAATTCCAATTAATTCTATGACTTATATTAATCAAATAACAATATATTATTCTTTATATTATTCTCATAATATAGAAATAATATTTACTCTCTCTTAATAAATCATCCTATCAAGTTGCTATGGTGAAGGCAACCCAAAAGGACCATGCACAACCGGGTCAAATACTTGCCTAATATAGTTGCAGCCTTAGACATTATTCCAACAGTTTGTTTATGTTAGCTTGCAATAGAATGCTATATTTGAAGGTTGATAAAAAAAATAAACGGTCTCAACGGTATTTTATGATATACTAAACTTTAAAACCTATGATTAAAAAACGAGTTAGGTTGTTCAAATTTTAAAATGATAATTAAAAAAATAAACAAAAATGGTCAAAAAAGAAGGTGCTTCACATTGGTTAAGCCAAGTATGAGATGAAAAAAATGAAAATTCCATTTATGAAATTTTGAAAGTAATTGAAAGATTTTGAACATTTCTTATTTATACTATCTGATACGTTTTATTTAATTTACAAACTCAAATCCCAAATACCCTTTAAATCAGTCTACCTCTAAGTGTACACTTTTTATTTTGAAATCTCGATTCCTTAGAGCAATCAATTCATGAATAGAAGCTTCTTATTTGGAACTGCGAGTTTGTTCCGATGACCATAACAACTATAGAGCAATTTCAACAGAAACCATTAAAAGACACTTCTTGTTCATCTACAAAAGCCATGACAAAGACATCAAAAGAAAATTCTTATTCATCTCTAAATACCAAAAACTTTTGGGTTGCCTCATGCACTCTAGATAATGAAAAATGAAAAGAGAAGAGAAGCAAGTGTTTCATAAATAGACAAAATATTTCAATTAAACACTCATTTAAGTAGCATAAGGTTAAATGTTTGGTTGTTTCTAATCAATTTAGCTCAAGATAGATAGCTTATCTTGAACCACATTAATTTGAACGACCTCATTTATAAGAGATAGATAAATATATTTGATCTAGAAAACTAGATCTAACACACACTTCTCATTTTTTTTCATAAAGTGCAAAGATGAAACTCTCTCTTATCTCCCTCCTACCACCGAAAGCCACATCCCACCACCATCGGCGGCACTGCCACCGTGATTGTGACTCTCACCGATGTGTTCTACTACCACTCATGTTTGTCGTCGACCACTAGAAGTCGTTGTTTGCATCATATTTGATATGGAAAACCACCTCTGATTCCACCTAAAACCATATTTTCATATGTTTTTCTCCGATCCCAAATGAAACCACCAAATCTGCTGCCTCTGTACTTTCTATCACACCTATCTCTTCCTCTCTGATATCCGACAAAACACCACTGAATTTGATTTAAACATGATGTGTTTCAGTTTAGATCTACATCATCCTTCTCTGCTTCTTATTGCCGTCATCCTCATCTGACGAGCATCATCAAACGCAACTACTTTATTAACAATGAGGCTTTTAGATATGACGTGTTCCAAGCCAAATCTACGATCTCCGGTGATAGAGCTACGATCTCCGGTGACAAATCTAGGGTTTTTGCCTCTTGATCTACTATTTACTCCTTTATATCTACAAATTTCAGTGAGATTAAGTGACCAAATATAAAATATTTGTCAACCTCAACCACTGTTGTTGCCTTGTCGCTCCTATGAAACATCGTAACCTCGTCTCCATCTCTTTATCTTTGATCTTCGATGAAACACCACTAGATCTGTGCATCAGGTATATCAATTTTTTATTGATTGGTTTTGCTCTAGTTAAGTTGTGAATGTAATGTTTTAATATCTTATTTGTTTTTTTAATATTGGTTTTAACTACTACTAAGTTGTGAATCCAAGTTTGTTTTTATATTTGTTATAATATTTTCATAAAATTGTTATTCACAGTTTATGCTTTAATGTTATTATTGTTGGATTAGTGTCTAAAGCTGTAACTATATTTGGTAAGTACTTGACCCAATTGTGCATGGTCCTTTTGGGTTGCCTTCACCATAGCAACTTGACAGGGTGATTTATATAGAGAGAAGAGATATTATTATTAATGTATTATAAGAATAATATGTTAAAGGAATAATAATATTATTTGATTAATATAAGTCATAAATTAATTAGGAATTAATTTGGTGACTTAAAGAGATTAATTGAAGAAAGGGGTATAAACTGTCAAATGTGTGATAGTTGTATTTTGAGCTAAGAATCCTTATGGATATGGGGTGGACGATTTTAGGGATGTGGATCACCTAGAAATCGTCCAAGGCTTATCTAGAAGGGATATTGGATTGCTTTGAGGCTAAGTTATCCAATTAGGGTTTTAGGGTGAAACCCTAGGAGCTCACAGTATAAATAGACCCTTGGGGTTGTGGAAATCAACTACCTGGTTATTGGAGTAACCCTAGAGCCGATTTCCCTCTTCCTTACCTCTCTCAAATCATTTTCTTGCTAGTTGGTGTTTGTAAGCCATTAGAGGAGTGACAATTGTGACTCTAAGCTCCAAGAAGAAGAAGGTTTCAAGCAAGTAACTCAAGGTATTATTCTAGATCTGTTTTCATATGTTTTGATTGTTAGTTTACATTAGATCTAGCCATGAAAGTCTTGGATATATTGCATGTTCAATTAGAGAAACCTAGATCCAAGCTATAGGGTTGTATGTGCACATAGGAAAGATCGTATGTCTAAAACCCATCAATTATGTTGTAAATTGAACTTCTAAAACCCATCAATTATGTTGTAAATTGAACTTAGAATGTGTGTTTTTATGTTAGTGTTTTCTCAAATAACGTGTATTTAGTTTTTTTTTTAACTGTAAATTGTGATGTTTAATGTTTCAGTTCTTGTTTAATTCCATTAATAGTAGTTTTAACTGTTATTAATAACAAATTTATAACTTTTAAGTTGTGAATGCATAACTTTTTATATGTTTTAAGTTGTGAATTCAAGTTTCTTTTCTTATTTGTTATAATTTTTTCATAGAAATATTGTTCACAATTTAGATTTTTTGGTTGTTATGCTGTGAATTGTATTTAGAATGTGCTATTATATTTGTGTTTTCATAAATAATATGAATCTTGGTTTTTTAAGTTGTGAATTATGATGTTTTAATGTTTCACAAATTTTTTACTTATGTTACTATTAGTTTTAACTATTATTAATAAGAAAATATAAGATTTATGTTGTGAATACATGATTTTTTATTAACTTTAATCTGGGAATACATGATTTTTCTATAAGTCTTAATTTTTTTTAAATCGATATGAATATATTTTTATAAAGCATGCAAGGTGCTTGATTAAACTGTGAATGAGAGTCTTGAAAGACTCTATTAAACTGCGAATTTATGTGGTGCACACTAGGCGTTTGATGAAATACTTCTACATAACAAGTATGTTATTAAGCTGCGAATACTTTGAATGAGAGTCCAAAACTGCTTTATTAAACTATGAAAGAAATTCTTGAAAATTGTTTTTGAATATATAATTTTGAGCATTAAACTGTGAATTTTGTATATTAAGTTGTGAATTTTGTGTATAAAACTATGAATTAACTATATTATATAGTAAATTGATTGTATTAAACTTTGAATTGAATATATTAATTCATGAATTCACTATATTAAGCTGTAAATTTTTATGATTTTGTTTTGCTTCTGAAATATGAGATGAAAGAAGCATTATACACATGTCTATTTTATCTAATTTTGAATAAAGTAGGTAAAATTTGAACAGTGAATATTTATGCAAATAAACTTTGAAAGAATCACTAGCTTATAGCTTATAGATCTAAAAGTATAAATATAAGTTATAAGTTGACAATTTGGTTTTTTATGTATTAAACAGTGAAATTATCATATTAAGTCAGTTCTAATACCATAATCAAACGTTTATAATCATGAAATTATCATTTAGGTCGGAATCAGACCATCAATTTATTCAAATAATAGTATCCTAAGTAGGCAATCTAAAGCATTCTATAATACAATTCATTTAGCACATCAAATCAATTTAGGCATCTTTCCTAAAGTAAGTTAGTGCTTGTGTTAATTCAGGTACTACCAAAAGTAGAGAAGACATACACCTCACGGTCATCTCTTACATTCTAAGTTTAAGTCTAGAAATCCCCAAATATTCCTAGTTCGCTTAAACTAATGCTCTAATACCAACCGTGACATCCCCATTTTTACGGTCATTTTAAAACTTTTTATTTACGTTTATTTAAAACGGAGTTATATATAAATCCGGAATTTGGTCCTGTAAAAGTATTTTTCCGAAAAAATGTTTTTTTCATTGATTTATAAAAGTTTGGGATGTTATAACTGATACAAAACATAAGCATAAACACGCATTATAATATCATAGACTATCAATCTACATCTCCTTGAATATCTCATCAGTCGTGTATCTTTATAATGCTACCTGTGATACAAAGAAGTTGAGTGCGTCAGGTTCGTAAACTTGGTGAGTACATAAGATTTTCAACCAATAAGAATATAGTTAATATGTTTAATTATCAAAAAAATAACCCGATCACCCATCCCCATTTTCTTCATTATTCTTCCCTAAGGATCTATCCTAAGGGTCATCATAGTCATCGTTGTTGACAGTACTGTTACACAGATTTCTCTGTACTACATGTCAATAGGTTTCTTTCTATTTTCATTCATGAGGATCTGTCCTAAGGATCATCTTAATCATTATTGCTGACAATACAGTTACACGGATTTATCTGCAATATGTGTCAGTAGGAAGTAGAGTACATCAAATGGGAACAAAGTCTATCACCTACAGGTTATAAACTAGCTTGTGTTCCAGGAGGCAGTCATTAAATAGTATGGTGATCGTCACCTATACTCTATTAGGTAACTACATCATTGGTTTACTTGCACCATTCCTACATTGTTAGTACACTAGTACCATTTCAAAAATCATGGCATCCTATCATATGCTACAACTTTCATCATACTATGGCATCTTATCTTTACCATTTGTTACCCTATGTATTATATTGATAAAAATACATCTACGATATATATATATATATATATATATATATATATATATATCATATAAAAAGAGTATTTATAATATTTCATCTAACACATAACATCTTTGCACATAAGCACATATAGCATTCAAGTATCTAAATACATTATCTTATCTTTATCCTCAGAATTTGGGTATAACTTTTCCTTGGTACTTTAGCTTTGCCTCTGATGTGACCTGGGTTCATATTACTAAGTTTTAATCTTATATTCCCAGCGACTAATGATAGTCTACATTTCTTACTAATCCTAATGTCTACATCAAGATCTATCAAGTAAGGAACAACCAGGTAGGGTATGTTTGGTATACAGAGTATACTGTTTGGAAATCCCACTTTAAACACCTCACTAAATCCAGCCTAGACATCATCCCCATAAATAGATCAATCATTATAATAACTTGGAATCAATTTATTTATAGATTCACAGAGTCGTAGTAGTCATAAAACCGAGAGCGTGCTTATGGAGAACGCATAAATAAGAATTCAAATGAGGAAGCTATGATTTTTTGAAGTTTCAGCGCAACAGTGCAGACACAAAAATCAAATTTTAGATCGATCAATGGTTTGCCAAAACAGCCTAGCCCGAAGTAGATCAATCAGTATAACTATTCCAAGTCCTTATAGTAATTGGGGATGATGTCTATGACTCTACGAATCTATAAATAATGTGATTCCAAGTCATTATATTGCAAATCACATAAGAAATGCTACCTGCTATGATGTGATTATATCACATTAGAAGAAATATAGAACAACTCATCATACATTAATCTCGTTTATATTGTTTTGGCAAACAAATGACTTGGAATCACTGTTTGGAAATCCCACTTTACGATACGCAGAGTCGTGCTGGTTTAATCGCGAAACTTCGAAAAAGCATAAATTTTTCATACGCAGACTTAGATCTAACTCAGACTTTTGCACGGAAGATACCTTCCTTCATGTTCTGTTGTGATATAATCACATTATAGCAGGTGGCATTTCTAGCTACGGGCTATTGATCCTTAATGACTATGATACTTTTGCCAATTGCTTCAATTATCTTTTCCTTCAATCTGAAGTCAGACACTACATCGAACTTACTTCATAGATTTATCGTATTCAAAATCGATTCGATATGACCACTAAGGTCAAAGTAGAATTCATCTTCTTAGTCATTACCGAAACAAAGGTAATGATGGAAATGAACCAAATGAATTCAAATATTAGTGTCTTGGGTAACCTTGTAACTCTCCGTGATCCAAGTATGAGTCATGTGCTTCTGGTAGTATATGCCTCTACTACATGTCACACCTACTCATAATCCTCCCAAGAATTGCCTCGCAGTCCCTAGGTCATCATAGAATAAAATCACATGGAGTAATATAACATAACTAGGAATTGTATTATTTCTTGAAAATGGTGACATTGTTATTATCATACATCACGCCTTTTACATAGGCTACATAGGATAATACTAACTATATGGCTCCTTGATTCAAGTACTCTCTACAAGCAGTTCTGAATTCCTGCCCTCTTGCTTCGTCATCAAGTATCATATGGTAAGCTCTTGCCTTTGCCTCCGGTGGCACATTCGGCATCGCTGCTTTGTTTCTCTTTGGACAATCCTTCGAAATATTCCCCTTGTATCCACATCCATAACATACTCTTTCATTGTACATACAATCCTTGGAATAGTTGTCGGTCCTTCTACACTTATAGCAGGTCACTTCTTTCTTGCATCTTCTGAAGTGCTTCTTCTTGCATTTCTCACACCACTTGGCTTCACTACTACCTGCATATTTCTTCTTGTTTGCGTCAGACTTCAAGAATCTCCCCTTCTTATCGGATCTTGAAGATCCTTCAAGCTTCCTTTTCTCTTTATTTTCAGCTTTTTCCATACCCTTCTCCCTTATATGGGTCTTTACGTCCCTAGCCGCCCAGATGGTTGCTTTGAGAGTCTTTTCTAGCTTCACCATTGGACCAAAACTCATCGATAATTCACTAGCAAACTTATTGAACTTGTAGATTTTGATAGAAAATAAGTAAGGAACCAACTTCATCTTCTTTCTAAAGGTTGCAGCATACTCGTTCACACTCAGCCTTCCCTTCTTCAGGTTGTAGAATTTATTGTTGATCTCTAAAAGATCTTGTTAAGACCAATATTGCTTCTTCAGCTCTTCCAGAAAGTTTTCCCAATACATCTTTCCTGCTTCTCCCTTTGGCATGGAGTCAGAAAATAACTTCCACTAGCTTAACACTCCAGTCTTCAGTTGTCTGACTATTAAGATAGTCTTCTATCGGTTGCTGCAGTTGCAGCTTTCAAACACCATCTCCATCTCGAAGATCCAGTCTATAACTTCTACTGGTCTCAGACTACCATAAATACTTGGTGGTTTGGCAGCCATAAAGTCCTTGTACTTGCATCCATCTCCTTCAATCTCTATTTCAGGGTTATTCCTCCTAACCACTTGAAGTTCCATACGACTCATTGTCCCACTCTAATTTATTTCCTTAGATTGTTCCTTATTAAGCTTAGGCTACATGACATGCACAGTAAGCCCACTTACATTTTCTCGAATGAGTTGTCTCATTTCTTCCCTCTGTTCGGCTAACAGAGTCGTAATCATCGCCATCATGACAGGGTCAGCTATCGACACAAATCCAGGTGCACGCTCGATTATAGGGGGCTCAGGCTGCTGATTCCCGTAATCGTTTCCTAATCCGCTATGAGTTCTCACCATGACGTTGGTGCACCAAATATGGCATTCAATGTATCGAGACGTGAATATAAATAAGGAAGGTTTAGGCGCATAATTCTCCAATTTACTCCAAAAAAATTATATGGTAGTTCTAATACTATAATTAAACGCTTAGAATCCTAAACACATAAAATTTCCAAATCTAGGTCCGCAACAGACCTATTCAAATAACAGCATCCTAAGTAGGCAATCTAAAGTATGCTATAATACAATTCATTTAGCATGTTAAAGCTATTTAGGCATCTTTCCTAAAGTAAGCTAGTACATGTGTTAATTCTGGTATACTACCTAAAGTGTAGAAGACACACACCTAACGACCATCACTTAGCATTCTAAGTTTAAGTCTAGAAATCCTCAAATATTCCTACTTTGATTAAACTAATGCTTTGATACCTACTGTGACATACTCATTTTTACGACCATTTTAAAACTTTTTATTTATGCTTATTTAAAACATAGTTTATATATAAATACTAAATTTGGTAACGTAAAAGTATTTCCAAAGAAATGTTTTCTTTCATTGATTTATAAAAGCTTGGGATATCATAATTGATACAAAACATAAGCATAAAATAGTGTGGCATAAATTCCACCACCTACGGGTTATAAACCTGCATGTGTTCCACGAGACTATCATCAAATAGTGTGGTGGTCGTCACCTACACTCCATTAGTTGACTACATCATGGGTACACTAGTACCATTCCTACATCTTCAGTACACTTGTACCATTTCTAAAGTTGTGGAATATTATCATTGCCCACGTCTTTCATCATACTATGGCATCTTATCTTTCATCACTCTATGGCATCTTATCTTTCATCATACTATGGCATCTTATCTTTACCCTTCGTTACCCTATGTATTATAGTTATATAATACATATATGGTATATACCATATAAACTTTGTCTTTATAATATTTCATCTAACACATAACATTTTTGCACATAAGCACATATAGCACTCAATTATCTAAATACTTCATATCTATGTGTAAGATTAAAGTAACTATGCACTCTGTAACACCCATAAATTTGAGGATTAACTTTGGGTATAAATCACCTTTTGAGGATTGGACACGACGTGTTGGAGGCACATACGTGGTGTGTTGGAGGCACCAACACGGTGTGTCTAGATAAGAAAATACATGGGATTCATTATGGGCAACACGACGTGTTTCCTCTTGTGTGACAACCTGAAATTTATTCCGTCACTGTAACCCGTTTCTGTCAATAAAACTCGCCTTTATCAAATTGTTCCGTTAACATTTTGGATTAGGTTATTTAAATTGAGACTTTTATTATGGCTTCATAAGTGTCCAAACGCATTAGAAACACGTGAAACACCCTCAGATTCTTTTAAAAGGATTGCTAGTTTACGACCACGTCGGATTACGACAACTTAATTGGGTAAGACCATAAGCTCCGTTTAACGTCGGTATCGGGTAGATTTCCACTGGGCCACAAACTCAAACCCTATATAAGGGTGAGTGGACTTCATTTGAAGCATTTTCCCACTCATAACACTCTCTCTCTCTCTCTCTCACTACTCTCTCTCTACAACTCAAATTTTATCCAAAAACACCCCTTTCAAGCTCCAAATTGGTAAGTGATCTATCCTAGCTTGTTGTTTAGCTTGTTTAGCATGAAAATTCGTGTTTAAATCATCTAAATGTATGAAAATCATGTGTTTACAGCCCTGGAACAGCCCCAAACCGTAAACACCCATAAATGGGGTTTTGAAGCCCCAAAACCCTTCCAAATCACTTCTAGTGCTTAGCTATGACTTAACGACTTGCATGTGTGAGTTTGGAACACCAAAATCTTATCATTTGGGGAGTAAACATGAGTTTACGGCCCAAGAACATTCTTGGACCATAAACCCTCCTTCATAGGCCGTAAACACCATTTAAGGTGTTAAATTGCCCCTTAAACACCTCCTATGGCTTGAGATAATGTCTAGATCCAACCACTATCAAATTAGGGACCTTAAACTTGAATGAAAACATGACCATAAAGGGATTACGGCCGTAAACCCCCAAGGGAATGGTTCTTTGGCCGTAAACTCCCTTAAGGAGTTCAAATGGTGCCCTAACTTCCCCTTATGGCTTGGATTAATGCATAGAACCTTGTATTCTTTCATTTGAGACCCCAAACCATGCAAGAAAGGGACAAGTAAGAGTTTACAGCCGTAAACTCTATGTTTACATCCGTGAACTCCTCAAAGTGATCAAATTGAAGCCTTAGTCACTTCCTATGCCCTAGAATTGAAACTAGCCTAATTCCACAAGTGTTGTAAGACCTTTAAACATCCAAGAACACACCACCCATGATTTTACGGCAGTAAACTCATGGGGATATGGTTATTGGGCCGTAATCTCCTCTAAGAGTTTACTCTTGAAGAGTAAACTCCATAACTAGGCCCTATACCCCCTTAGATGCAACCCGGATCATTCCTAACACTTGAGATAAAGTGTTTTCGCTCCTCGGAGTGTATTATCTTACTTAATTAGTAGTTCAATGTCTAATTAGATACAATTATGTATCTCCTCATGTTACATAGGATCCTCACGCGTGTTCAAGCCCTAAACTGACACTTAGCATCCTACCCGGCATATTTCTCGTCTGTTGAGTTCATACCCCTACACCATTTTCCGTGTTTGTCATATTTTCAGGGGGGAATACAAGCAAAAGTACAAGGAAACTTGTACTCAAAACTTATTACTTTGTATGTTATAGTTACATGTTCAGTATGCTTTTAACACTGAAATCCGTATTAACCAACCGTTTAACTTGCAGAGTTAGTTTTTAAACTAATTGTGAAACTCATTATAAAATGTTATTTTTTATATTTCACAAAGGATTTCATGTATTCATAAAACAGGATTTTCCGCATTATTACTTGTAAATTCATTATTCTTAAGATTGGAGACATGTCCTCTGAAACACTCCACAGAGATACGTGAGTGGAGGACCGCCCCTGTAACCAGAATCTCTTAGAAAGAGAGCGTGACTTGAGTGTATAGATCTATACGGGGCTGACTACCCCGCACCTTGCTGCTAGCTACAATGGGACCGGTAGGTCTACGGGTGACAAAAGTCATAAAATGATACTCGCCTTCTTCTTGCCATATCTAGTTTATCGTATGGTTATAGAACTCGCAACTTAGATAATGGAGATTTACTTTTAAGTAATAAAGAACTTAGTAAATTAATACCCTTAGGAAATTAGTTTACTACCTACTTATTAGTTTTATATACGTGTTAAAATTAACGTACTTTTTAAGGATAACCAGGCTTTCAGGATACTTCATTTAAACGCTACAAGTATGGTAGATACTTGTACACTTCATTCCGAATCGATAACCAACCACCAAATTTTAAGGAAAATAAGGGTTTTTCTTGGGATAACTTAACTTTTCTTAATCAGGTTGTGATATGTGCATAATTAGTTAATTAATTAGCATACATTTTTATTCTTTTTTAACTAATTGTGTGTATAATGTGGACAAAAGGTACTTAATACTGTTTAAATTTTGTTTTCAGTCCAAAATACATGCTTGGGAGTGAAAGGGAACAAGGGGAAGCAATTAGAGACCAAAGAATGAAGATTGAGGGACAAAAGCTTTCTTACTCGGCGAGTACACGAGCCTACTCGGCGAGTACACGAGCCTACTCGGCGAGTCCATTAGAATATTCTAGAAGATAAGTCACGACTCCTGAGTTGAGATGGATAACTAGAACCTACTCGGCGAGTTGGGTCTGGTACTCGCCGAGTACACCCTGTTTTGAGATAGCTATAAAAACTGAGCCTTTATCCGATGGGACTACTTTTCTGGCGTTTTTTGGAGATTCATCTGCAATTGGAGAACCCTGGAAGGCGCTGAGGAACTCTAATCTTCAATCTCTTGAAGAATCAAGGCAACTAGGTTAATCATTCCACTTAGCTTTAGGAATTAAGTATGTTTAGCTTAGTTAAACCTGTTTTTGTGTTTGTTTTTACTGCAACTATGAGCTAAATACGCTTTTGTTTCTGTTTGGGGAATACCAAGTAACTCCTATGGTTTAATTCTTAGCTTTTGATTGATTGTTTATTGGTGATTTATTAAATTAAGTTTGTTAAATAACCTTATGCATTAATCACAACTATTTTGTGTTAATTGGAAGACAATTAAGCTACATGAACATCTCTTAGTTGTTAACCTCATATGTCTATGTGAACACTTAATCATATGCTTAGGAATAATGAATGTGAAACTAAGATTAACAAGATAATGGGTAGATTAATGTGGGAGCTTGTTTGAGAAACCAACAAACAAGAGGTTAATTGAACCACTAATTTGATTATCCACTACAAATCTTATTTAATCCAAATCATTAATCTAGGGAATTAATTAGTTTAAACACTTGATCACCGCTTGAATTAATTGATTGTCTAAGGGTTAGGAGTAATGAACATGAACCTAACCACTATAGTTGGTAGCCAATAGCAATTAATCTATCATAAATTCAAAATAACCATAGGAGTGAATTGGTTGAACCTAAATAGAAACATCTTTATCAAATTTGGTGAATTAGTTGTTTGCTTTAGTTACTTAGTTAATTAAGTGTTTTTGTGGTGTGTTCAAGTTTCTAGTCTTGCAAAACTAGAGAAAAAACCTTTTTACTTTCATTATTTGCTTAGTTAAAATCAGCCATTAGTTTAATTTTCCCCTTCCCTGAGATCGACACCCTACTTATCCAACTATACCATTAAAGATAGGTTCACTGCCTTTGTGTGCTAAATTTATTAATAAAAAGTAGGAATAAAACAAGTGCATTTTACACACATCAAGTTTTTGGCGCCGTTGCCAGGGAACGGTTCTAAATAATTAATTTAATCCCTAATTTTTTTCGATCCTTTGTGTGAGTTTATAAGCATAAAGTTAATTTATTGCAATTTAGTAGTTAGTAATTAGGTTTTAGCATCTGTTTTAGTTTTAATATTCAGTTTAGAATCTCTTTAAAATTACACTGATACTCGCCGAGTGCAGTCGCAGCTACTCGGCGAGTACAAGTGTATATGGCAGATTAATTTTCGATTTTTTTTAGTACACTTTTTTGTTCTTTTTACGTTTTTATCTTGTTTATTTCAGGACTTCCATGACCAGAGGATCAAACACCCCGCTAGTACCACCGTTTGAAGATCCCGAATCCGCATTGAAAAGGAACAAAGGAAAGGACGTGGAGAGCTCGAGTACACCAAAGAAGTCACCTTTGTCCAACTTGAAGATTGTTTTTGGGAAAGAGAAGAGCAGCAAATCAGGAGCATCCAGCGCTTCTTTAGTAATCGACGAACTGGTTAAGGAAGATATTGAGTACGAGACCGAGGAAGAAGAGGAGCCTACATACGAGCACGAATCCGATTCTGAGGAAGAGTTAGCTATCACAATGGCTAACATTGATGAAATCCCCATGGGAGAATGGAAGAAGAGGATGCGCGACGACACTGGCCCGGGACTTGTGCAACCCACAATTCCTGCAACTGCTACTTTCGAGCTAAAGGGTCATATCCTGGCTTTAGTTAAAGAAATACCTTTTTATGGAAAAGACCATGAACATGCCTACAAGCATTTGGATGAAGTCAATGATGTAGCTGATTACTTCAATATTCCAAATGTGCCTCACGAGACTCAGCTACTTCACATGCTTCCAGTGACATTCAAAGGTGCTGCAAAAGACTGGCTCAAGTCACTTTCCCCCGGATCAGTCACCACATGGGCCAAGATGAAAGAAGAATTCATTGATCACTTTTGCCCACCTTCCAAGATAGCCAAGTTGAAGAAGGCCATTGCTAACTTTGAACAACAAGCTGGAGAGTCGCTATATGAAGCTTAGGAGAGGTACAGGAGCTTACTAAGAAACTGCCCACACCATGACCTAAACAGCCAGCAAGAAGTCTCCATCTTCTATGATGGAGTCAATGTCACAACTAGGCAGTTACTTGACTCGCAAGGCCCGCTCACAAAGAAGCCGCCCCCGGTAATCAAGGAATTGATTGAAGAATTCTCTAAGCACTCTAGAGAATACCACAACCCTAGAAATGATGTTACTAGGGGAGCCGCATATGCAGCTACTAAAGACTTATCTGCGGTCATGGCTATGCTAAAAACCATGGATAGGAGGATGGATAAAATGGATCAAACGATCCATGCTATTCGGGTGGGTTGTGAAAACTGCAATGGGCCTCACCTCACTAGAGATTGTGATTTAGATGAGAATGGCAATAAGAAGGTGCAAGTTTGTTACTCAAGCGGAGACTGATATGATGAAGACTAGCGCAAACAAAAGAAAGAGTGGCTCCCTTATGAAGAGTACAAGAACGCCAAGGAGGAGAAGTTTAGGCAAAAAGGAAGAGGTTTCTACCAAAAGGAGGATCCGGTACAAGAGAGAAAGCCAAGTTTGGAAGAAATGCTCACCAAATTTGTAGCTGCTTCAGAAAAAAGACATAGTGATCATGATGCTGCAATTCAAGAAACAAGGACCATGCTTAGAAACCAGCAAGCATCTATCCATAATATAGAAACGCAGCTTGGGCAACTTGCTCAACAAATCAACCAAAGGTCACCGGGCGAACTTCCTAGCAAAACTGAAAATAACCCACGAGGCGCGCACATAAACATAGTCACAACAAGAAGTGGGAAGATAATCACTCCCCTAGCACCTATTCAGACTGAGGCATCCAAGAAATCACAGAAGGAGGAGGCAGAAAATCAAGCAGAAAATCAAAACTTACAATCTGACAGCCCTACTCGCCGAGTACCACGTATGGACTCGGCGAGTACACTACCAAATCCGAACAAACAGATCCCTGAAAAGCCGTATCAGCCTCCAATGCCATACCCAGCCCGAGCTAAGAAGGAGAAGCGGGAAGAGGAGTACCAGAAGTTTCTAGATCATATCAAGACTCTTCAAATTAACATACCCTTCATTGAAGCCGTCATGCAAATGCCCAAATATGCAAAGTTCCTTAAGGAAATTCTCGCTAATAGAAGGAAGATGGAAGAAGTGAAGAAGGTAGTCCTCAATGAAAACTGCTCAGCTGCTATGCTAAATAAGCTACCAAAGAAGAAGGGTGACCCGGGGAGTTTGACTTTACCTTGCCAATTTGGCAACTTGGCTGCTATTCATGCCTTAGCCGATTCGGGAGCAAGAAGGGTGACCCAGGGAGTTTGACTTTACCGCATGGCCATTCACTTGGCAAACAAGACAGTCACCTTCCCAAGAGGCATATGTGAAGACTTACTAGTCAAGGTGGACAAATTCGTCTTTCCCGCTGATTTTATCATTCTAGACATGGAGGCAGATCCACAAGTTCCAATCATCCTTGGAAGGCCCTTCCTCAACACGGCAAGTGCTGTAGTAGACATGAGGGACTCGAAGCTCACCTTGCGGGTAGGAGAAGATTCAGTCACATTTGGGGTAGACCAAGCTATGAAGTATGCAACGAACAGTGACGACATGACATTATCAATTGATATGTTTGACGAATTATTGGAGGAATGCATGAGTGAAGATTCCAGCAAGTTCACTGTCACACCCTCGAACCAGACGGCGGAAACGTCCGACGGCTATTGTGACTCAATTGAATACCATCACAATGAATATACATGAAACATAACATCATACATTACCAAGCATTGGAATATTACAACTGGTAGCGTTTACATTCAGTACATTGATCCATAATATTACATGCCCAAAAGTAAATTGTTCGGTACTAATTAAAACAACAGCAAGACGTTACTAAGTACATTTTTCCTTTTCGATTTACCTGTTACCTGAGAATACAAGTATATTGAAAAACGTCAACATATGAAATGTTGGTGAGTTCATAAGTAATGTTTGAAATATAGTGGTTTGTATTGTTTTGAAAATCACCAGAAAATCCGATATTTTCTGAAAAGAACTTGGTATAAAGAGTGTGAAGATCCGTAAGTATGCTTGTTTATTTCTATAAATGTAAAAGTACAATTTGTAAAACTCGGTATGTAACTCATAGGTGTATTAATTGAAAACCCTAGGAAAACCCGATGTTTTCCTAATATTTTGCATCAAATGATTTATATCTTGTTATTTCGTTACGACAGGTGTATTCGTTGAGTCCCGGTGATGTTGGATTAATTATGGATTGTGATTTGTTATAAACACACATTAATGAAAATGACTAGTTTACAACCATACAAACGATCCCTTAGGCGTCGCTCGCACTATTCACTTAATCCAAACACCTGGACTTCATGTAGCCCCACAACCGAGGAGGAAAAATAAAAGGGTGCGAAGCCCTGATATTTTCCGTAAGTCGTTCAAGGCTATCGTGAATGCGAAGGGCCCTTAGCCCGACTCGCATTTGGTGAATTCTCGACTTTACTAGCAGCACCAGAGGGCCCTTGGGGTCCAACAGCACAAAGCCTGTAAAAGTCCTTTTACACGAAATTTGGTCATATAAGACCCAAATACATGTAAGCGAGTTTCCTTCAGGCCTAAAGATCATGTCATTGGGCTAGCTAGGCCCAACAAACACGATTCGAAACTTTTGGGCCCAAAGACGGTGTATTGACGTCTGGTGTATTCTCACGTGTGTATTGACTTCCTGAGATTTCCGCGTGTATTGAAGTTTCGTCGTGTTAGTAATTTCGGATTCATTATTGATTCGAGACCGAATCAATTCGTTTGATAACGATTTTTTGGTGTTGAAGGTGTATTATAATTTGCCGATAGTCGAGGTGCTAGTATTTCATCATGTCGGATTTATTGTTTAAAACATTAGGACATTTCATTACTGCAGCCCCTTTCTTTTGGGTAATTTACACATTTAACCCTTTGTATAAAATAAATTTCTATTTTAGTCCTCAAACCATTTTTCTTGACACTTTAGTAACAAAACTTGTAGAAAAGTTATTTTTCAGCTCAAAGTTATTTGAAAAATAGTTTTAGTCCATCAAATGATATTTTCCTCGGCTAAAAAGCATTTTTAACCCTTGAAATGGACTTGGAGCATTAGTAGTCCCCTGTTTTACAGAAAATCACAGTTTCAGCCCCTTTAATTTGAAAATCTCGCATATCGGGCTTTATTGGGCCGAAAATTTCATTTTTGGCCCATTATGCTTAAAAATCTCACATTTAATCCTTCAAAGAGAATATTTTCAGAAAAATACATTATCGAAACTGTGTTGACTCATTTCATCCATCAGAATTTGTATTTTGTCATTTTGGGCCCTTTAACCTTATATTTTTAACATTTTGAGTCCAAAAATGGGATTTTTAGTCCAATGAGTTCATATTAACCAACTTGGTTATTTTTCTAGAAATGATTTGTGTGTAATAATATGTTTAACACTTGTTTCACACATCCTCATGCAAATCTCGATTTTAAGGACTTTTTGACTAGTTTCAACACCATAATCACATAAGAACATGTAAATAAACATAGAAATCATACAAAGCATACATATACTCATAGATCTACACATTTTCTTGTATTCCCCCCCCCCCCCCAAAAAAAAAAACTTTTAAAAACCGAAAAATAGGGGGTATGAAGCTCACCTTTGGGTGTGGTTTCGGTTTTGGAGGAGAATGGAAGAAGTTTGATGTTGTTTTCGGCCCTAGCAACTTCTTGAGGAGATTTTCGGACTTAGATGGTTCTAGGGAGTTAGACCATAAATTTTCATGAGTTAAGATGAGATGTTTGATAAATCAAGGAACCTAGATCATAGATTTAAGTATAAACTTACCTTGGATGGTAGTCCTTGTGAATAATCTCCTTGGAATGACCTTAAATCTCGAAAATTTAGAAGAAGGAGGGAGGAGATGTTCTTCAAAACTTAGAGAGGATGAAATGAATTTTTGTGAGTGTATGTGTGTGTGTTCGGCCGAGAATGAGAGAGAGGGAGAAGAAGTAGATCTTGAGGTGACATGTGCATAGAAGTATGAGATAGGTTGCATGGAGAACCAACATGCAAAAATGAGGTGGCTATGAAAGTCAACTCTTCCTTCTTCATGGGCTTGGGCCGAACTTTGAAGAGAAGGAGAAGATTTTTGGGCTTTATTGCCCCTAAGCCCATACTAGAGTTAAGTTTGATGATTGTTGGCCCTATAAAATATAAGTGTGATTTTTATACTTTGTTGGGCTAGTTTAGGTTAATTATGGTTCATAATATTTAATTTATTTCATTCTAGGCCCAATATGGCCCAAAAATGTTGAAATAAATGAATGTGGGTCTAATTAGAGCCCATTTAAATGTTCTAATCCCATGATAGTCAAATTGGAAGCTTATTGGTCCATTGAGCCCAATAAGGAAGTCCTAGTCCAAAGTGGACCTACACAAGAACTTCTAGGGTTTCCAATCGCTTGTTGACTATTTGTAGTACTTGTATGGTGTATTGGATTGAAATTTTGTTGTCATAGAGTAAGCATCATACATGCTCTTAAGTTTTTGATTCTACATTTTACTTGAGTGTAGTGATTACAAGGCACAAAATTTCTAGTTGTGACATCATCCCCCCGTTAGAGGGAATTTCGTCCCGAAATTCTGTTTGAAAGCTAGATTTGAGAATGCTAGAATAGGTGAGGGTACTTTTGTTTCATTTGGTCTTTGTGTTCCCATGTGAATTCTGGCCCACGCTTCGCGTTCCACCGTACTTTCACGATCGGGATGCGACTTTGCTTAGTACGCTTCACCTCCCTGTCCATGATTTCAACCGGTTCTTCAACGAACAGGAGATTCTCGTTGATTTCGATCTCATCAAGGGGAACGACGAGTGTTTCATCCGATAGACACTTCTTTAGATTAGTGACATGGAACACGGAGTGTACACTGTTTAGCTCTACGGGTAGCTGCAGTTTATACGCCACTGGACCTATTCGGGCGACGATGTCGAAAGGTCCAATGTATCGTGGGTTTAGTTTTCCCCGTTTTCCGAAATGAATAACTCCTTTCTAGGGTGAGACTTTCAACAGTACTCGATCCCCGACCTGAAATTCTAAGGGCTTTCGCCGTTTATCGGCGTAGCTCTTTTGTCGGTCGCGCGATGCTTGTAATCGAGCTCTGATTTGAACAATCTTTTCCGTGGTTTCACGAATGATCTCCGGTCCCGTTAGCGCCTTGTCTGACGTATGTGCTTTTGCTAGTTGGGTATCACCCACCTCAGCCCATCATAACGGTGATCTACACTTACGCTCGTATAGTGCTTCGAAAGGAGCGACCTTGATGCTCGAATGGTAACTATTGTTATATGAGAATTCGACTAAGGGTAAGTGGGTATCCCAAGACTTCCCAAAGTCTATCACACATGCGCGGATCATGTCTTCGAGCGTTTGAATGGTTCGTCACTTTGACCATCCGTTTGTGGATGATAAGCGGTGCTCATGTCGAGATGAGTTCCCAGTGCCTTCTGGAGAGATTGCCAAAAACGTGAAGTGAACCTACTGTCCCTATCCGAGATAATAGACACTGGTACTCCGTGGAGTCTCACAATTTCTCGAATGTATAAACGTGTCAATCTTTCCATCTTGTAGGATTCCTTTATTGGCAGGAAATGGGCAGATTTCGTCAGTCGGTCGACTATTACCCATATGGTGTCTAGTCCATCCGACGTCTTGGGTAGCTTGGTCACGAAATCCATAGAAATCCCCTCCCATTTCCACTCAGGGATTACCGGTTGCTGTAATAACCTTGAGGGCTTCTGGTACTCCACCTTTACCTTGGCACACGTAAGGCACTTACTAACATAGGTGGCAATTTCCGCCTTCATGTTAGGCCACCAATAGTGTTGTTTAATATCCAAATACATCTTGTCTGAGCCGGGATGAACGGAGTATCGCGTCTTATGGGCTTCCTTCATAACTACCTCCCTAAATCCTCCGAGTTTAGGGACCCAAATACGGTTCATGAAATAGTATACTCCATTCTCCTTTGCTTCTAGGTTCTTCTCCATTCCGCGCAATGCTTCGCTTGCTCTATTTTCCGTCTTCATGGCCTCTGACTGGGCTACTGCAATTTGAGTGGCTAGGTGAGATTGAATGGTTATTGAGAGAGTTTTCGTACGACGATTAGAGTACTCCTTCTGAATTAATGCGTCAGCTACCACGTTGGCCTTGCCTGGATGGTACTTGATCTCACACTCGTAATCGTTTAGTAATTCAACCCATCTTTGTTGCTTCATGTTCAACTCCTTCTGGTTCAAGATGTGCTGGAGACTCTTGTGGTCTGTGAAGATGGTGCACTTCGTACCGTAAAGGTAATGCCTCCAAATTTTTAGGGCAAAGACCACGGCTCCCAATTCTAGGTCATGGGTCGTATAATTCACTTCGTGCGTCTTTAGTTGGCGGGATGCGTAAGCTATCACCCTTCCACGCTGCATGAGAACGCAACCCAAGCCCTGATTTGACGCGTCACAGTAGACCACGAAGTCTTCCGTTCCCTCTGGTAATGATAGTACCGGGGCACTACAGAGAGCTTGTTTCAGGGTTCGGAATGCGACTTCTTTTTTGTCCGTCCATCTGAATGGTACGCCCTTTTGTGTAAGCGAGGTAAGTGGCTTGGCAATCTTAGAGAAGTTTTGAATGAATCTCCTATAGTAGCCTGCTAGACCCAAGAATTGACGGATTTCCGTGGGTGTTGTCGGGATTGCCCATCCTTCAATAGCTTTGACCTTAGAGGGATCCACGTGAATTCCATCTTGGCTAACTACATGACCTAGGAAGTTCACACTCCGGAGCCAGAACTCACACTTGGAGAGTTTTGCGTATAGCTTTTCCGATCGCAGAGTTTCTAGGATTTGTCAAAGATGTTGGCCATGCTCTTCTTCGCTTCGGGAATAGACGAGAATGTCATCAATGAATACGATGACAAAGTTGTCGAGGAATGGTCGACAGATCCGGTTCATCAGATCCATAAATGCGGCAGGGGCATTTGTTAGACCGAAGGGCATTACGACAAATTCATAATGTCCGTAGCGAGTTCGGAAAGCAGTTTTTGGAATATCCTCTTTCCGGACTTTGAGTTGGTGGTATCCGGACCGTAAATCTATCTTAGAAAAATAACTAGCTCCTTGGAGCTGGTCAAATAGATCATCGATTCGTGGGAGTGGGTAGCGATTTTTAACAGTGAGTTTATTTAAATCTCTGTAATCGATGCACATTCTAAAAGATCCGTCCTTCTTTTTGACAAAGAGGACTGGAGCTCCCCATGGCGAGTAACTAGGGCGGATGAATCCCTTGTCCAAGAGTTCACTGAGTTGGCTGGACAATTCCTGCATTTCAGCAGGAGCTAGCCGATAGGGTGATTTAGCGAGAGGAGTTGCTCCTGGAACGAGGTCAATTCAGAACTCCACTTGTCTCTCTGGGGGTACTCCTGGAAGATCTTCAGAAAACACGTCTGGGAACTCACATGCTATGGGAATGTCTTGAACGTTAACCTCTTCCTTGATTTTATCCACTATGTGAGCCAGGAACGCCAAATTGTTCTTTCGTAGATGTTTTTGTGCCTTGATGCACGAGATGAGGCGAAGGTTCATGCTAGGTTTGTCTCCATAAATTACTAGGGTTTCGTGATTAGGAAGGCGAAGGCGAACGGCCTTCTCGTGACACATAATTTCAGCATGGTGGGGGCTTAACCAGTCCATGCCAATGATCACATCGAAACTCCTAATTGATACAGGCATTAAATCTATTCGAAAGACGTGTTGATTTAGGGTTAGGGTACATCCGATGTAGATTTCCCCGGTGGATTCGGTTTTCCCATTGGCCATTTCCACCGTAAAGGTTTCATTTAGCTTCTGGGGCTGTTGTTTTAATAAATGTTTAAACTTATTGCTTACGAAACTTCGCTCCGCTCCGGTGTCAAATAGGATGCATGCATAAGTGCGGTTTAGGGGAAACATACCGGTAACAACAGCGGGGTCCTGAATCGCCTCTCCCTGACCCATGGTCAGCATCCTTCCTGTCCCTCTGTTTCCGGGATTGTTGTTGTTAGGGCAATCTTGGCGAAAATGCCCAGTCCTCCCACACCCATAGCAGGTGTGGCTAGGCCCTGCATTGTGGCTGCCGGTAGTGATGTTGTTGTTGTTGCGATTGTTGTTGTTGTTGTTGCTGTTTCCCTATTGTTGGTTCTGGGGAGGGTAGGTCCTGCAGTACTTCGCCGTGTGTCCCCTTCGATTACAACTGGTGCACTACAACTCCTTGCATTCTCCATTGTGATGGAAACCGCACTTGTTGCACTTGGGAAGATTACCGGAATAAGGTCTGGGAACATTTGAAGCAGCTGAGGCTGGAGCATGTGGTGTGGCTGGAACCGGTGCGGTGACAGCATTAACTGCCACTGTCTGTTGCTTTTTAGAGGTCTCGGGGCCCTGATGCCCCTTCCTCTTGTTGTTCTTTCCTTTCTTGCCATCACCTTCCTTCTTGCCTTCAGTCTCCGCTGGCTTCTCACCCTTTTTGTTGTTATGGTCATACAGCTTCTTCGCCTATCTTTTTGCATTGTCAAAGGTTTCGGGGTTTGCAGCTATCATGTTTCCTTGGATTGGTGATGTTAGTCCCCAGATGAATCGCTCAATCTTCTTTCCTTCCGAGGTGATCATACCCGGGCACAACAGAGATAATTCACTAAATCTCGATATGTAGGCATCGATATTCACATTCTGCACAGTGAGGTTCCACAGCTCCTGCTCCATTTTCTGAATCTCACCTCGTGGGCAGTATTCAGCCATCAACATTTCTTTCATCTCCACCCACGGCATGGAGTTGGCTACAGGGAGTTTCATGGCTTCCACATGTCCGTTCCACCAGGTGAGCGCTTGATCGACAAAAGTTCAAGCTGCGAACTTCACTTTCATCTGCTCAGGACAATCGCATATCTCGAATACCGATTCCACCTTCTCGATCCATCGCTTCAGAGTGATCACCCCTCCAGTGCCGTTAAAAGTTCGTGGTTTGGCGTTCGTGAAGTCCTTGTAGGTACATGTTTTGGTGGGTCCTTGATTCATTCCGTTGTTCGAACTCCCGGCCCCTTGCCCGTTGCCTCCTCCGTTGTTCCCTTGGTGAATTTGTGCCATAGTTGCAGTGACCGCAGCAGACACGGCCGCCTGGAATGCAGTGGAGTCAACTTCGGGTGGGGTTGGTCCAGGGTTTTCGCGAGTAGGTCGGCGAGGCATCTTTCTGTCATGAAACGGAAAGATGTTGAGTGTTTGGGGTTTCTGGGAGGTTGTGACCCTACTGACTAGGTGCAAGGTACGAACTTAAACACTCCTACCATTTAACATACAATCATAGATTCTCAACACATAGCAATTTGTAATATCATAACAAAGCACGTAAAAGTTTACTAATATTATCCGCATTTGATATATGAAAATTTTGCTCGTAAGAGCATACATGAGTGACACTAGTTCGACAGCATACCGGCTCTATGAGTAGTGTAGTCACTTAAACATAGAGTCGGGGTACATAGCATAGTTCCTAATGACCTACTAAGATAAGTCTATCCCTAACCGCGATGATCTGCGTCCTACGTAGTGGCGGGGTCATATGCCGAAATGTTGCGCCAGTAACTGAGCCATCTCCGTCATGTCTCCAATAACCTCATCCCTCTCATGCTCAGCTCGCATTGCCCAAGCCTCCATAGCATACAGCTGTTGTCACAGTGCGGCGATCTCAGCTTCGGGGGAACGGTTCTCCCTTGGGGGGTTCATTGGTGGAGCGGGGTGGTCTGGTTGCGCCTCGTTCTCACACGACGGGATGTGATCCTTGTCTCGGTCTTGCCCTTCCTCGGCGTCGTCGTCGGTCTCTCCAAATTCGTAGTCGGTGTCTATGTATTCGTCAGGTCCGACGTCGTGTGCTTCCTCTGGATTCCCTTCTGGTTCATCTTCAAGCATCCCGTGAGCCACTAGGACTTGATGGAACTGGATACCCGGCTGATCTCCCTCCATGACGACTGGGGGAAAGTATAAACTATCGTCACTCCCACGACTATGATATATACTAAAGAGACGTTCTCTTTTTGGTGATAAAGGGGTATAGTTTTAGGATCCCTAGACATCTCGATCTCATCAGAACGTGTGTTAGTTATACTTTGGAGAGAATGTAGTTGATCAGGCTACATCCACTCCTTGGTACCACTAAGAACAGTCCTGAATTAACCGAGATACTAGCATTATTTTGTTTGGTTCGGCGTTATGTTCCTTATTCCTAATGCAAGCAAAGGTGTTTTATTGTTGTATTTTACTTGTTTTGTTCAGAGTTATGTTAGTCCCTATTTTGGTTTATAGTTGCATATCAATGTATGGTTAGATATGCTAGTTCACTATAAACAGAGCTCTGATACCAACCTGTCACACCCCCGAACCAGATGGCGGAAACGTCCGAGGGCTATTGTGACTCAATTGAATACCATCATAATGAATATACATGAAACATAACATCATACATTACCAAGCATTGGAATATTACAACTGGTAGCGTTTACATTCAGTACATTGATCCATAATATTACATGCCCAAAAGTAAATTGTTCGGTACTAATTAAAACAACAGCAAGACGTTACTGAGTACATTTTTCCTTTTCGATTTACCTGTTACCTGAGAATACAAGTATATTGAAAAACGTCAACATATGAAATGTTGGTGAGTGCATAAGTAATGTTTGAAATATAGTGGTTTGTATTGTTTTGAAAATCACCAGAAAATCCGATATTTTCTGAAAAGAACTTGGTATAAAGAGTGTGAAGATCCGTAAGTATGCTTGTTTATTTCTATAAATGTAAAAGTACAATTTGTAAAACTCGGTATGTAACTCGTAGGTGTATTAATTGAAAACCCTAGGAAAACCCGATGTTTTCCTAATATTTTGCATCAAATGATTTATATCTTGTTATTTCGTTACGACAGGTGTATTCGTTGAGTCCCGGTGACGTTGGATTAATTATGGATTGCGATTTGTTATAAACACACATTAATGAAAATGATTAGTTTACAACCATACAAACGATCCCTTAGGCGTCGCTCGCACTATTCACTTAATCCAAACACCTGGACTTCATGTAGCCCCACAACCGAGGAGGAAAAATAAAAGGGTGCGAAGCCCCGATATTTTCCGTAAGTCGTTCAAGGCTATCGTGAATGCGAAGGGCCCTTAGCCCGACTCGCATTTGGTGAATTCTCGACTTTACTAGCAGCACCAGAGGGGCCTTGGGGTCCAACAGTACAAAGCCTGTATAAGTCCTTTTACACGAAATTAGGTCATATAAGACCCAACTACATGTAAGCGAGTTTCCTTCGGGCCTAAAGATCATGTCATTGGGCTAGCTAGGCCCAACAAACACGATTTGAAACTTTTGGGCCCAAAGACGGTGTATCGACGTCTGGTGTATTCTCACGTGTGTATTGACTTCCCGAGATTTCCGCGCGTGTATTGAAGTTTCGTCGTGTTAGTAATTTCGGATTCATTATTGATTCGAGACCGAATCAATTCGTTTGATAACGATTTTTTTGGTGTTGAAGGTGTATTATAATTCGCCGATAGTCGAGGTGCTAGTATTTCATCATGTCAGATTTATTGTTTAAAACATTAGGACATTTCATTATTGCAGCCCCTTTCTTTTGGGTAATTTACACATTTAACCCTTTGTATAAAATAAATTTCTATTTTAGTCCTCAAACCATTTTTCTTGACACTTTAGTAACAAAACTTGTAGAAAAGTTATTTTTCAGCTCAAAGTTATTTGAAAAACAGTTTTAGTCCATCAAATGAAATTTTTCTCGGCTGAAACCCTTCTTTTCGCAGTTTTTACACTTTTGGCCCAAAATAGAAAAAATTTGCATCTTTGGTCCCTTTTAAATATGAAAAGAATTTTTAACCCTTGAAATGGACTTGGAGCATTAGTTTCAGCCCCTCTAATTTGAAAATCTCGCATATTGGGCTTTATTGGGCCGAAAATTTCATTTTTGGCCCATTATGCTTAAAAATCTCACATTTAATCCTTCAAAGAGAATATTTTCAGAAAAATACATTATCGAAACTGTTTTGACTCATTTCATCCATCAGAATTTGTATTTTGTCATTTTGGGCCCTTTAACCTTATATTTTTAACATTTTGAGTCCAAAAATGGGATTTTTAGTCCAATGAGTTCATATTAACCAACTTGGTTATTTTTCTAGAAATGATTTGTGTGTAATAATATGTTTAACACTTGTTTCACACATCCTAATGCAAATCTCGATTTTAAGGACTTTTTGACTAGTTTCAACACCATAATCACATAAGAACATGTAAATAAACATAGAAATCATACAAAGCATACATATACTCATAGATCTACACATTTTCTTGTATTCCCCCCCCCCCCAAAAAAAAAAAACTTTTAAAAACCGAAAAATAGGGGGTATGAAGCTCACCTTTGGGTGTGGTTTCGGTTTTGGAGGAGAATGGAAGAAGTTTGATATTGTTTTCGGCCCTAGCAACTTCTTGAGGAGATTTTCGGACTTAGATGGTTCTAGGGAGTTAGACCATAAATTTTCATGAGTTAAGATGAGATGTTTGATAAATCAAGGAACCTAGATCATAGATTTAAGTATAAACTTACCTTGGATGGTAGTCCTTGTGAAAAATCTCCTTGGAATGACCTTAAATCTCGAAAATTTAGAAGAAGGAGGGAGGAGATGTTCTTCAAAACTTAGAGAGGATGAAATGAATTTTTGTGAGTGTATGTGTGTGTGTTCGGCCGAGAATGAGAGAGAGGGAGAAGAAGTAGATCTTGAGGTGACATGTGCATAGAAGTATGAGATAGGTTGCATGGAGAACCAACATGCAAAAATGAGGTGGCTATGAAAGTCAACTCTTCCTTCTTCATGGGCTTGGGCCGAAATTTGAAGAGAAGGAGAAGATTTTTGGGCTTTATTGCCCCTAAGCCCATACTAGAGTTAAGTTTGATGATTGTTGGCCCTATAAAATATAAGTGTGATTTTTATACTTTGTTGGGCTAGTTTAGGTTAATTATGGTTCATAATATTTAATTTATTTCATTCTAGGCCCAATATGGCCCAAAAATGTTGAAATAAATGAATGTGGGTCCAATTAGAGCCCGTTTAAAGGTTCTAATCCCATGATAGTCAAATTGGAAGCTTATTGGTCCATTGAGCCCAATAAGGAAGTCCTAGTCCAAAGTGGACCTACACAAGAACTTCTAGGGTTTCCAATCGCTTGTTGACTATTTGTAGTACTTGTATGGTGTATTGGATTGAAATTTTGTTGTCATAGAGTAAGCATCATACATGCTCTTAAGTTTTTGATTCTACATTTTACTTGAGTGTAGTGATTACAAGGCACAAAATTTCTAATTGTGACATTCACAATTGATGATGAAGAATTTGATCCAGAAAAAGACTTAATGGAGATTGAAAGGCTGCTGGAAGAAGCTGAGTTTGAAGAATTAGTGAAGCAAACTGACAGCCCTACTCGCTGAGTAGGGACGATCTACTCGCCGAGTTCTTCCTTAGAAAAGGCAGAATTCGTGAATGCAGCCACAAACTCGCCTAGTACCTTACCTGCACTCGGCGAGTCCAACAGTCAGAACCAAAAATCTGAGCTCAAAACTTTACCAGAACATTTGGAGTATGCTTTCCTGGAAGAAGTCAACCAAAAGCCAGTAATCATAGCCTTTGACCTGTCCAATTCTGAAAAGGAAGAGCTCGTGCAAGTGTTGAAGAAGCGGAAGCGGGCTATAGCATGGAGCATCACCGACATCAAGGGAATAAGCCCATCCTATTGCTCCCACAAGATCAATCTGGAAGAAGGAGCAAAGCCGTTTGTACAGCACCAAAGAAGGTTAAACCCAAATATGCAAGAAGTAGCCAAGAAGGAAGTGGTTAAACTCTTAGATGCAGGAATTATCTATTCCATTTCCGACAGTTCGTGGGTGAGTCCGGTCCAAGTGGTGCCCAAGAAAGGAAGGATGACGGTCATAACCAACGAAAAGAACGAGCTAATTCCGACACGAACAGTAACCGGTTGGAGAGTGTGCATCGATTATCGAAAGCTAAACGATGCCACTCGTTTTAACGTCCCAAAATTCAAGACTAAAAATTTCTTTTAATAAAACATTACATTAAGCAAATTCATCATTTCAAAACATAAACAGAGTATTAGTTTCCAAAACACATGTTCGTTATCAGAGTAAACATTCCCAGGCTGTCTAAACTATGGTATGTGCCATGCGATCACCCCGAGCTCTTCCCTCCGCTACCGGAAGTACCTGAAACCAAAACTGAAAACTGTAAGCATGAAGCTTAGTGAGTTCCCCACCCTACCACATACCATGCATAACCACATACTACACATACTGGGCCACGCCCGCTATCCTGGGCCTCGCCCCTACCTCGGGCCTCGCCCGCTACAACGGCCCCGCCGCTCCAGGCCCCGCCTGGCTTCGAGCCCCGCTCGGATACAGATCTGTTTCACTTAGGCCTCGCCTGTCACAGGGCCTCACCCACTAACATATAATAGCACGTAAGCATATCACATCACATCACATAATCTAAACACATACTAATGGATCCTGTCCTAAGGCCTCGCCTATCTCTGGGCCCCGCCCTTGTCTTGCTACTGATGAGTCATGGAACCCCGTCCATACTCCTGTTGATAGTGAGGTACGGGCCCAACCCAACCTCACTCCTTCCCTAACTTGGGCCTCGCCCCTGCTCTGCTGCTACTGAGGTGTGGAACACCATCCACACTCTGTTATTGGTGAGATACGGGACCTTGCCCACACTCACCTCCCTACCAGGCACATACAAGTATCACACAGACAACAAGTATAAACTATCACATAAACCATTCCTTGGGCACCCGCCCTCTATCATTGGACCTCGTCCTGAATATCATACTAGCATATTGTGCCTAGGGCTAACCCCTGGGTCTTCTACTCATAACTACATGGGCCGGCATTGTGGCCGTAGACCCATTCATACAAAGGGAAACTCACCTGCTCTGGCTGATCTTGCTGATGAACCCACTAGTTGTTGCACGGCAACTCTCTGAATTTCAGCTCCACTCGCTCCCCGAACTACCAATATCAATACAACACTGAGTCTAACTGACCCCTGAAAGACTACCAAGTCAACTCTGGTCAAAGTAAAAGTCCTGGTCAAAGTCAACCTTCCAGGTCAACCCTACTCGCCGAGTCACCCTACTGACTCGCCAAGTTCATAAGTTCAGAGTCCTTCCACTCGCGACTCTACTCGCCGAGTCAGACCATGACTTGCCGAGTCTACCGATTTCCGAGTCCTGACCTGTCCAACTCACCAAGTCTCCATTCGACTCACTGATTCGAGTCTCAACTCGAAGGGTTTGGGGTTTTGCGACCTGACTCGCCGAGTCCAAAAACATACTCGCCAAGTCCAAGACAACCTTCAACAGACTCGCCGAGTTGTTCATCCAACTCGCCGAGTTCCTACCCAACTTCATCTGACTCGACGAGCTGTTCATCCCACTCGTCGAGTTCCTCCAAATCTTCATGCTACTCGCCGAGTCCACTCAAAGGACTCGTTGAGTCCATTCAGATCTCCATACATGCAGAGGACTTTTGAGTCACGCATGGACTCCAAACTGTAGATCTACCCTTCCCAAGCCCATTCCTCACGTAAAGTTGCAAACTTTACGTGTAGAGAAGGAGATCTAGGCAAAATACACCATAAACTAAGGTTTAAGGCAAGGAGGCTCCATAATCAACTCAAGGGCTGAAACTTTATGCTTCCCAAGACCAAAATCGGCTTAGATCTGAAGTAGCAACTCCAGATTTGGCTTCTAACTCAAATGGGCAACTAATCATGGCTAAAAAGCCCCAAAACTCACAACCAAAATAGATCTAAGGAAAGGAAATGACTTAATACCTTCAATACCTCAGAAAGGCTCCACAAACTCCAGATCTGAAGCCAATCCTTGAAGCTTCACTGATTCCCCTCTTTCTTCTTCCTTCAAATCACCCAACAATGGCTTGGAAGCTTGAATGCACAACAATGGAGGCTTAGGGTTCGCTTTCTGAATGAGGGAGGCTCTAAGGAACCCTAATGGAGAGAATAAGGAGCTTAAATAGCGCCTAAAGTCCCGGATTTAGGGTTTTCCTCGCACAGACCAGACTCGCCGAGTCCACTTGGCCGACTCGCCGAGTTGGTCACTTACACCTCGACCCGGATCCCGCTCGGACTCGCCGAGTTCCTCCTTGGACTCGCCAAGTCGCCCCTAAAAATTAGGGTTTTCTTTCCTTTCTTGGCCTTCAAAACTTTGGGTGTTACACTCGTAAAGACCATTTTCCCTTACCTTTTGTTGATCAAATGTTAGAAAGACTATCAGGCCATAGTTACTATTGCTTTCTAGATGGATTCTCGGGTTATTTCCAAATACCCATAGACCTAATGGACCAAGAAAAGACCATATTTACTTGCCCAAGTGGGACTTTTGCTTATAGACGCATGCCCTTTGGGCTATACAATGGACCCGCGACTTTTCAAAGGTGTATGACAGCCATATTCCACGATATGGTGGAAAAATTCATGGAAGTTTTTATGGAAGACTTTTCCGTTTTTGGATCTTCTTTCCATGATTGTCTCACAAATCTTGACTTAATGATTGCTAGGTGTGAAAAAACCGACTTGGTCCTCAATTGGGAGAAATGTCACTTTATGGTCAAGGAGGGTATAGTTTTGGGCCACAAGGTTTCCAAACTGGGAATTGAAGTGGATCGGGCAAATATTGACACCATTGCCAAATTACCCCCACCAACTAATGTGAAAGGCATTAGAAGTTTTCTAGGACACGCCGGTTATTACCGGCGTTTCATAAAAGATTTTTCCAAAATAACTAGACCTCTAACACAATTATTATTAAAAGACACACCGTTTAATTTTACTAAAGAGTGTTTAGAGGCATTTGAATTTTTAAAGGAAAAATTAACGAATGCCCCGATCATTGTTGCACCAAATTGGAGTTTACCCTTTGAGATTATGTGTGATGCTAGTGACTATGCATTAGGAGTTGTCCTTGGTCAAAGGGTTGATAAGCACTTTCGACCCATATATTATGCTAGCAAGACTCTAAACCCAGCCCAAGAAAATTACACCACCACGGAAAAAGAATTATTAGCTGTGGTGTATGCTTTTGACAAGTTCTGGCCTTATTTAGTTTTATCTAAAACAACCATTTTTACTGACCACTCTGCCATCAAGTATTTATTTGCCAAATAGGATGCTAAGCCAAGACTGATACGATGGGTGCTACTTCTTCAAGAGTTTGACATAGAGATACGAGACAAGAAGGGAATGGAGAATGTAGCAGCTGACCACTTGTCAAGGCTTGAAAACCCGCAATTGCACGAAGATAGAGTTGGCGATGATTTTCCGGACGAGTATATTATGGTGACCGTGGGAGAAGAACCATGGTTTGCAAATAAAGCTAACTACTTAGCTAGCAATTACATCCCAAAAGATCTCACAAGTCAACAAAAGAAGAAATTCTTTTCCGAGATAAAATATTACTTTTGGGATGAACCATATCTTTTCCGAAGCTGCGCGGATGGGATCATACGAAGATGCGTGTTCGGAAATGAAAGCCGAAAGATATTAGAGCATTGTCATAGCGGGCCCACGGGTGGACATCATGGAGCACACTACACTGCAAAGAAGATCTTTGACATTGGGTTCTATTGGCCCACAATTTTCAAAGATGCAGCCCAATTTGTCAAAGAATGTGATGCTTGTCAAAGAGTGGGAAACATTTCATCTCGAAATGAAATGCCACAAAATAGTATCCAAGTGTGCGAGGTGTTTGATGTGTGGGGAATCGACTTCATGGGACCATTTCCCATGTCTAGAGGAAACAAATACATATTGGTGGCGGTGGATTATGTATCCAAATGGGCGGAGGCACAAGCGTTACCAACTAATGACGGTCGGGTGGTGGTGCGGTTTTTAAAGAAATTATTTTCACGATTTGGAGTCCCGAAAGCTCTTATAAGTGACCGAGGCACACATGTTGCCAATGACCAGTTGGAGAAGGTGTTAAAGAAATATGGGGTAAACCATAAGTTTTCTACATCATACCATCCACAAACTAGTGGACAAACTGACAAATCGAGCTTTAAAGCGAACCTTGGAGAAATCGGTGGGGAGCAATCGCAAGGAATGGTGGGACAAGCTAGATGATGCATTTTGGGCCTTTTGTACAGCTTTCAAAACACCTATTGGTACTACACCATATAGGTTAGTTTATGGAAAGCAATGCCATTTGCCGGTGGAGATAGAGCATAAGGCATTTTGGGCCTTAAAGATGTGTAACTTCAACATGGAGGAACTCAAAAGCAACCAGTTGATGCAAATGAATGCTCTTGAGGAGCTTAGAAATGATGCATACTCTAGTTCGTTGATCTATAAAGAGAAGACCAAGTGGTGGCATGACAAAAGGATCAAAGAAAATAAAGAATTTCATGAAGGCCAAAAAGTGTTGCTCTTTAATTCACGACTAAAGCTTTTCTCGGGAAAACTCAAGTCAAGATGGGATGGTCCTTTTCTGGTGAAGATGGTGTTTCCACATGGTGCTATAGAGCTATTGTCAAGAGATGGCACACCTTTCAAGGTCAATGGCCATAGGGTCAAAAAGTATGAAGAAGCAGTCCCCCGGAATGAAGGAATGGAAGAGTTGATGCTGCTGGAAGGGATTGCAACCACATAGAAGGGGAGGAGTCCAGCTAATGACTCCCTAAAAAGAAGCACTTCCCGGGAGACAACCCGAGTTTCAAGTTTGCATTTTCTTTCCTTTACTTTATTTTTATTATTTTTTTCCTTCGTTTTCTTTTAAGAATATAATTGCTTGAGGGCAAGCAATGCCTCGAGTGTGGGTGGATGGGCTAAAAAAAATGAGAAAATACATTAATTTTTGAAAACAATCACATTTTTTTCAATCTGCAAGGATTACTCGCCGAGTAGGCACGTATACTCGGCGAGTAGCTGCCCGAGTAACCCAATAAAACGCGTAATGGCATTTCTACTCGGCGAGTAGAACCTTTCTACTTGGCGAGTAGCCAATTTACACGGATGAGATATAAATCTGTAAAGTAAGGGTTTTCACCCATTTAACCCCTATACTCGCCGTGCACAGCGTTTCCTCAAGCATCCTCTACGATTTCTTCAAATTTCTTCAATTTTCCACTTAATCTTCATCTTTCAAAGGAAAAGGTAACATCTTTACACTTAAAACTCATCAAAGGTTCAAGCTTTATCATTGATTTGCCCCTATTTTTCTTAAATTCGGATTTGGGGGTTTCCTCAAATTCTAGGGTTTTAATTTAGCCATGAATTAGGTAATGTTAGGAGGAATTTCTTTTGGATTTATGGTTAGATAACTCATTACAACAAACCCCTGTACAAAATTTGGAGTTTTGGACAGTCTATACATGATCGGCACCAAACTGTTCCCGATGTTCATCCTACTCGCCGAGTAGGTCATGCACTCGGCGAGTAGAGGACTATTCAGACCTGTTTCGTTCGTTTTTAATTACTGGGTATTGTTTGTTTGTGTGCTTTTGATGTTTTTATGCAGGTATCATGGCCAGAAAGGGGCAGTCTTCTAGGGGGGAGCCAAAGTGATATCCCGTGGCTTTCATTTCAACAAATCACTTCCAAATCATCCCAATCTCGGGCCAAAAACATATTAGAGGCGCTCAAACAGAAGGAAATCCATTTGCCCAACGATGTTGACTGGGATTGGTTGGGAAAAGTGGGTTTGGAGGAGGAGATCACACCATACTTGGTGAAGGAGTGCAGTTTGGGGTATACCACCATCACATGTGATGGTTGGTTACAATTATTCAAGATATAAGAGCATGTTTATGTCGAGTTGTGTTGGGAATTTTTTGCTACCATTTCATTTCGAGGTGGTAGTGAGTATTACAACCCCAACATAATTTCTTTTTCTTTGGGCAGGGAGCTGTGACAATGCAGCATTGCTGAGTTTTCTTGGAGGCTAGAGATTTATGACCAAAGCACTATGATGATTGAGGACTTTGAAGCTTTTTTGGAGAACTGCCATAAGGAACTTCCCGAGGCAGTGGTGGCTTCTACATGGTGGAACACGATTTCCAACCGGGTGTATATTCCTTCCACCGCTCAGGAGGGTCATATTCGCTCGCCGATCCATCGCCTTATTCACCGCTTCATGGCCAGTACCATCAACATGCGGAAGGATTGGGACAAGGTCCCAACCCTTGATATCTTCTATCTATGGAGTATTATTACTCCCGACGCTTTCTGCAATCTCCCCTATTGCATTGCCAAATTTCTTGCTGAAGGGGCGGTTAAGGAAAAAGTTAACTCCAAAATCAATGGAGGCATGTTTGTTACTAGGCTGGCCAGGTCGTTTGGGGTCCTAGATTTGCGACAAGCTAGGGCACTCACGGACATTCACCCTCCACCATTCAACACTGCATTATACAGGAGGGAACGGATCGTTGAGAAGTTTGGTGATTTATTTTCCATTCCACATGCAGACGAGCCGGCAATCCCCGAGGAGCCGGGAAGGCGGGTACGACAACGTAGCGAGCGGGTACGAGAAGACCCACCGGTTATTCCGGTGGAAGAGGACAACGATGGGTGGAACCAAGTGGAGTACTGGCGCTACTTGGACGATATTGGATGAGGGGTTAATTATAATAATCAATCTTTTGAATACCTCTTCCAACAGATGAACATTGCCCCAAGACCCGGACCCGGCTATCCATACATTATGAGTTGGGACGAAAGAATGAGGAGAAGAAATGGAGAAGGAGGAAGTGGTGCGGGAGGAGCCGATATGGAAGAAGAAGATTGAAGACTTTTTTTATGTTTTGTGTTTTTATGATGTTATGTTTTGAACAAATGTTAGAACTTGGATGATTTTTATTTTTGGGATGGTTATTACTTTCACTTTTAGTTAGCGTACTAAATTGTTGAGGGTCAAGTAAGGAATGAGAGATGTTCAAGAAAAGTACAAAGTTTTGTCCCTAGGATTGAGTCCGTTAGAGTCGAGAGTAATGGAGAGTGTTGCTGCTGAAGGATTTAGAGTGAGGGTCAGTGAAATTTCCAATTTCAAAACCTGAGTCAAAAGGAACATGAGCTGGATCAGTTTTGGCAATACAGTGCCTACTCGCCCAGTACACAAATTCTACTCGGTGAGTACATGGGATATTACACGATATAGTTCCAAGTCAAGAGATACTCGCCGAGTACACGTCACTACTCGCCGAGTAGACTTGCAATTTTCGATTTCCAGAGCTGTTTTAAGCACTTTCACTGCAGCATTTATCCACTTTTATGTAAAGAATTGTTACCTGGGATTTTCTAAGAAGCTTGTTCCATGAAATTTTCGAGCTGTCAACCACACGAGACGCATGACACCCAAGACATGGATGAGCTGTTCCCATGGCTAAAGTCAAGTGAAGATGGAGCTGAAGAAAAGAGTATCAACCTATCGACTGCTACCCCAGGGGAGTTTGTTCCAATTCTCTCTATATTTGCATTTTTTTTTGCATAATATGCAATGAGGGCATTGCATAAAATAAGTGTGGGGTAGGGGGTTGGTCACATATTAGAAAATTTAGAATCTTAATTTAGGCTAATTTTAAAAAATTGTTGCATACCAAAAATATTACTTAGGACTTAATTTAGAAAATTTTGGTAAAAGCAAATTAGGATTCCATGTTAGAATTGCGTTGATAATTGCGTGAAAACCCAAATGTTTAGTTGAGCCTATACACGTTCTAGTGCATTTGTGGCTTCCTTATTCCAATGAAATCATGGGACAAAAACACGACCTCGCTCAGCCTGAGGGATACAATATGTTTAGCAGCCTAAACCTGAAATGTATCCAGGAAAATTATTATCGTTAGCCAATAAAGGTTGAGGTTGAGCGCCCCTGCTTAAGCATGTAGGTTTTTGAGTGAAAAAAGAGAGGTACATGTAAAAAAAAAGAATTGCAAGAAAAGTTTGAAAAATTTTGGAGCAAATAAAGTGAAGATCAAAATTCCAAGAAATTCAAAAATTTGAAGATACCAAAAATCAAACAACAAAGTGGTGAATTCAAAGAGATCAAAGATCAAATTATCAAGGAAGTGAAGAATTCAAAAGAGCTCCATAGTGGTATCATAAATTGTAATTCTAGATTATGTATGTTTGGGTTGCTCAACTAAAAATACCTTGAGGGTAAGAGGTTTTCTGCGGATGGATTCGGAGGGATACATAAAATGAGCATAGTTCGGGGTAAGTGGGCGAATGTTTATGAGGATTGTGAGTATTTGGAGTATGGGGGTACTTAGGACAATTTTAGACACAAATGCATGCGTTGCGGTCTTGGCATAATGGTTGGGTTAGATTGGAGTTGTCATATGTGGTTCTAATATGTTTAAAATTCAGTTTTGCTTGGGGGCAAGCAAAAGTCAAGTGTGGGGTATTTTGATATGTGCATAATTAGTTAATTATTTAGCATACATTTTTATTCATTTTTAACTAATTATGTGTATAATGTGGACAAAAGGTACTTAATATTGTTTAAATTTTGTTTTCAGTCCAAAAGACATGCTTGGGAGTGAAAGGGAACAAAGGGAAGCAATTAGAGACCAAAGAATGAAGATTGAGGGACAAAAGCTTTCCTACTCGGCGAGTACACGAGCCTACTCGGCGAGTCCATTAGAATATTCTAGAAGATAAGTCACGACTCCTGATTTGAGACGGATAACTAGAACCTACTCGGCGAGTTGGGTCTGGTACTCGCCTAGTACACCCTGTTTTGAGATAGCTATTAAAACCGATCCTTTATCCAATGGGACTACTTTTCTGGCATTTTTTGGAGATTCATCTGCGATTGGAGAACCCTGGAAGGCGCTGAAGAACTCTAATCTTCAATCTCTTGAAGAATCAAGGCAACTAGGTTAATCATTCCACTTAGCTTTAGGAATTAAGTATGTTTAGCTTAGTTAAACCTGTTTTTGTGTTTGTTTTTACTGCAACTATGAGCTAAATACGTTTTTGTTTCTGTTTGGGGAATACCAAGTAACTCTTATGGTTTAATTATTAGCTTTTGATTGATTGTTTATTGGTGATTTATTAAATTAAGTTTGTTAAAGAACCTTATGCATTAATCATAACTATTTTTTGTTAATTGGAAGACAATTAAGCTGCATGAACATCTCTTAGTTGTTAACCTCATATGTCTATGTGAACACTTAATCATATGCTTAGGAATAATGAATGTGAAACTAAGATTAACAAGATAATAGGTAGATTAATGTGGGAGCTTGTTTGAGAAACCAACAAACAAGAGGTTAATTGAACCACTAATTTGATTAACCACTACAAATCTTATTTAATCCAAATCATTAATCTAGGGACTTAATTAGTTTAAACACTTGATCACCGTTTGAATTAATTGATTGTCTAAGGGTTAGGAGTAATGAACATGAACCTAACCACTATAGTTGGTAGCCAATAGTAATTAATCTATCATAAATTCAAAATAACCATAGGAGTGAATTGGTTGAACCTAAATAGAAACTGTTGGATTAGTGTCTAAGTCCATAACTATTTTGGTATGTACTTGACCCGATGGTGCATGGTCCTTTTGGGTTGCCTTCACCAAAGCAACTTGATTGGAGAAATATATAGAGAGAGAGGATAATATTATTTATTAATATGTTATAAGAATAATATATATTAAAGGAGAAATCATATTTGTTTAATTAATATTGGTCAATAATTAATTAAGAATTAATTTTTGTGATTAAGTGTAATTAATTAAACTAGAGGGGCTAAATTGTAATTATGTGATAGTTACAAAATAAGGTAAGAGTTATCTTATTATTAGGTTGGACGAATTTAAGGATATAGAGCCTTAGAATTCGAGTATGATAAGGATTCAAGGATTATCTTATTGGTTGTTTGGTGGATAAGCAACTAGATAAGGATAATGACTGAAACCCTATCTCTACACCTATATAAACACCCCTAGGGTCATGAATTCGTGTATCCCATCCCAAGAAGTCTTAGAGACGAATTCTAACCTCCCTCCTCTTTCTTTATACCTTCTCCACTTGCTTATGGTGTTTGTAAGCCATTAGAGGAGTGACACTTGTGACTCTCAGCTTTCCAAGGTCAATTCAAGGAGGAATTGGATTGTTATTGCTATATAACAATCAAGGTATGTTCTTAAACCTAATTACATGTGAATTCTGATTTCCATATGCTAGAGTTAGGGTTCAAAGTCTTGGATTCAAAGTATGTACAATAGAGAAACCTAGATCCAAGCTTTAGGGTTTGTATCAGCACATAGGATGTCTTATGACCAAAACCCATCAGTGGTATCAGAGCCTAGATTGGTTTCTATTGTATTGATGCTTGTTGTAACTGACAAATTCGATTTTTTGCATTCTAGAGGCTGGACTCGCCGAGTCCATGGCTGAACTCGCCGAGTCCAAGGTGACTCGACGAGTCCAAGTCTGACTCGACGAGTCAACTCGTCAGAAGGAGGGTACTTCGGGATTTCTTGCTGTTTTTGCTTATGGATAGTTACCTTATCATGTTAGATCAATATTAATCCGATTATATGATATATTTGACCATAATTTTGATCTAATTGAAGATATTTATCAATTAATAAGATAATTGTTTCCTTATGTGATTAAATGTTAATTTGAATTATTTGTTATTTGATCCTTGTTCTTATGAAAAGTTTCATATTTTTCCCTTTAGGTTTTATAGTTTAAATTTGAACCCAAAAGTTTTGTTAATTAAATAGTTGAAACCCTAATGTTTTGAAAAAGGTTTCAAAACTTGCCCTCAAGTTTTGGAATTTAAATTTTGATTAAATGGTTTAATTTTGATGTATATTTAAATTCTTAACCCCAATGTGTTGAAATGTTTCAAAAACTTGCCCTCAAGTTTTGGAATTTAAAAGTTGATTAAAAGTTTAATTAGGAATGTTAAATTCTAAAACTCTAGTATTGTTTTGAAAAGGTTCAAATCACACCCTTATGGTTTTATTAATTAATTAAGGTGTATAATTAAAAGAGATTTAATAAATCCATAAAAGTTTAGGTTAACCATTTAATAGAATTAAAAGTGTAATTGTTAAAGTTAACCACCTAGTATTTTGAAAGTATAAAATACACCCTATACTATATATAACATTAAAAGTCTAACATTATATATATGTATGAGTAAAAGTCAGTCTTACCATTAGTAGGCCTCATTCACGAAGCTAGTCTATAAGGGGTGTTTAAGGAAATTGCCTATAAAATGGTCATTGAATGGGTATCCACTCTTACCCACCGCACTCTTGACTAGTGGAGGGTCGTTAGCCGAACGGGTAGGATAGGACGAAACCTTCCATTATAAGTATAATGAATTACTAAAGTAACTAAATGTTTTCATAAAATTCCCAATATTAGTTACTTAGGCAAAAGTGAAGTGATGCAATTCCATGAAATTACACTTTGTGCCCTTGCGAAGACGTTAGTGGAGCGTGTGTGGTTAACCGGCACACTAAATGGGTCTAAGCAAAGGTAGCAAAGGGTGACTCAATGTTTGTCATAGTTCGGTGGAGCGTGTGTGGTTTACCGGCACATCGAATAGGTGACTGTAACATGTGAGGGCACCATGTAGTTTGCATGGTTATTCACACCCGCTTTGTGATCCTCGGCATCCCAGTCACAAACAAGAGGGGCATATCGAGATTTAAACATGCCATTGAAAGTTCAATGAATCTCAAAGGATCTAGGAATTTTCATAGATTTAAAACTTAAATTTCTTTTCGTTTTTCATGGTGGAAATTAGTGAATCGTCATTCACTTACCTTCAAATATTCTGCAATTAGGGTTACGGCATCCCTCTCCCGAGGTGTAGAATATTGTGTTGGGTCCTAGCCTTAGTATCTCATTTGGGTGATTTACTAAGGACTCAATCAATCAACTAACTTGAATTCGTTTTCTCCCGTATTGTAGATGTCAAAGTTTGACAACTATGGTCTTCTCAAATCCCGTGGAACAAGCATTCCACATGAAGATGATATTCCACGATTCGATCGAGGAACAAGAGATCATGCTTCACTTCCTCCTCCTCCTCAAATTATTCTCCCTAACCCACAAGTTCAAAGGCTTGAAAAGTTCAAGATCACTCAAGCCCTTTTGGCAAGTAAACATAAAGAAGGAAAGTCCGTGTGTGCACACGTCCTAGGGATGAAGTCACACATTGATAAGTTAAGAATGTTGGGATCCGTTGTCTGTGAGGAAATGTCTGTTGATTGGGTTCTTCAGTCACTTCCCAACTCATATAGTGAGTTCGTAAGAGAGTACTATATGATGAACTACGACGTGACCCTTATAGATCTCACCTATATGCTTATTGCTGCTGAATCTGCAATGATTTGGCGCAATAGAAAAGCAAAGTTGATTGGTGAATCTGCCTTCGAGACCTCTATGGATATAGACAATGGCAACGAAAGACATGCTATGATCGAAAAGTTTGATCATAAGAGAAAGGCGATGTCTGAAGTAGTTGCATGTCCTGTTCCAAAAGAGTCGATTTGCTTTTATTGCCAAGAGAAAGGGCATTGGAGACGAAGCATCCCTATTTACCTAAGAGATCTAAGAGATGGGAGAGTCGAAACGTATGGCTCTAATATAAGTAAAATCCATTTACTAACTCTTTTAATCTTCTATTCTAGATTCTTAATACATAATGTAATAAGATTACAATTGATGTTTTGTAGGATCGAAGAAAAGAAAGGGAGCTTAAGGGAAGAAGTGAGCAGAATCTAACCGTGAAGGAATGGATTTCGATCGCGTTTCTCGAAGATTAGATTCTTGAGCTACTACTTAGAGTTAGAATTAGATTGCTAAGAAAGATGTATTAGCATAAGTTTTTCAATGAATTGCATTGTAAGGACAAATTTTTCTGCAATAAAATAAATTTTGATTTTAAATTTTATTTATTTATCCTTGCAATGGCGTGTATGAAAAATTGATGTTAAAATGTTTCTATTATTAGCAATAATGGATTTGGTTCTTATTGTGTTATTTATGGAAAGTTGAGGATTTACCAAATAGGGAGAGTTTCTCATCGCCCAAAGTTTCAATTGGACAGAAATTTGGAATCACGCAACTTGGTTGCACGATGAATGAGAAATTTCATATTTGGAAATTAGACAAATTCATTGACAAAGTGTCAAGTGAGGGACTAAGAGATCGAGTACACAAAGTTGTGTATTGATCAAGTTCACCATAAGAGTAACAAAGATATTCGTCATAATTTACTATAGGTTTAGTAAATATGATTATACTTACAAAATTAAGTGTAATTAGGAATTGATTAAAAAGGTTTAAATCAATAGCAAAACGAATAAGAAGAATCAAGAAGGCAGAAAGATAAGAGTTTCTCCATTCTAAAAAGAAGGGAGAGTAGCTTTTATGCTTTATGATAGGTCTTAATGATTAAGAGCCATATCTCAATTGATCCTCTAAGTGAGTCTTAGTATAATTGTATGATTAAGAAGAGGAATCAAGGATTGAAGAAATGGTTAAATCAAGAAGTCTATCATACTTCGTTCCAATAACAAGTCTTAAAGTTAAGATTGTGATGTCTTGAATAAGACAAAGACCAACTTGGACCAATTTATGAAGTGTTTTGATAAAAGCTACACTAACTCTTGAATATTTGTTTGTCAACAAATGTTTATTGACAAAAGAATCTTATATGTCAAGGAGTCAGTGGGAGTCTTAATGGTCTTGAAAGGTTTCAAGAACAAATCAAATAAACCTTATCGATCATCACTAGCACACGAGTTGAGGTTTACAACCTATCGTGTCGACATTATTTTGATTCTGTGCCAATCCAATCGAGTTAATTATACATGTGAGTTCTATGAGTTCTCATTTTGAACGCATAAGAGGCAAAGCACCTTAATCAATGAAAAGTATATTGATAGGAAAGGGTGAGCTGCTTAACTACTTGGAAGACATGGTGGGCAGCTGTGCTACCATAAAGGCAAGAAATCAAGATCAAGAAAGTTCGATCCATAAGAATTTCAATTTGTCGTAAACTTTGGTTTTGACAAATTCACGTGGATAGGAACAAATACACTGTTTAAATCTAAGTGTCATAAGGTTTCCTCCTTCTTGAAAATGATTGTGAGGAAATGCTTTCACTAAGACAGATTTTAAGAAGATAGTGATTGTAAAATTGCATTCTCGAATTCAATTATGGTTACG